>NC_136728.1:655000-1244976 GCF_936440315.1 Barbus barbus | reverse complement strand
CTGTTAAAATTGTAAAAAACAACTTTCTCTCACTGAGAAAGAAGCATTTCAGCATCTGTGGCCTTTTTTCTTCATTTGCACTAAACCCAGCAAAAGTGTTCTTAGAAGCTCTGAACAAGTGATTCTGTCCATTGAAGCTCAAACATGACTTGCTCTGCAAAAAAACTCTAACTCATGAAAATCTGGCTTCTGCATTGCAAAAAACATTTCATTTCATGAGAAAGAAACATGTTACATGTACATAAGCTTTACTGTTAAAATTGCAAAAAACTAATTTCTCTCACTGAGAAAGAAGCTTTTCAGCATCTGTGGCCTTTTTTTCTCTTCATTTGCACTAAACACAGCAAAAGTGTTCTTAGAAGGTCTAAACAAGTGATTCTGTCCCTTGAAGCTCTAAGATGACTTGCTCTGCCAAAAATCTCTAACTCATGAAAATTTGTATTCTGCATTGCAAATAACATTTCATTTCATGAGAAAGAAAGAAACATGTTACATGTACTTATGCTTTACTGTTAAAATTGCAAAAAAATAATTTCTCTCACTGAGAAAGAAGCTTTTCAACATCTGTGGCCTTTTTTTCTCTTCATTTGCACTAAACACAGCATTAGTGTTCTTAGAAGCTCTGAAGAAGTGATTCTGTCCATTGAAGCTCTAACATGACTTGCTCTGCCAAAAATATCTAACTCATGAAAATCTGTATTCTGCATTGCAAATAACATTTCATTTCATGAGAAAGAAAGTAACATGTTACATGTACTTATGCTTTACTGTTAAAATTGCAAAAAACTAATTTCTCTCACTGAGAAAGAATCTTTTCAGCATCTGTGGCCTTTTTTCTCTTCATTTGCACTAAACACAGCATGAGTGTTCTTAGAAGGTCTAAACAAGTGATTCTGTCAATTGAAGCTCAAACATCACTTGCTCTGCAAAAAACTCTAACTCATGAAAATCTGTATTCTGCATTGCAAATAACATTTCATTTCATGAGAAAGAAACATGTTACATGTACATAAGCTTTACTGTTAAAATTGCAAAAAAATAATTTCTCTCACTGAGAAAGAAGCTTTTCAGCATCTGTGGCCTTTTTTTCTCTTCATTTGCACTAAACACAGCAAAAGTGTTCTTAGAAGGTCTAAACAAGTGATTCTGTCCCTTGAAGCTCTAAGATGACTTGCTCTGCCAAAAATCTCTAACTCATGAAAATTTGTATTCTGCATTGCAAATAACATTTCATTTCATGAGAACGAAACATCTCTCGTGTACTTAAGCTTTGCTGTTAAAATGGTAAAAAACAACTTTCTCTCACTGAGAAAGAAGCTTTTCAGCATCTGTGGCCTTTTTTTCTTCATTTGCACTAAACCCAGCATTAGTGTTCTTAGAAGCTCTGAACAAGTGATTCTGTCCATTGAAGCTCAAACATGACTTGCTCTGCAAAAAAACTCTAACTCATGAAAATCTGGCTTCTGCATTGCAAATAACATTTCATTTCATGAGAAAGAAAGAAACATGTTACATGTACTTATGCTTTACTGTTAAAATTGCAAAAAACAAATTTCTCTCACTGAGAAAGAAGCTTTTCAGCATCTGTGGCCTTTTTTTCTCTTCATTTGCATTAAACACAGCATTAGTGTTCTTAGAAGCTCTGAACAAGTGATTCTGTCCATTGAAGCTCAAACATGACTTGCTCTGCCAAAAACCTCTAACTCATGAAAATCTGGCTTCTGCATTGCAAAAAACATTTCATTTCATGAGAACGAAACATCTCTCGTGTACTTAAGGTTTGCTGTTAAAATTGTAAAAAACAACTTTCTCTCACTGAGAAAGAAGCATTTCAGCATCTGTGGCGTTTTTTTCTTCATTTGCACTAAACCCAGCAAAAGTGTTCTTAGAAGCTCTGAACAAGTGATTCTGTCCATTGAAGCTCAAACATGACTTGCTCTGCAAAAAAACTCTAACTCATTAAAATCTGGCTTCTGCATTGCAAAAAACATTTCATTTCATGAGAAAGAAACACGTTACATGTACATAAGCTTTACTGTTAAAATTGCAAAAAACTAATTTCTCTCACTGAGAAAGAAGCTTTTCAGCATCTGTGGCCTTTTTTTCTCTTCATTTGCACTAAACACAGCATTAGTGTTCTTAGAAGTTCTAAACAAGTGATTCCGTCCATTGAAGCTCTAAGATGAATTGCTCTGCAAAAAAACTATAACTCATGAAAATCTGTCTTCTGCTTTGCAAATAACATTTAATTTCATGAGAAATAAATATCTTTCATATCCTTAAACTTTACTGTTAAAATTGCAAAAAACAAATTTCTCTCACTGAGAAAGAAGCTTTTCAGCATCTGTGGCCTTTTTTTCTCTTCATTTGCGAAGTTGCACAAAACACAGCATTAGTGTTCGTAGAAGGTCTAAACAAGTGATTCTGTCAATTGAAGCTCAAACATCACTTGCGCTGCAAAAAAACTCTAACTCATGAAAATCTGGCTTCTGCATTGCAAATAACATTTCATTTCATGAGAAAGAAAGTAACATGTTACATGTACTTATGCTTTACTGTTAAAATTGCAAAAAACAAATTTCTCTCACTGAGAAAGAAGCTTTTCAGCATCTGTGGCCTTTTTTTCTCTTCATTTGCGAAGTTGCACAAAATACAGCATTAGTGTTCTTAGAAGGTCTAAACAAGTGATTCTGTCAATTGAAGCTCAAACATCACTTGCGCTGCAAAAAAACTCTAACTCATGAAAATCTGTATTCTGCATTGCAAATAACATTTCATTTCATGAGAAAGAAAGTAACATGTTACATGTACTTATGCTTTACTGTTAAAATTGCAAAAAACTAATTTCTCTCACTGAGAAAGAATCTTTTCAGCATCTGTGGCCTTTTTTCTCTTCATTTGCACTAAACACAGCATGAGTGTTCTTAGAAGGTCTAAACAAGTGATTCTGTCAATTGAAGCTCAAACATCACTTGCTCTGCAAAAAACTCTAACTCATGAAAATCCGTATTCTGCATTGCAAATAACATTTCATTTCATGAGAACGAAACATCTCTCGTGTACTTAAGGTTTGCTGTTAAAATTGTAAAAAACAACTTTCTCTCACTGAGAAAGAAGCATTTCAGCATCTGTGGCCTTTTTTTCTTCATTTGCACTAAACCCAGCAAAAGTGTTCTTAGAAGCTCTGAACAAGTGATTCTGTCCATTGAAGCTCAAACATCACTTGCGCTGCAAAAAAACTCTAACTCATGAAAATCTGGCTTCTGCATTGCAAATAACATTTCATTTCATGAGAAAGAAACATGTTACATGTACATAAGCTTTACTGTTAAAATTGCAAAAAACTAATTTCTCTCTCTGAGAAAGAAGCTTTTCAGCATCTGTGGCCTTTTTTTCTCTTCATTTGCACTAAACACAGCAAAAGTGTTCTTAGAAGGTCTAAACAAGTGATTCTGTCCCTTGAAGCTCTAAGATGACTTGCTCTGCCAAAAATCTCTAACTCATGAAAATTTGTATTCTGCATTGCAAATAACATTTCATTTCATGAGAACGAAACATCTCTCGTGTACTTAAGCTTTGCTGTTAAAATTGTAAAAAACAACTTTCTCTCACTGAGAAAGAAGCTTTTCAGCATCTGTGGCCTTTTTTTCTTCATTTGCACTAAACCCAGCATTAGTGTTCTTAGAAGCTCTGAACAAGTGATTCTGTCCATTGAAGCTCAAACATGACTTGCTCTGCAAAAAAACTCTAACTCATGAAAATCTGGCTTCTGCATTGCAAATAACATTTCATTTCATGAGAAAGAAAGAAACATGTTACATGTACTTATGCTTTACTGTTAAAATTGCAAAAAACAAATTTCTCTCACTGAGAAAGAAGCTTTTCAGCATCTGTGGCCTTTTTTTCTCTTCATTTGCATTAAACACAGCATTAGTGTTCTTAGAAGCTCTGAACAAGTGATTCTGTCCATTGAAGCTCAAACATGACTTGCTCTGCCAAAAACCTCTAACTCATGAAAATCTGGCTTCTGCATTGCAAAAAACATTTCATTTCATGAGAACGAAACATCTCTCGTGTACTTAAGGTTTGCTGTTAAAATTGTAAAAAACAACTTTCTCTCACTGAGAAAGAAGCATTTCAGCATCTGTGGCGTTTTTTTCTTCATTTGCACTAAACCCAGCAAAAGTGTTCTTAGAAGCTCTGAACAAGTGATTCTGTCCATTGAAGCTCAAACATGACTTGCTCTGCAAAAAAACTCTAACTCATTAAAATCTGGCTTCTGCATTGCAAAAAACATTTCATTTCATGAGAAAGAAACACGTTACATGTACATAAGCTTTACTGTTAAAATTGCAAAAAACTAATTTCTCTCACTGAGAAAGAAGCTTTTCAGCATCTGTGGCCTTTTTTTCTCTTCATTTGCACTAAACACAGCATTAGTGTTCTTAGAAGTTCTAAACAAGTGATTCCGTCCATTGAAGCTCTAAGATGAATTGCTCTGCAAAAAAACTATAACTCATGAAAATCTGTCTTCTGCTTTGCAAATAACATTTAATTTCATGAGAAATAAATATCTTTCATATCCTTAAACTTTACTGTTAAAATTGCAAAAAACAAATTTCTCTCACTGAGAAAGAAGCTTTTCAGCATCTGTGGCCTTTTTTTCTCTTCATTTGCGAAGTTGCACAAAACACAGCATTAGTGTTCGTAGAAGGTCTAAACAAGTGATTCTGTCAATTGAAGCTCAAACATCACTTGCGCTGCAAAAAAACTCTAACTCATGAAAATCTGGCTTCTGCATTGCAAATAACATTTCATTTCATGAGAAAGAAAGTAACATGTTACATGTACTTATGCTTTACTGTTAAAATTGCAAAAAACAAATTTCTCTCACTGAGAAAGAAGCTTTTCAGCATCTGTGGCCTTTTTTTCTCTTCATTTGCGAAGTTGCACAAAATACAGCATTAGTGTTCTTAGAAGGTCTAAACAAGTGATTCTGTCAATTGAAGCTCAAACATCACTTGCGCTGCAAAAAAAACTCTAACTCATGAAAATCTGGCTTCTGCATTGCAAATAACATTTCATTTCATGAGAAAGAAATGAAACATGTACTTATGCTTTACTGTTAAAATTGCAAAAAACAAATTTCTCTCACTGAGAAAGAAGCTTTTCAGCATCTATGGCCTTTTTTCTCTTCATTTGCACTAAACACAGCATGAGTGTTCTTAGAAGGTCTAAACAAGTGATTCTGTCAATTGAAGCTCAAACATCACTTGCTCTGCAAAAAACTCTAACTCATGAAAATCTGTATTCTGCATTGCAAATAACATTTCATTTCATGAGAACGAAACATCTCTCGTGTACTTAAGGTTTGCTGTTAAAATTGTAAAAAACAACTTTCTCTCACTGAGAAAGAAGCATTTCAGCATCTGTGGCCTTTTTTCTTCATTTGCACTAAACCCAGCAAAAGTGTTCTTAGAAGCTCTGAACAAGTGATTCTGTCCATTGAAGCTCAAACATGACTTGCTCTGCAAAAAAACTCTAACTCATGAAAATCTGGCTTCTGCATTGCAAAAAACATTTCATTTCATGAGAAAGAAACATGTTACATGTACATAAGCTTTACTGTTAAAATTGCAAAAAACTAATTTCTCTCACTGAGAAAGAAGCTTTTCAGCATCTGTGGCCTTTTTTTCTCTTCATTTGCACTAAACACAGCAAAAGTGTTCTTAGAAGGTCTAAACAAGTGATTCTGTCCCTTGAAGCTCTAAGATGACTTGCTCTGCCAAAAATCTCTAACTCATGAAAATTTGTATTCTGCATTGCAAATAACATTTCATTTCATGAGAACGAAACATCTCTCGTGTACTTAAGCTTTGCTGTTAAAATTGTAAAAAACAACTTTCTCTCACTGAGAAAGAAGCTTTTCAGCATCTGTGGCCTTTTTTTCTTCATTTGCACTAAACCCAGCATTAGTGTTCTTAGAAGCTCTGAACAAGTGATTCTGTCCATTGAAGCTCAAACATGACTTGCTCTGCAAAAGAACTCTAACTCATGAAAATCTGGCTTCTGCATTGCAAATAACATTTCATTTCATGAGAAAGAAAGAAACATGTTACATGTACTTATGCTTTACTGTTAAAATTGCAAAAAAATAATTTCTCTCACTGAGAAAGAAGCTTTTCAACATCTGTGGCCTTTTTTTCTCTTCATTTGCACTAAACACAGCATTAGTGTTCTTAGAAGCTCTGAAGAAGTGATTCTGTCCATTGAAGCTCTAACATGACTTGCTCTGCCAAAAATATCTAACTCATGAAAATCTGTATTCTGCATTGCAAATAACATTTCATTTCATGAGAAAGAAAGTAACATGTTACATGTACTTATGCTTTACTGTTAAAATTGCAAAAAACTAATTTCTCTCACTGAGAAAGAAGCTTTTCAGCATCTGTGGCCTTTTTTCTCTTCATTTGCACTAAACACAGCATGAGTGTTCTTAGAAGGTCTAAACAAGTGATTCTGTCAATTGAAGCTCAAACATCACTTGCGCTGCAAAAAAACTCTAACTCATGAAAATCTGGCTTCTGCATTGCAAATAACATTTCATTTCATGAGAAAGAAATGAAACATGTACTTATGCTTTACTGTTAAAATTGCAAAAAACAAATTTCTCTCACTGAGAAAGAAGCTTTTCAGCATCTATGGCCTTTTTTCTCTTCATTTGCACTAAACACAGCATGAGTGTTCTTAGAAGGTCTAAACAAGTGATTCTGTCAATTGAAGCTCAAACATCACTTGCTCTGCAAAAAACTCTAACTCATGAAAATCTGTATTCTGCATTGCAAATAACATTTCATTTCATGAGAACGAAACATCTCTCGTGTACTTAAGGTTTGCTGTTAAAATTGTAAAAAACAACTTTCTCTCACTGAGAAAGAAGCATTTCAGCATCTGTGGCCTTTTTTCTTCATTTGCACTAAACCCAGCAAAAGTGTTCTTAGAAGCTCTGAACAAGTGATTCTGTCCATTGAAGCTCAAACATGACTTGCTCTGCAAAAAAACTCTAACTCATGAAAATCTGGCTTCTGCATTGCAAAAAACATTTCATTTCATGAGAAAGAAACATGTTACATGTACATAAGCTTTACTGTTAAAATTGCAAAAAACTAATTTCTCTCACTGAGAAAGAAGCTTTTCAGCATCTGTGGCCTTTTTTTCTCTTCATTTGCACTAAACACAGCAAAAGTGTTCTTAGAAGGTCTAAACAAGTGATTCTGTCCCTTGAAGCTCTAAGATGACTTGCTCTGCCAAAAATCTCTAACTCATGAAAATTTGTATTCTGCATTGCAAATAACATTTCATTTCATGAGAAAGAAAGAAACATGTTACATGTACTTATGCTTTACTGTTAAAATTGCAAAAAAATAATTTCTCTCACTGAGAAAGAAGCTTTTCAACATCTGTGGCCTTTTTTTCTCTTCATTTGCACTAAACACAGCATTAGTGTTCTTAGAAGCTCTGAAGAAGTGATTCTGTCCATTGAAGCTTTAACATGACTTGCTCTGCCAAAAATATCTAACTCATGAAAATCTGTATTCTGCATTGCAAATAACATTTCATTTCATGAGAAAGAAAGTAACATGTTACATGTACTTATGCTTTACTGTTAAAATTGCAAAAAACTAATTTCTCTCACTGAGAAAGAATCTTTTCAGCATCTGTGGCCTTTTTTCTCTTCATTTGCACTAAACACAGCATGAGTGTTCTTAGAAGGTCTAAACAAGTGATTCTGTCAATTGAAGCTCAAACATCACTTGCTCTGCAAAAAACTCTAACTCATGAAAATCTGTATTCTGCATTGCAAATAACATTTCATTTCATGAGAACGAAACATCTCTCGTGTACTTAAGGTTTGCTGTTAAAATTGTAAAAAACAACTTTCTCTCACTGAGAAAGAAGCATTTCAGCATCTGTGGCCTTTTTTTCTTCATTTGCACTAAACCCAGCAAAAGTGTTCTTAGAAGCTCTGAACAAGTGATTCTGTCCATTGAAGCTCAAACATCACTTGCGCTGCAAAAAAACTCTAACTCATGAAAATCTGGCTTCTGCATTGCAAATAACATTTCATTTCATGAGAAAGAAACATGTTACATGTACATAAGCTTTACTGTTAAAATTGCAAAAAACTAATTTCTCTCACTGAGAAAGAAGCTTTTCAGCATCTGTGGCCTTTTTTTCTCTTCATTTGCACTAAACACAGCAAAAGTGTTCTTAGAAGGTCTAAACAAGTGATTCTGTCCCTTGAAGCTCTAAGATGACTTGCTCTGCCAAAAATCTCTAACTCATGAAAATTTGTATTCTGCATTGCAAATAACATTTCATTTCATGAGAACGAAACATCTCTCGTGTACTTAAGCTTTGCTGTTAAAATTGTAAAAAACAACTTTCTCTCACTGAGAAAGAAGCTTTTCAGCATCTGTGGCCTTTTTTTCTTCATTTGCACTAAACCCAGCATTAGTGTTCTTAGAAGCTCTGAACAAGTGATTCTGTCCATTGAAGCTCAAACATGACTTGCTCTGCAAAAAAACTCTAACTCATGAAAATCTGGCTTCTGCATTGCAAATAACATTTCATTTCATGAGAAAGAAAGAAACATGTTACATGTACTTATGCTTTACTGTTAAAATTGCAAAAAACAAATTTCTCTCACTGAGAAAGAAGCTTTTCAGCATCTGTGGCCTTTTTTTCTCTTCATTTGCATTAAACAGCATTAGTGTTCTTAGAAGCTCTGAACAAGTGATTCTGTCCATTGAAGCTCAAACATGACTTGCTCTGCCAAAAACCTCTAACTCATGAAAATCTGGCTTCTGCATTGCAAAAAACATTTCATTTCATGAGAACGAAACATCTCTCGTGTACTTAAGGTTTGCTGTTAAAATTGTAAAAAACAACTTTCTCTCACTGAGAAAGAAGCATTTCAGCATCTGTGGCGTTTTTTTCTTCATTTGCACTAAACCCAGCAAAAGTGTTCTTAGAAGCTCTGAACAAGTGATTCTGTCCATTGAAGCTCAAACATGACTTGCTCTGCAAAAAAACTCTAACTCATTAAAATCTGGCTTCTGCATTGCAAAAAACATTTCATTTCATGAGAAAGAAACACGTTACATGTACATAAGCTTTACTGTTAAAATTGCAAAAAACAAATTTCTCTCACTGAGAAAGAAGCTTTTCAGCATCTGTGGCCTTTTTTTCTCTTCATTTGCGAAGTTGCACAAAATACAGCATTAGTGTTCTTAGAAGGTCTAAACAAGTGATTCTGTCAATTGAAGCTCAAACATCACTTGCGCTGCAAAAAAACTCTAACTCATGAAAATCTGGCTTCTGCATTGCAAATAACATTTCATTTCATGAGAAAGAAATGAAACGTACTTATGCTTTACTGTTAAAATTGCAAAAAACAAATTTCTCTCACTGAGAAAGAAGCTTTTCAGCATCTATGGCCTTTTTTCTCTTCATTTGCACTAAACACAGCATGAGTGTTCGAAGGTCTAAACAAGTGATTCTGTCAATTGAAGCTCAAACATCACTTGCTCTGCAAAAAACTCTAACTCATGAAAATCTGTATTCTGCATTGCAAATAACATTTCATTTCATGAGAACGAAACATCTCTCGTGTACTTAAGGTTTGCTGTTAAAATTGTAAAAAACAACTTTCTCTCACTGAGAAAGAAGCATTTCAGCATCTGTGGCCTTTTTTCTTCATTTGCACTAAACCCAGCAAAAGTGTTCTTAGAAGCTCTGAACAAGTGATTCTGTCCATTGAAGCTCAAACATGACTTGCTCTGCAAAAAAACTCTAACTCATGAAAATCTGGCTTCTGCATTGCAAAAAACATTTCATTTCATGAGAAAGAAACATGTTACATGTACATAAGCTTTACTGTTAAAATTGCAAAAAACTAATTTCTCTCACTGAGAAAGAAGCTTTTCAGCATCTGTGGCCTTTTTTTCTCTTCATTTGCACTAAACACAGCAAAAGTGTTCTTAGAAGGTCTAAACAAGTGATTCTGTCCCTTGAAGCTCTAAGATGACTTGCTCTGCCAAAAATCTCTAACTCATGAAAATTTGTATTCTGCATTGCAAATAACATTTCATTTCATGAGAACGAAACATCTCTCGTGTACTTAAGCTTTGCTGTTAAAATTGTAAAAAACAACTTTCTCTCACTGAGAAAGAAGCTTTTCAGCATCTGTGGCCTTTTTTTCTTCATTTGCACTAAACCCAGCATTAGTGTTCTTAGAAGCTCTGAACAAGTGATTCTGTCCATTGAAGCTCAAACATGACTTGCTCTGCAAAAGAACTCTAACTCATGAAAATCTGGCTTCTGCATTGCAAATAACATTTCATTTCATGAGAAAGAAAGAAACATGTTACATGTACTTATGCTTTACTGTTAAAATTGCAAAAAAATAATTTCTCTCACTGAGAAAGAAGCTTTTCAACATCTGTGGCCTTTTTTTCTCTTCATTTGCACTAAACACAGCATTAGTGTTCTTAGAAGCTCTGAAGAAGTGATTCTGTCCATTGAAGCTCTAACATGACTTGCTCTGCCAAAAATATCTAACTCATGAAAATCTGTATTCTGCATTGCAAATAACATTTCATTTCATGAGAAAGAAAGTAACATGTTACATGTACTTATGCTTTACTGTTAAAATTGCAAAAAACTAATTTCTCTCACTGAGAAAGAAGCTTTTCAGCATCTGTGGCCTTTTTTCTCTTCATTTGCACTAAACACAGCATGAGTGTTCTTAGAAGGTCTAAACAAGTGATTCTGTCAATTGAAGCTCAAACATCACTTGCTCTGCAAAAAACTCTAACTCATGAAAATCTGTATTCTGCATTGCAAATAACATTTCATTTCATGAGAACGAAACATCTCTCGTGTACTTAAGGTTTGCTGTTAAAATTGTAAAAAACAACTTTCTCTCACTGAGAAAGAAGCATTTCAGCATCTGTGGCCTTTTTTTCTTCATTTGCACTAAACCCAGCAAAAGTGTTCTTAGAAGCTCTGAACAAGTGATTCTGTCCATAGAAGCTCAAACATCACTTGCGCTGCAAAAAAACTCTAACTCATGAAAATCTGGCTTCTGCATTGCAAATAACATTTCATTTCATGAGAAAGAAACATGTTACATGTACATAAGCTTTACTGTTAAAATTGCAAAAAACTAATTTCTCTCACTGAGAAAGAACCTTTTCAGCATCTGTGGCCTTTTTTTCTCTTCATTTGCACTAAACACAGCAAAAGTGTTCTTAGAAGGTCTAAACAAGTGATTCTGTCCCTTGAAGCTCTAAGATGACTTGCTCTGCCAAAAATCTCTAACTCATGAAAATTTGTATTCTGCATTGCAAATAACATTTCATTTCATGAGAACGAAACATCTCTCGTGTACTTAAGCTTTGCTGTTAAAATTGTAAAAAACAACTTTCTCTCACTGAGAAAGAAGCTTTTCAGCATCTGTGGCCTTTTTTTCTTCATTTGCACTAAACCCAGCATTAGTGTTCTTAGAAGCTCTGAACAAGTGATTCTGTCCATTGAAGCTCAAACATGACTTGCTCTGCAAAAAAACTCTAACTCATGAAAATCTGGCTTCTGCATTGCAAATAACATTTCATTTCATGAGAAAGAAAGAAACATGTTACATGTACTTATGCTTTACTGTTAAAATTGCAAAAAACAAATTTCTCTCACTGAGAAAGAAGCTTTTCAGCATCTGTGGCCTTTTTTTCTCTTCATTTGCATTAAACACAGCATTAGTGTTCTTAGAAGCTCTGAACAAGTGATTCTGTCCATTGAAGCTCAAACATGACTTGCTCTGCCAAAAACCTCTAACTCATGAAAATCTGGCTTCTGCATTGCAAAAAACATTTCATTTCATGAGAACGAAACATCTCTCGTGTACTTAAGGTTTGCTGTTAAAATTGTAAAAAACAACTTTCTCTCACTGAGAAAGAAGCATTTCAGCATCTGTGGCCTTTTTTTCTTCATTTGCACTAAACCCAGCAAAAGTGTTCTTAGAAGCTCTGAACAAGTGATTCTGCCCATTGAAGCTCAAACATGACTTGCTCTGCAAAAAAACTCTAACTCATGAAAATCTGTCTTCTGCTTTGCAAATAACATTTAATTTCATGAGAAATAAATATCTTTCATATCCTTAAACTTTACTGTTAAAATTGCAAAAAACAAATTTCTCTCACTGAGAAAGAAGCTTTTCAGCATCTGTGGCCTTTTTTTCTCTTCATTTGCGAAGTTGCACAAAACACAGCATTAGTGTTCTTAGAAGGTCTAAACAAGTGATTCTGTCAATTGAAGCTCAAACATCACTTGCGCTGCAAAAAAACTCTAACTCATGAAAATCTGGCTTCTGCATTGCAAATAACATTTCATTTCATGAGAAAGAAATGAAACATGTACTTATGCTTTACTGTTAAAATTGCAAAAAACAAATTTCTCTCACTGAGAAAGAAGCATTTCAGCATCTGTGGCCTTTTTTTCTTCATTTGCACTAAACCCAGCAAAAGTGTTCTTAGAAGCTCTGAACAAGTGATTCTGTCCATAGAAGCTCAAACATCACTTGCGCTGCAAAAAAACTCTAACTCATGAAAATCTGGCTTCTGCATTGCAAATAACATTTCATTTCATGAGAAAGAAACATGTTACATGTACATAAGCTTTACTGTTAAAATTGCAAAAAACTAATTTCTCTCACTGAGAAAGAAGCTTTTCAGCATCTGTGGCCTTTTTTTCTCTTCATTTGCACTAAACACAGCAAAAGTGTTCTTAGAAGGTCTAAACAAGTGATTCTGTCCCTTGAAGCTCTAAGATGACTTGCTCTGCCAAAAATCTCTAACTCATGAAAATTTGTATTCTGCATTGCAAATAACATTTCATTTCATGAGAACGAAACATCTCTCGTGTACTTAAGCTTTGCTGTTAAAATTGTAAAAAACAACTTTCTCTCACTGAGAAAGAAGCTTTTCAGCATCTGTGGCCTTTTTTTCTTCATTTGCACTAAACCCAGCATTAGTGTTCTTAGAAGCTCTGAACAAGTGATTCTGTCCATTGAAGCTCAAACATGACTTGCTCTGCAAAAGAACTCTAACTCATGAAAATCTGGCTTCTGCATTGCAAATAACATTTCATTTCATGAGAAAGAAAGAAACATGTTACATGTACTTATGCTTTACTGTTAAAATTGCAAAAAAATAATTTCTCTCACTGAGAAAGAAGCTTTTCAACATCTGTGGCCTTTTTTTCTCTTCATTTGCACTAAACACAGCATTAGTGTTCTTAGAAGCTCTGAAGAAGTGATTCTGTCCATTGAAGCTCTAACATGACTTGCTCTGCCAAAAATATCTAACTCATGAAAATCTGTATTCTGCATTGCAAATAACATTTCATTTCATGAGAAAGAAAGTAACATGTTACATGTACTTATGCTTTACTGTTAAAATTGCAAAAAACTAATTTCTCTCACTGAGAAAGAAGCTTTTCAGCATCTGTGGCCTTTTTTCTCTTCATTTGCACTAAACACAGCATGAGTGTTCTTAGAAGGTCTAAACAAGTGATTCTGTCAATTGAAGCTCAAACATCACTTGCTCTGCAAAAAACTCTAACTCATGAAAATCTGTATTCTGCATTGCAAATAACATTTCATTTCATGAGAACGAAACATCTCTCGTGTACTTAAGGTTTGCTGTTAAAATTGTAAAAAACAACTTTCTCTCACTGAGAAAGAAGCATTTCAGCATCTGTGGCCTTTTTTTCTTCATTTGCACTAAACCCAGCAAAAGTGTTCTTAGAAGCTCTGAACAAGTGATTCTGTCCATAGAAGCTCAAACATCACTTGCGCTGCAAAAAAACTCTAACTCATGAAAATCTGGCTTCTGCATTGCAAATAACATTTCATTTCATGAGAAAGAAACATGTTACATGTACATAAGCTTTACTGTTAAAATTGCAAAAAACTAATTTCTCTCACTGAGAAAGAACCTTTTCAGCATCTGTGGCCTTTTTTTCTCTTCATTTGCACTAAACACAGCAAAAGTGTTCTTAGAAGGTCTAAACAAGTGATTCTGTCCCTTGAAGCTCTAAGATGACTTGCTCTGCCAAAAATCTCTAACTCATGAAAATTTGTATTCTGCATTGCAAATAACATTTCATTTCATGAGAACGAAACATCTCTCGTGTACTTAAGCTTTGCTGTTAAAATTGTAAAAAACAACTTTCTCTCACTGAGAAAGAAGCTTTTCAGCATCTGTGGCCTTTTTTTCTTCATTTGCACTAAACCCAGCATTAGTGTTCTTAGAAGCTCTGAACAAGTGATTCTGTCCATTGAAGCTCAAACATGACTTGCTCTGCAAAAAAACTCTAACTCATGAAAATCTGGCTTCTGCATTGCAAATAACATTTCATTTCATGAGAAAGAAAGAAACATGTTACATGTACTTATGCTTTACTGTTAAAATTGCAAAAAACAAATTTCTCTCACTGAGAAAGAAGCTTTTCAGCATCTGTGGCCTTTTTTTCTCTTCATTTGCATTAAACACAGCATTAGTGTTCTTAGAAGCTCTGAACAAGTGATTCTGTCCATTGAAGCTCAAACATGACTTGCTCTGCCAAAAACCTCTAACTCATGAAAATCTGGCTTCTGCATTGCAAAAAACATTTCATTTCATGAGAACGAAACATCTCTCGTGTACTTAAGGTTTGCTGTTAAAATTGTAAAAAACAACTTTCTCTCACTGAGAAAGAAGCATTTCAGCATCTGTGGCCTTTTTTTCTTCATTTGCACTAAACCCAGCAAAAGTGTTCTTAGAAGCTCTGAACAAGTGATTCTGCCCATTGAAGCTCAAACATGACTTGCTCTGCAAAAAAACTCTAACTCATGAAAATCTGTCTTCTGCTTTGCAAATAACATTTAATTTCATGAGAAATAAATATCTTTCATATCCTTAAACTTTACTGTTAAAATTGCAAAAAACAAATTTCTCTCACTGAGAAAGAAGCTTTTCAGCATCTGTGGCCTTTTTTTCTCTTCATTTGCGAAGTTGCACAAAACACAGCATTAGTGTTCTTAGAAGGTCTAAACAAGTGATTCTGTCAATTGAAGCTCAAACATCACTTGCGCTGCAAAAAAACTCTAACTCATGAAAATCTGGCTTCTGCATTGCAAATAACATTTCATTTCATGAGAAAGAAATGAAACATGTACTTATGCTTTACTGTTAAAATTGCAAAAAACAAATTTCTCTCACTGAGAAAGAAGCATTTCAGCATCTGTGGCCTTTTTTTCTTCATTTGCACTAAACCCAGCAAAAGTGTTCTTAGAAGCTCTGAACAAGTGATTCTGTCCATAGAAGCTCAAACATCACTTGCGCTGCAAAAAAACTCTAACTCATGAAAATCTGGCTTCTGCATTGCAAATAACATTTCATTTCATGAGAAAGAAACATGTTACATGTACATAAGCTTTACTGTTAAAATTGCAAAAAACTAATTTCTCTCACTGAGAAAGAAGCTTTTCAGCATCTGTGGCCTTTTTTTCTCTTCATTTGCACTAAACACAGCAAAAGTGTTCTTAGAAGGTCTAAACAAGTGATTCTGTCCCTTGAAGCTCTAAGATGACTTGCTCTGCCAAAAATCTCTAACTCATGAAAATTTGTATTCTGCATTGCAAATAACATTTCATTTCATGAGAACGAAACATCTCTCGTGTACTTAAGCTTTGCTGTTAAAATTGTAAAAAACAACTTTCTCTCACTGAGAAAGAAGCTTTTCAGCATCTGTGGCCTTTTTTTCTTCATTTGCACTAAACCCAGCATTAGTGTTCTTAGAAGCTCTGAACAAGTGATTCTGTCCATTGAAGCTCAAACATGACTTGCTCTGCAAAAAAACTCTAACTCATGAAAATCTGGCTTCTGCATTGCAAATAACATTTCATTTCATGAGAAAGAAAGAAACATGTTACATGTACTTATGCTTTACTGTTAAAATTGCAAAAAACAAATTTCTCTCACTGAGAAAGAAGCTTTTCAGCATCTGTGGCCTTTTTTTCTCTTCATTTGCATTAAACACAGCATTAGTGTTCTTAGAAGCTCTGAACAAGTGATTCTGTCCATTGAAGCTCAAACATGACTTGCTCTGCCAAAAACCTCTAACTCATGAAAATCTGGCTTCTGCATTGCAAAAAACATTTCATTTCATGAGAACGAAACATCTCTCGTGTACTTAAGGTTTGCTGTTAAAATTGTAAAAAACAACTTTCTCTCACTGAGAAAGAAGCATTTCAGCATCTGTGGCCTTTTTTTCTTCATTTGCACTAAACCCAGCAAAAGTGTTCTTAGAAGCTCTGAACAAGTGATTCTGCCCATTGAAGCTCAAACATGACTTGCTCTGCAAAAAAACTCTAACTCATGAAAATCTGTCTTCTGCTTTGCAAATAACATTTAATTTCATGAGAAATAAATATCTTTCATATCCTTAAACTTTACTGTTAAAATTGCAAAAAACAAATTTCTCTCACTGAGAAAGAAGCTTTTCAGCATCTATGGCCTTTTTTTCTCTTCATTTGCGAAGTTGCACAAAACACAGCATTAGTGTTCTTAGAAGGTCTAAACAAGTGATTCTGTCAATTGAAGCTCAAACATCACTTGCGCTGCAAAAAAACTCTAACTCATGAAAATCTGGCTTCTGCATTGCAAATAACATTTCATTTCATGAGAAAGAAATGAAACATGTACTTATGCTTTACTGTTAAAATTGCAAAAAACAAATTTCTCTCACTGAGAAAGAAGCATTTCAGCATCTGTGGCCTTTTTTCTTCATTTGCACTAAACCCAGCAAAAGTGTTCTTAGAAGCTCTGAACAAGTGATTCTGTCCATTGAAGCTCAAACATGACTTGCTCTGCAAAAAAAACTCTAACTCATGAAAATCTGGCTTCTGCATTGCAAAAAACATTTCATTTCATGAGAAAGAAACATGTTACATGTACATAAGCTTTACTGTTAAAATTGCAAAAAACTAATTTCTCTCACTGAGAAAGAAGCTTTTCAGCATCTGTGGCCTTTTTTTCTCTTCATTTGCACTAAACACAGCAAAAGTGTTCTTAGAAGTTCTAAACAAGTGATTCTGTCCCTTGAAGCTCTAAGATGACTTGCTCTGCCAAAAATCTCTAACTCATGAAAATTTGTATTCTGCATTGCAAATAACATTTCATTTCATGAGAACGAAACATCTCTCGTGTACTTAAGCTTTGCTGTTAAAATTGTAAAAAACAACTTTCTCTCACTGAGAAAGAAGCTTTTCAGCATCTGTGGCCTTTTTTTCTTCATTTGCACTAAACCCAGCATTAGTGTTCTTAGAAGCTCTGAACAAGTGATTCTGTCCATTGAAGCTCAAACATCACTTGCGCTGCAAAAAAACTCTAACGCATGAAAATCTGGCTTCTGCATTGCAAATAACATTTCATTTCATGAGAAAGAAACATGTTACATGTACATAAGCTTTACTGTTAAAATTGCAAAAAACTAATTTCTCTCACTGAGAAAGAAGCTTTTCAGCATCTGTGGCCTTTTTTTCTCTTCATTTGCACTAAACACAGCATTAGTGTTCTTAGAAGCTCTGAACAAGTGATTCTGTCCCTTGAAGCTCAAACATGACTTGCTCTGCCAAAAACCTCTAACTCATGAAAATCTGGCTTCTGCATTGCAAAAAACATTTCATTTCATGAGAACGAAACATCTCTCGTGTACTTAAGGTTTGCTGTTAAAATTGTAAAAAACAACTTTCTCTCACTGAGAAAGAAGCATTTCAGCATCTGTGGCCTTTTTTTCTTCATTTGCACTAAACCCAGCAAAAGTGTTCTTAGAAGCTCTGAACAAGTGATTCTGTCCATTGAAGCTCAAACATGACTTGCTCTGCAA
This sequence comes from Barbus barbus, assembly GCF_936440315.1. Lineage (NCBI taxonomy): Eukaryota > Metazoa > Chordata > Actinopteri > Cypriniformes > Cyprinidae > Barbus > Barbus barbus. The sequence continues at coordinate 1,226,988 of NC_136728.1, read as the reverse complement.
AAAAACTCTAACTCATTAAAATCTGGCTTCTGCATTGCAAAAAACATTTCATTTCATGAGAAAGAAACACGTTACATGTACATAAGCTTTACTGTTAAAATTGCAAAAAACTAATTTCTCTCACTGAGAAAGAAGCTTTTCAGCATCTGTGGCCTTTTTTCTCTTCATTTGCACTAAACACAGCATTAGTGTTCTTAGAAGTTCTAAACAAGTGATTCCGTCCATTGAAGCTCTAAGATGAATTGCTCTGCAAAAAAACTATAACTCATGAAAATCTGTCTTCTGCTTTGCAAATAACATTTAATTTCATGAGAAATAAATATCTTTCATATCCTTAAACTTTACTGTTAAAATTGCAAAAAACAAATTTCTCTCACTGAGAAAGAAGCTTTTCAGCATCTGTGGCCTTTTTTTCTCTTCATTTGCGAAGTTGCACAAAACACAGCATTAGTGTTCTTAGAAGGTCTAAACAAGTGATTCTGTCAATTGAAGCTCAAACATCACTTGCGCTGCAAAAAAACTCTAACTCATGAAAATCTGGCTTCTGCATTGCAAATAACATTTCATTTCATGAGAAAGAAATGAAACATGTACTTATGCTTTACTGTTAAAATTGCAAAAAACAAATTTCTCTCACTGAGAAAGAAGCTTTTCAGCATCTATGGCCTTTTTTCTCTTCATTTGCACTAAACACAGCATGAGTGTTCTTAGAAGGTCTAAACAAGTGATTCTGTCAATTGAAGCTCAAACATCACTTGCTCTGCAAAAAACTCTAACTCATGAAAATCTGTATTCTGCATTGCAAATAACATTTCATTTCATGAGAACGAAACATCTCTCGTGTACTTAAGGTTTGCTGTTAAAATTGTAAAAAACAACTTTCTCTCACTGAGAAAGAAGCATTTCGGCATCTGTGGCCTTTTTTCTTCATTTGCACTAAACCCAGCAAAAGTGTTCTTAGAAGCTCTGAACAAGTGATTCTGTCCATTGAAGCTCAAACATGACTTGCTCTGCAAAAAAACTCTAACTCATGAAAATCTGGCTTCTGCATTGCAAAAAACATTTCATTTCATGAGAAAGAAACATGTTACATGTACATAAGCTTTACTGTTAAAATTGCAAAAAACTAATTTCTCTCACTGAGAAAGAAGCTTTTCAGCATCTGTGGCCTTTTTTTCTCTTCATTTGCACTAAACACAGCAAAAGTGTTCTTAGAAGGTCTAAACAAGTGATTCTGTCCCTTGAAGCTCTAAGATGACTTGCTCTGCCAAAAATCTCTAACTCATGAAAATTTGTATTCTGCATTGCAAATAACATTTCATTTCATGAGAACGAAACATCTCTCGTGTACTTAAGCTTTGCTGTTAAAATTGTAAAAAACAACTTTCTCTCACTGAGAAAGAAGCTTTTCAGCATCTGTGGCCTTTTTTTCTTCATTTGCACTAAACCCAGCATTAGTGTTCTTAGAAGCTCTGAACAAGTGATTCTGTCCATTGAAGCTCAAACATGACTTGCTCTGCAAAAGAACTCTAACTCATGAAAATCTGGCTTCTGCATTGCAAATAACATTTTATTTCATGAGAAAGAAAGAAACATGTTACATGTACTTATGCTTTACTGTTAAAATTGCAAAAAACTAATTTCTCTCACTGAGAAAGAAGCTTTTCAGCATCTGTGGCCTTTTTTTCTCTTCATTTGCACTAAACACAGCATTAGTGTTCTTAGAAGCTCTGAACAAGTGATTCTGTCCCTTGAAGCTCAAACATGACTTGCTCTGCCAAAAACCTCTAACTCATGAAAATCTGGCTTCTGCATTGCAAAAAACATTTCATTTCATGAGAACGAAACATCTCTCGTGTACTTAAGGTTTGCTGTTAAAATTGTAAAAAACAACTTTCTCTCACTGAGAAAGAAGCATTTCAGCATCTGTGGCCTTTTTTTCTTCATTTGCACTAAACCCAGCAAAAGTGTTCTTAGAAGCTCTGAACAAGTGATTCTGTCCATTGAAGCTCAAACATGACTTGCTCTGCAAAAAAACTCTAACTCATTAAAATCTGGCTTCTGCATTGCAAAAAACATTTCATTTCATGAGAAAGAAACACGTTACATGTACATAAGCTTTACTGTTAAAATTGCAAAAAACTAATTTCTCTCACTGAGAAAGAAGCTTTTCAGCATCTGTGGCCTTTTTTTCTCTTCATTTGCACTAAACACAGCATTAGTGTTCTTAGAAGTTCTAAACAAGTGATTCCGTCCATTGAAGCTCTAAGATGAATTGCTCTGCAAAAAAACTATAACTCATGAACATCTGTCTTCTGCTTTGCAAATAACATTTAATTTCATGAGAAATAAATATCTTTCATATCCTTAAACTTTACTGTTAAAATTGCAAAAAACAAATTTCTCTCACTGAGAAAGAAGCTTTTCAGCATCTGTGGCCTTTTTTTCTCTTCATTTGCGAAGTTGCACAAAACACAGCATTAGTGTTCTTAGAAGTTCTAAACAAGTGATTCCGTCCATTGAAGCTCTAAGATGAATTGCTCTGCAAAAAAACTATAACTCATGAAAATCTGTCTTCTGCTTTGCAAATAACATTTCATTTCATGAGAAAGAAAGTAACATGTTACATGTACTTATGCTTTACTGTTAAAATTGCAAAAAACAAATTTCTCTCACTGAGAAAGAAGCTTTTCAGCATCTGTGGCCTTTTTTTCTCTTCATTTGCGAAGTTGCACAAAATACAGCTTTAGTGTTCTTAGAAGGTCTAAACAAGTGATTCTGTCAATTGAAGCTCAAACATCACTTGCGCTGCAAAAAAACTCTAACTCATGAAAATCTGGCTTCTGCATTGCAAATAACATTTCATTTCATGAGAAAGAAATGAAACATGTACTTATGCTTTACTGTTAAAATTGCAAAAAACAAATTTCTCTCACTGAGAAAGAAGCTTTTCAGCATCTATGGCCTTTTCTCTCTTCATTTGCACTAAACACAGCATGAGTGTTCTTAGAAGGTCTAAACAAGTGATTCTGTCAATTGAAGCTCAAACATCACTTGCTCTGCAAAAAACTCTAACTCATGAAAATCTGTATTCTGCATTGCAAAAAACATTTCATTTCATGAGAACGAAACATCTCTCGTGTACTTAAGGTTTGCTGTTAAAATTGTAAAAAACAACTTTCTCTCACTGAGAAAGAAGCATTTCAGCATCTGTGGCCTTTTTTCTTCATTTGCACTAAACCCAGCAAAAGTGTTCTTAGAAGCTCTGAACAAGTGATTCTGTCCATTGAAGCTCAAACATGACTTGCTCTGCAAAAAAACTCTAACTCATGAAAATCTGGCTTCTGCATTGCAAAAAACATTTCATTTCATGAGAAAGAAACATGTTACATGTACATAAGCTTTACTGTTAAAATTGCAAAAAACTAATTTCTCTCACTGAGAAAGAAGCTTTTCAGCATCTGTGGCCTTTTTTTCTCTTCATTTGCACTAAACACAGCAAAAGTGTTCTTAGAAGGTCTAAACAAGTGATTCTGTCCATTGAAGCTCAAACATGACTTGCTCTGCAAAAAAACTCTAACTCATTAAAATCTGGCTTCTGCATTGCAAAAAACATTTCATTTCATGAGAAAGAAACACGTTACATGTACATAAGCTTTACTGTTAAAATTGCAAAAAACTAATTTCTCTCACTGAGAAAGAAGCTTTTCAGCATCTGTGGCCTTTTTTTCTCTTCATTTGCACTAAACACAGCATTAGTGTTCTTAGAAGTTCTAAACAAGTGATTCCGTCCATTGAAGCTCTAAGATGAATTGCTCTGCAAAAAAACTATAACTCATGAAAATCTGTCTTCTGCTTTGCAAATAACATTTAATTTCATGAGAAATAAATATCTTTCATATCCTTAAACTTTACTGTTAAAATTGCAAAAAACAAATTTCTCTCACTGAGAAAGAAGCTTTTCAGCATCTGTGGCCTTTTTTTCTCTTCATTTGCGAAGTTGCACAAAACACAGCATTAGTGTTCTTAGAAGTTCTAAACAAGTGATTCCGTCCATTGAAGCTCTAAGATGAATTGCTCTGCAAAAAAACTATAACTCATGAAAATCTGTCTTCTGCTTTGCAAATAACATTTCATTTCATGAGAAAGAAAGTAACATGTTACATGTACTTATGCTTTACTGTTAAAATTGCAAAAAACAAATTTCTCTCACTGAGAAAGAAGCTTTTCAGCATCTGTGGCCTTTTTTTCTCTTCATTTGCGAAGTTGCACAAAATACAGCTTTAGTGTTCTTAGAAGGTCTAAACAAGTGATTCTGTCAATTGAAGCTCAAACATCACTTGCGCTGCAAAAAAACTCTAACTCATGAAAATCTGGCTTCTGCATTGCAAATAACATTTCATTTCATGAGAAAGAAATGAAACATGTACTTATGCTTTACTGTTAAAATTGCAAAAAACAAATTTCTCTCACTGAGAAAGAAGCTTTTCAGCATCTATGGCCTTTTCTCTCTTCATTTGCACTAAACACAGCATGAGTGTTCTTAGAAGGTCTAAACAAGTGATTCTGTCAATTGAAGCTCAAACATCACTTGCTCTGCAAAAAACTCTAACTCATGAAAATCTGTATTCTGCATTGCAAAAAACATTTCATTTCATGAGAACGAAACATCTCTCGTGTACTTAAGGTTTGCTGTTAAAATTGTAAAAAACAACTTTCTCTCACTGAGAAAGAAGCATTTCAGCATATGTGGCCTTTTTTCTTCATTTGCACTAAACCCAGCAAAAGTGTTCTTAGAAGCTCTGAACAAGTGATTCTGTCCATTGAAGCTCAAACATGACTTGCTCTGCAAAAAAACTCTAACTCATGAAAATCTGGCTTCTGCATTGCAAAAAACATTTCATTTCATGAGAAAGAAACATGTTACATGTACATAAGCTTTACTGTTAAAATTGCAAAAAACTAATTTCTCTCACTGAGAAAGAAGCTTTTCAGCATCTGTGGCCTTTTTTTCTCTTCATTTGCACTAAACACAGCAAAAGTGTTCTTAGAAGGTCTAAAGAAGTGATTCTGTCCATTGAAGCTCAAACATGACTTGCTCTGCAAAAAAACTCTAACTCATTAAAATCTGGCTTCTGCATTGCAAAAAACATTTCATTTCATGAGAAAGAAACACGTTACATGTACATAAGCTTTACTGTTAAAATTGCAAAAAACTAATTTCTCTCACTGAGAAAGAAGCTTTTCAGCATCTGTGGCCTTTTTTTCTCTTCATTTGCACTAAACACAGCATTAGTGTTCTTAGAAGTTCTAAACAAGTGATTCCGTCCATTGAAGCTCTAAGATGAATTGCTCTGCAAAAAAACTATAACTCATGAAAATCTGTCTTCTGCTTTGCAAATAACATTTAATTTCATGAGAAATAAATATCTTTCATATCCTTAAACTTTACTGTTAAAATTGCAAAAAACAAATTTCTCTCACTGAGAAAGAAGCTTTTCAGCATCTGTGGCCTTTTTTTCTCTTCATTTGCGAAGTTGCACAAAACACAGCATTAGTGTTCTTAGAAGTTCTAAACAAGTGATTCCGTCCATTGAAGCTCTAAGATGAATTGCTCTGCAAAAAAACTATAACTCATGAAAATCTGTCTTCTGCTTTGCAAATAACATTTCATTTCATGAGAAAGAAAGTAACATGTTACATGTACTTATGCTTTACTGTTAAAATTGCAAAAAACAAATTTCTCTCACTGAGAAAGAAGCTTTTCAGCATCTGTGGCCTTTTTTTCTCTTCATTTGCGAAGTTGCACAAAATACAGCTTTAGTGTTCTTAGAAGGTCTAAACAAGTGATTCTGTCAATTGAAGCTCAAACATCACTTGCGCTGCAAAAAAACTCTAACTCATGAAAATCTGGCTTCTGCATTGCAAATAACATTTCATTTCATGAGAAAGAAATGAAACATGTACTTATGCTTTACTGTTAAAATTGCAAAAAACAAATTTCTCTCACTGAGAAAGAAGCTTTTCAGCATCTATGGCCTTTTCTCTCTTCATTTGCACTAAACACAGCATGAGTGTTCTTAGAAGGTCTAAACAAGTGATTCTGTCAATTGAAGCTCAAACATCACTTGCTCTGCAAAAAACTCTAACTCATGAAAATCTGTATTCTGCATTGCAAAAAACATTTCATTTCATGAGAACGAAACATCTCTCGTGTACTTAAGGTTTGCTGTTAAAATTGTAAAAAACAACTTTCTCTCACTGAGAAAGAAGCATTTCAGCATCTGTGGCCTTTTTTTCTTCATTTGCACTAAACCCAGCAAAAGTGTTCTTAGAAGCTCTGAACAAGTGATTCTGTCCATTGAAGCTCAAACATGACTTGCTCTGCAAAAAAACTCTAACTCATTAAAATCTGGCTTCTGCATTGCAAAAAACATTTCATTTCATGAGAAAGAAACACGTTACATGTACATAAGCTTTACTGTTAAAATTGCAAAAAACTAATTTCTCTCACTGAGAAAGAAGCTTTTCAGCATCTGTGGCCTTTTTTTCTCTTCATTTGCACTAAACACAGCATTAGTGTTCTTAGAAGTTCTAAACAAGTGATTCCGTCCATTGAAGCTCTAAGATGAATTGCTCTGCAAAAAAACTATAACTCATGAAAATCTGTCTTCTGCTTTGCAAATAACATTTAATTTCATGAGAAATAAATATCTTTCATATCCTTAAACTTTACTGTTAAAATTGCAAAAAACAAATTTCTCTCACTGAGAAAGAAGCTTTTCAGCATCTGTGGCCTTTTTTTCTCTTCATTTGCGAAGTTGCACAAAACACAGCATTAGTGTTCTTAGAAGGTCTAAACAAGTGATTCTGTCAATTGAAGCTCAAACATCACTTGCGCTGCAAAAAAACTCTAACTCATGAAAATCTGGCTTCTGCATTGCAAATAACATTTCATTTCATGAGAAAGAAAGTAACATGTTACATGTACTTATGCTTTACTGTTAAAATTGCAAAAAACAAATTTCTCTCACTGAGAAAGAAGCTTTTCAGCATCTGTGGCCTTTTTTTCTCTTCATTTGCGAAGTTGCACAAAATACAGCATTAGTGTTCTTAGAAGGTCTAAACAAGTGATTCTGTCAATTGAAGCTCAAACATCACTTGCGCTGCAAAAAAACTCTAACTCATGAAAATCTGGCTTCTGCATTGCAAATAACATTTCATTTCATGAGAAAGAAATGAAACATGTACTTATGCTTTACTGTTAAAATTGCAAAAAACAAATTTCTCTCACTGAGAAAGAAGCTTTTCAGCATCTATGGCCTTTTTTCTCTTCATTTGCACTAAACACAGCATGAGTGTTCTTAGAAGGTCTAAACAAGTGATTCTGTCCATTGAAGCTCAAACATCACTTGCTCTGCAAAAAACTCTAACTCATGAAAATCTGTATTCTGCATTGCAAATAACATTTCATTTCATGAGAACGAAACATCTCTCGTGTACTTAAGGTTTGCTGTTAAAATTGTAAAAAACAACTTTCTCTCACTGAGAAAGAAGCATTTCAGCATCTGTGGCCTTTTTTCTTCATTTGCACTAAACCCAGCAAAAGTGTTCTTAGAAGCTCTGAACAAGTGATTCTGTCCATTGAAGCTCAAACATGACTTGCTCTGCAAAAAAACTCTAACTCATGAAAATCTGTCTTCTGCATTGCAAAAAACATTTCATTTCATGAGAAAGAAACATGTTACATGTACATAAGCTTTAATGTTAAAATTGCAAAAAACTAATTTCTCTCACTGAGAAAGAAGCTTTTCAGCATCTGTGGCCTTTTTTTCTCTTCATTTGCGAAGTTGCACAAAACACAGCATTAGTGTTCTTAGAAGGTCTAAACAAGTGATTCTGTCAATTGAAGCTCAAACATCACTTGCGCTGCAAAAAAACTCTAACTCATGAAAATCTGGCTTCTGCATTGCAAATAACATTTCATTTCATGAGAAAGAAAGTAACATGTTACATGTACTTATGCTTTACTGTTAAAATTGCAAAAAACTAATTTCTCTCACTGAGAAAGAAGCTTTTCAGCATCTGTGGCCTTTTTTTCTCTTCATTTGCGAAGTTGCACAAAATACAGCATTAGTGTTCTTAGAAGGTCTAAACAAGTGATTCTGTCAATTGAAGCTCAAACATCACTTGCGCTGCAAAAAAACTCTAACTCATGAAAATCTGGCTTCTGCATTGCAAATAACATTTCATTTCATGAGAAAGAAACATGTTACATGTACATAAGCTTTACTGTTAAAATTGCAAAAAACTAATTTCTCTCACTGAGAAAGAAGCTTTTCAGCATCTGTGGCCTTTTTTTCTCTTCATTTGCACTAAACACAGCAAAAGTGTTCTTAGAAGGTCTAAACAAGTGATTCTGTCCCTTGAAGCTCTAAGATGACTTGCTCTGCCAAAAATCTCTAACTCATGAAAATTTGTATTCTGCATTGCAAATAACATTTCATTTCATGAGAACGAAACATCTCTCGTGTACTTAAGCTTTGCTGTTAAAATTGTAAAAAACAACTTTCTCTCACTGAGAAAGAAGCTTTTCAGCATCTGTGGCCTTTTTTTCTTCATTTGCACTAAACCCAGCATTAGTGTTCTTAGAAGCTCTGAACAAGTGATTCTGTCCATTGAAGCTCAAACATGACTTGCTCTGCAAAAGAACTCTAACTCATGAAAATCTGGCTTCTGCATTGCAAATAACATTTCATTTCATGAGAAAGAAAGAAACATGTTACATGTACTTATGCTTTACTGTTAAAATTGCAAAAAAATAATTTCTCTCACTGAGAAAGAAGCTTTTCAACATCTGTGGCCTTTTTTTCTCTTCATTTGCACTAAACACAGCATTAGTGTTCTTAGAAGCTCTGAAGAAGTGATTCTGTCCATTGAAGCTCTAACATGACTTGCTCTGCCAAAAATATCTAACTCATGAAAATCTGTATTCTGCATTGCAAATAACATTTCATTTCATGAGAAAGAAAGTAACATGTTACATGTACTTATGCTTTACTGTTAAAATTGCAAAAAACTAATTTCTCTCACTGAGAAAGAAGCTTTTCAGCATCTGTCGCCTTTTTTCTCTTCATTTGCACTAAACACAGCATGAGTGTTCTTAGAAGGTCTAAACAAGTGATTCTGTCAATTGAAGCTCAAACATCACTTGCTCTGCAAAAAACTCTAACTCATGAAAATCTGTATTCTGCATTGCAAATAACATTTCATTTCATGAGAACGAAACATCTCTCGTGTACTTAAGGTTTGCTGTTAAAATTGTAAAAAACAACTTTCTCTCACTGAGAAAGAAGCATTTCAGCATCTGTGGCCTTTTTTCTTCATTTGCACTAAACCCAGCAAAAGTGTTCTTAGAAGCTCTGAACAAGTGATTCTGTCCATTGAAGCTCAAACATGACTTGCTCTGCAAAAAAACTCTAACTCATGAAAATCTGGCTTCTGCATTGCAAAAAACATTTCATTTCATGAGAAAGAAACATGTTACATGTACATAAGCTTTACTGTTAAAATTGCAAAAAACTAATTTCTCTCACTGAGAAAGAAGCTTTTCAGCATCTGTGGCCTTTTTTTCTCTTCATTTGCACTAAACACAGCAAAAGTGTTCTTAGAAGGTCTAAACAAGTGATTCTGTCCCTTGAAGCTCTAAGATGACTTGCTCTGCCAAAAATCTCTAACTCATGAAAATTTGTATTCTGCATTGCAAATAACATTTCATTTCATGAGAACGAAACATCTCTCGTGTACTTAAGCTTTGCTGTTAAAATTGTAAAAAACAACTTTCTCTCACTGAGAAAGAAGCTTTTCAGCATCTGTGGCCTTTTTTTCTTCATTTGCACTAAACCCAGCATTAGTGTTCTTAGAAGCTCTGAACAAGTGATTCTGTCCATTGAAGCTCAAACATGACTTGCTCTGCAAAAGAACTCTAACTCATGAAAATCTGGCTTCTGCATTGCAAATAACATTTTATTTCATGAGAAAGAAAGAAACAGGTTACATGTACTTATGCTTTACTGTTAAAATTGCAAAAAACTAATTTCTCTCACTGAGAAAGAAGCTTTTCAGCATCTGTGGCCTTTTTTTCTCTTCATTTGCACTAAACACAGCATTAGTGTTCTTAGAAGCTCTGAACAAGTGATTCTGTCCCTTGAAGCTCAAACATGACTTGCTCTGCCAAAAACCTCTAACTCATGAAAATCTGGCTTCTGCATTGCAAAAAACATTTCATTTCATGAGAACGAAACATCTCTCGTGTACTTAAGGTTTGCTGTTAAAATTGTAAAAAACAACTTTCTCTCACTGAGAAAGAAGCATTTCAGCATCTGTGGCCTTTTTTTCTTCATTTGCACTAAACCCAGCAAAAGTGTTCTTAGAAGCTCTGAACAAGTGATTCTGTCCATTGAAGCTCAAACATGACTTGCTCTGCAAAAAAACTCTAACTCATTAAAATCTGGCTTCTGCATTGCAAAAAACATTTCATTTCATGAGAAAGAAACACGTTACATGTACATAAGCTTTACTGTTAAAATTGCAAAAAACTAATTTCTCTCACTGAGAAAGAAGCTTTTCAGCATCTGTGGCCTTTTTTTCTCTTCATTTGCACTAAACACAGCATTAGTGTTCTTAGAAGTTCTAAACAAGTGATTCCGTCCATTGAAGCTCTAAGATGAATTGCTCTGCAAAAAAACTATAACTCATGAAAATCTGTCTTCTGCTTTGCAAATAACATTTAATTTCATGAGAAATAAATATCTTTCATATCCTTAAACTTTACTGTTAAAATTGCAAAAAACAAATTTCTCTCACTGAGAAAGAAGCTTTTCAGCATCTGTGGCCTTTTTTTCTCTTCATTTGCGAAGTTGCACAAAACACAGCATTAGTGTTCTTAGAAGTTCTAAACAAGTGATTCCGTCCATTGAAGCTCTAAGATGAATTGCTCTGCAAAAAAACTATAACTCATGAAAATCTGTCTTCTGCTTTGCAAATAACATTTCATTTCATGAGAAAGAAAGTAACATGTTACATGTACTTATGCTTTACTGTTAAAATTGCAAAAAACAAATTTCTCTCACTGAGAAAGAAGCTTTTCAGCATCTGTGGCCTTTTTTTCTCTTCATTTGCGAAGTTGCACAAAATACAGCTTTAGTGTTCTTAGAAGGTCTAAACAAGTGATTCTGTCAATTGAAGCTCAAACATCACTTGCGCTGCAAAAAAACTCTAACTCATGAAAATCTGGCTTCTGCATTGCAAATAACATTTCATTTCATGAGAAAGAAATGAAACATGTACTTATGCTTTACTGTTAAAATTGCAAAAAACAAATTTCTCTCACTGAGAAAGAAGCTTTTCAGCATCTATGGCCTTTTCTCTCTTCATTTGCACTAAACACAGCATGAGTGTTCTTAGAAGGTCTAAACAAGTGATTCTGTCAATTGAAGCTCAAACATCACTTGCTCTGCAAAAAACTCTAACTCATGAAAATCTGTATTCTGCATTGCAAAAAACATTTCATTTCATGAGAACGAAACATCTCTCGTGTACTTAAGGTTTGCTGTTAAAATTGTAAAAAACAACTTTCTCTCACTGAGAAAGAAGCATTTCAGCATCTGTGGCCTTTTTTTCTTCATTTGCACTAAACCCAGCAAAAGTGTTCTTAGAAGCTCTGAACAAGTGATTCTGTCCATTGAAGCTCAAACATGACTTGCTCTGCAAAAAAACTCTAACTCATTAAAATCTGGCTTCTGCATTGCAAAAAACATTTCATTTCATGAGAAAGAAACACGTTACATGTACATAAGCTTTACTGTTAAAATTGCAAAAAACTAATTTCTCTCACTGAGAAAGAAGCTTTTCAGCATCTGTGGCCTTTTTTTCTCTTCATTTGCACTAAACACAGCATTAGTGTTCTTAGAAGTTCTAAACAAGTGATTCCGTCCATTGAAGCTCTAAGATGAATTGCTCTGCAAAAAAACTATAACTCATGAAAATCTGTCTTCTGCTTTGCAAATAACATTTAATTTCATGAGAAATAAATATCTTTCATATCCTTAAACTTTACTGTTAAAATTGCAAAAAACAAATTTCTCTCACTGAGAAAGAAGCTTTTCAGCATCTGTGGCCTTTTTTTCTCTTCATTTGCGAAGTTGCACAAAACACAGCATTAGTGTTCTTAGAAGGTCTAAACAAGTGATTCTGTCAATTGAAGCTCAAACATCACTTGCGCTGCAAAAAAACTCTAACTCATGAAAATCTGGCTTCTGCATTGCAAATAACATTTCATTTCATGAGAAAGAAAGTAACATGTTACATGTACTTATGCTTTACTGTTAAAATTGCAAAAAACAAATTTCTCTCACTGAGAAAGAAGCTTTTCAGCATCTGTGGCCTTTTTTTCTCTTCATTTGCGAAGTTGCACAAAATACAGCATTAGTGTTCTTAGAAGGTCTAAACAAGTGATTCTGTCAATTGAAGCTCAAACATCACTTGCGCTGCAAAAAAACTCTAACTCATGAAATTCTGGCTTCTGCATTGCAAATAACATTTCATTTCATGAGAAAGAAATGAAACATGTACTTATGCTTTACTGTTAAAATTGCAAAAAACAAATTTCTCTCACTGAGAAAGAAGCTTTTCAGCATCTATGGCCTTTTTTCTCTTCATTTGCACTAAACACAGCATGAGTGTTCTTAGAAGGTCTAAACAAGTGATTCTGTCAATTGAAGCTCAAACATCACTTGCTCTGCAAAAAACTCTAACTCATGAAAATCTGTATTCTGCATTGCAAATAACATTTCATTTCATGAGAACGAAACATCTCTCGTGTACTTAAGGTTTGCTGTTAAAATTGTAAAAAACAACTTTCTCTCACTGAGAAAGAAGCATTTCAGCATCTGTGGCCTTTTTTCTTCATTTGCACTAAACCCAGCAAAAGTGTTCTTAGAAGCTCTGAACAAGTGATTCTGTCCATTGAAGCTCAAACATGACTTGCTCTGCAAAAAAACTCTAACTCATGAAAATCTGTCTTCTGCATTGCAAAAAACATTTCATTTCATGAGAAAGAAACATGTTACATGTACATAAGCTTTAATGTTAAAATTGCAAAAAACTAATTTCTCTCACTGAGAAAGAAGCTTTTCAGCATCTGTGGCCTTTTTTTCTCTTCATTTGCACTAAACACAGCATTAGTGTTCTTAGAAGCTCTGAACAAGTGATTCTGTCCCTTGAAGCTCAAACATGACTTGCTCTGCCAAAAACCTCTAACTCATGAAAATCTGGCTTCTGCATTGCAAAAAACATTTCATTTCATGAGAACGAAACATCTCTCGTGTACTTAAGGTTTGCTGTTAAAATTGTAAAAAACAACTTTCTCTCACTGAGAAAGAAGCATTTCAGCATCTGTGGCCTTTTTTTCTTCATTTGCACTAAACCCAGCAAAAGTGTTCTTAGAAGCTCTGAACAAGTGATTCTGTCCATTGAAGCTCAAACATGACTTGCTCTGCAAAAAAACTCTAACTCATTAAAATCTGGCTTCTGCATTGCAAAAAACATTTCATTTCATGAGAAAGAAACACGTTACATGTACATAAGCTTTACTGTTAAAATTGCAAAAAACTAATTTCTCTCACTGAGAAAGAAGCTTTTCAGCATCTGTGGCCTTTTTTTCTCTTCATTTGCACTAAACACAGCATTAGTGTTCTTAGAAGTTCTAAACAAGTGATTCCGTCCATTGAAGCTCTAAGATGAATTGCTCTGCAAAAAAACTATAACTCATGAAAATCTGTCTTCTGCTTTGCAAATAACATTTAATTTCATGAGAAATAAATATCTTTCATATCCTTAAACTTTACTGTTAAAATTGCAAAAAACAAATTTCTCTCACTGAGAAAGAAGCTTTTCAGCATCTGTGGCCTTTTTTTCTCTTCATTTGCGAAGTTGCACAAAACACAGCATTAGTGTTCTTAGAAGTTCTAAACAAGTGATTCCGTCCATTGAAGCTCTAAGATGAATTGCTCTGCAAAAAAACTATAACTCATGAAAATCTGTCTTCTGCTTTGCAAATAACATTTCATTTCATGAGAAAGAAAGTAACATGTTACATGTACTTATGCTTTACTGTTAAAATTGCAAAAAACAAATTTCTCTCACTGAGAAAGAAGCTTTTCAGCATCTGTGGCCTTTTTTTCTCTTCATTTGCGAAGTTGCACAAAATACAGCTTTAGTGTTCTTAGAAGGTCTAAACAAGTGATTCTGTCAATTGAAGCTCAAACATCACTTGCGCTGCAAAAAAACTCTAACTCATGAAAATCTGGCTTCTGCATTGCAAATAACATTTCATTTCATGAGAAAGAAATGAAACATGTATTTATGCTTTACTGTTAAAATTGTAAAAAACAACTTTCTCTCACTGAGAAAGAAGCATTTCAGCATCTGTGGCCTTTTTTTCTTCATTTGCACTAAACCCAGCAAAAGTGTTCTTAGAAGCTCTGAACAAGTGATTCTGTCCATTGAAGCTCAAACATGACTTGCTCTGCAAAAAAACTCTAACTCATTAAAATCTGGCTTCTGCATTGCAAAAAACATTTCATTTCATGAGAAAGAAACACGTTACATGTACATAAGCTTTACTGTTAAAATTGCAAAAAACTAATTTCTCTCACTGAGAAAGAAGCTTTTCAGCATCTGTGGCCTTTTTTTCTCTTCATTTGCACTAAACACAGCATTAGTGTTCTTAGAAGTTCTAAACAAGTGATTCCGTCCATTGAAGCTCTAAGATGAATTGCTCTGCAAAAAAACTATAACTCATGAAAATCTGTCTTCTGCTTTGCAAATAACATTTAATTTCATGAGAAATAAATATCTTTCATATCCTTAAACTTTACTGTTAAAATTGCAAAAAACAAATTTCTCTCACTGAGAAAGAAGCTTTTCAGCATCTGTGGCCTTTTTTTCTCTTCATTTGCGAAGTTGCACAAAACACAGCATTAGTGTTCTTAGAAGGTCTAAACAAGTGATTCTGTCAATTGAAGCTCAAACATCACTTGCGCTGCAAAAAAACTCTAACTCATGAAAATCTGGCTTCTGCATTGCAAATAACATTTCATTTCATGAGAAAGAAAGTAACATGTTACATGTACTTATGCTTTACTGTTAAAATTGCAAAAAACAAATTTCTCTCACTGAGAAAGAAGCTTTTCAGCATCTGTGGCCTTTTTTTCTCTTCATTTGCGAAGTTGCACAAAATACAGCATTAGTGTTCTTAGAAGGTCTAAACAAGTGATTCTGTCAATTGAAGCTCAAACATCACTTGCGCTGCAAAAAAACTCTAACTCATGAAAATCTGGCTTCTGCATTGCAAATAACATTTCATTTCATGAGAAAGAAATGAAACATGTACTTATGCTTTACTGTTAAAATTGCAAAAAACAAATTTCTCTCACTGAGAAAGAAGCTTTTCAGCATCTATGGCCTTTTTTCTCTTCATTTGCACTAAACACAGCATGAGTGTTCTTAGAAGGTCTAAACAAGTGATTCTGTCAATTGAAGCTCAAACATCACTTGCTCTGCAAAAAACTCTAACTCATGAAAATCTGTATTCTGCATTGCAAATAACATTTCATTTCATGAGAACGAAACATCTCTCGTGTACTTAAGGTTTGCTGTTAAAATTGTAAAAAACAACTTTCTCTCACTGAGAAAGAAGCATTTCAGCATCTGTGGCCTTTTTTCTTCATTTGCACTAAACCCAGCAAAAGTGTTCTTAGAAGCTCTGAACAAGTGATTCTGTCCATTGAAGCTCAAACATGACTTGCTCTGCAAAAAAACTCTAACTCATGAAAATCTGTCTTCTGCATTGCAAAAAACATTTCATTTCATGAGAAAGAAACATGTTACATGTACATAAGCTTTAATGTTAAAATTGCAAAAAACTAATTTCTCTCACTGAGAAAGAAGCTTTTCAGCATCTGTGGCCTTTTTTTCTCTTCATTTGCGAAGTTGCACAAAACACAGCATTAGTGTTCTTAGAAGGTCTAAACAAGTGATTCTGTCAATTGAAGCTCAAACATCACTTGCGCTGCAAAAAAACTCTAACTCATGAAAATCTGGCTTCTGCATTGCAAATAACATTTCATTTCATGAGAAAGAAAGTAACATGTTACATGTACTTATGCTTTACTGTTAAAATTGCAAAAAACAAATTTCTCTCACTGAGAAAGAAGCTTTTCAGCATCTGTGGCCTTTTTTTCTCTTCATTTGCGAAGTTGCACAAAATACAACATTAGTGTTCTTAGAAGGTCTAAACAAGTGATTCTGTCAATTGAAGCTCAAACATCACTTGCGCTGCAAAAAAACTCTAACTCATGAAAATCTGGCTTCTGCATTGCAAATAACATTTCATTTCATGAGAAAGAAACATGTTACATGTACATAAGCTTTACTGTTAAAATTGCAAAAAACTAATTTCTCTCACTGAGAAAGAAGCTTTTCAGCATCTGTGGCCTTTTTTTCTCTTCATTTGCACTAAACACAGCAAAAGTGTTCTTAGAAGGTCTAAACAAGTGATTCTGTCCCTTGAAGCTCTAAGATGACTTGCTCTGCCAAAAATCTCTAACTCATGAAAATTTGTATTCTGCATTGCAAATAACATTTCATTTCATGAGAACGAAACATCTCTCGTGTACTTAAGCTTTGCTGTTAAAATTGTAAAAAACAACTTTCTCTCACTGAGAAAGAAGCTTTTCAGCATCTGTGGCCTTTTTTTCTTCATTTGCACTAAACCCAGCATTAGTGTTCTTAGAAGCTCTGAACAAGTGATTCTGTCCATTGAAGCTCAAACATGACTTGCTCTGCAAAAGAACTCTAACTCATGAAAATCTGGCTTCTGCATTGCAAATAACATTTCATTTCATGAGAAAGAAAGAAACATGTTACATGTACTTATGCTTTACTGTTAAAATTGCAAAAAAATAATTTCTCTCACTGAGAAAGAAGCTTTTCAACATCTGTGGCCTTTTTTTCTCTTCATTTGCACTAAACACAGCATTAGTGTTCTTAGAAGCTCTGAAGAAGTGATTCTGTCCATTGAAGCTCTAACATGACTTGCTCTGCCAAAAATATCTAACTCATGAAAATCTGTATTCTGCATTGCAAATAACATTTCATTTCATGAGAAAGAAAGTAACATGTTACATGTACTTATGCTTTACTGTTAAAATTGCAAAAAACTAATTTCTCTCACTGAGAAAGAAGCTTTTCAGCATCTGTGGCCTTTTTTCTCTTCATTTGCACTAAACACAGCATGAGTGTTCTTAGAAGGTCTAAACAAGTGATTCTGTCAATTGAAGCTCAAACATGACTTGCTCTGCCAAAAATCTCTAACTCATGAAAATCTGTATTCTGCATTGCAAATAACATTTCATTTCATGAGAACGAAACATCTCTCGTGTACTTAAGGTTTGCTGTTAAAATTGTAAAAAACAACTTTCTCTCACTGAGAAAGAAGCATTTCAGCATCTGTGGCCTTTTTTTCTTCATTTGCACTAAACCCAGCAAAAGTGTTCTTAGAAGCTCTGAACAAGTGATTCTGTCCATTGAAGCTCAAACATCACTTGCGCTGCAAAAAAACTCTAACTCATGAAAATCTGGCTTCTGCATTGCAAAAAACATTTCATTTCATGAGAAAGAAACATGTTACATGTACATAAGCTTTACTGTTAAAATTGCAAAAAACTAATTTCTCTCACTGAGAAAGAAGCTTTTCAGCATCTGTGGCCTTTTTTTCTCTTCATTTGCACTAAACACAGCAAAAGTGTTCTTAGAAGGTCTAAACAAGTGATTCTGTCCCTTGAAGCTCTAAGATGACTTGCTCTGCCAAAAATCTCTAACTCATGAAAATTTGTATTCTGCATTGCAAATAACATTTCATTTCATGAGAACGAAACATCTCTCGTGTACTTAAGCTTTTCTGTTAAAATTGTAAAAAACAACTTTCTCTCACTGAGAAAGAAGCTTTTCAGCATCTGTGGCCTTTTTTTCTTCATTTGCACTAAACCCAGCATTAGTGTTCTTAGAAGCTCTGAACAAGTGATTCTGTCCATTGAAGCTCAAACATGACTTGCTCTGCAAAAAAACTCTAACTCATGAAAATCTGGCTTCTGCATTGCAAATAACATTTCATTTCATGAGAAAGAAAGAAACATGTTACATGTACTTATGCTTTACTGTTAAAATTGCAAAAAACTAATTTCTCTCACTGAGAAAGAAGCTTTTCAGCATCTGTGGCCTTTTTTTCTCTTCATTTGCACTAAACACAGCAAAAGTGTTCTTAGAAGGTCTAAACAAGTGATTCTGTCCCTTGAAGCTCTAAGATGACTTGCTCTGCAAAAAAACTCTAACTCATGAAAATCTGGCTTCTGCATTGCAAATAACATTTCATTTCATGAGAAAGAAACACGTTACATGTACATAAGCTTTACTGTTAAAATTGCAAAAAACTAATTTCTCTCACTGAGAAAGAAGCTTTTCAGCATCTGTGGCCTTTTTTTCTCTTCATTTGCACTAAACACAGCATTAGTGTTCTTAGAAGTTCTAAACAAGTGATTCCGTCCATTGAAGCTCTAAGATGACTTGCTCTGCAAAAAAACTATAACTCATGAAAATCTGTCTTCTGCTTTGCAAATAACATTTAATTTCATGAGAAATAAATATCTTTCATATCCTTAAACTTTACTGTTAAAATTGCAAAAAACAAATTTCACTGAGAAAGAAGCTTTTCAGCATCTGTGGCCTTTTTTTCTCTTCATTTGCGAAGTTGCACAAAACACAGCATTAGTGTTCTTAGAAGGTCTAAACAAGTGATTCTGTCAATTGAAGCTCAAACATCACTTGCGCTGCAAAAAAACTCTAACTCATGAAAATCTGGCTTCTGCATTGCAAATAACATTTCATTTCATGAGAAAGAAACATGTTACATGTACATAAGCTTTACTGTTAAAATTGCAAAAAACTAATTTCTCTCACTGAGAAAGAAGCTTTTCAGCATCTGTGGCCTTTTTTTCTCTTCATTTGCACTAAACACAGCAAAAGTGTTCTTAGAAGGTCTAAACAAGTGATTCTGTCCCTTGAAGCTCTAAGATGACTTGCTCTGCCAAAAATCTCTAACTCATGAAAATTTGTATTCTGCATTGCAAATAACATTTCATTTCATGAGAACGAAACATCTCTCGTGTACTTAAGCTTTGCTGTTAAAATTGCAAAAAACTAATTTCACTGAGAAAGAAGCTTTTCAGCATCTGTGGCCTTTTTTTCTCTTCATTTGCGAAGTTGCACAAAACACAGCATTAGTGTTCTTAGAAGGTCTAAACAAGTGATTCTGTCCCTTGAAGCTCTAAGATGACTTGCTCTGCCAAAAATCTCTAACTCATGAAAATTTGTATTCTGCATTGCAAATAACATTTCATTTCATGAGAACGAAACATCTCTCGTGTACTTAAGCTTTGCTGTTAAAATTGTAAAAAACAACTTTCTCTCACTGAGAAAGAAGCTTTTCAGCATCTGTGGCCTTTTTTTCTTCATTTGCACTAAACCCAGCATTAGTGTTCTTAGAAGCTCTGAAGAAGAGATTCTGTCCATTGAAGCTCTAACATGACTTACTCTGCCAAAAATCTCTAACTCATGAAAATCTGGCTTCTGCATTACAAATAACATTTCATTTCATGAGAAAGAAAGAAACATGTTACATGTACTTATGCTTTACTGTTAAAATTGCAAAAAACTAATTTCTCTCACTGAGAAAGAAGCTTTTCAACATCTGTGGCCTTTTTTTCTCTTCATTTGCACTAAACACAGCATTAGTGTTCTTAGAAGCTCTGAAGAAGAGATTCTGTCCATTGAAGCTCTAACATGACTTACTCTGCCAAAAATCTCTAACTCATGAAAATCTGTATTCTGCATTGCAAATAACATTTCATTTCATGAGAAAGAAAGTAACATGTTACATGTACTTATGCTTTACTGTTAAAATTGCAAAAAACAAATTTCTCTCACTGAGAAAGAACCTTTTCAGCATCTGTGGCCTTTTTTCTCTTCATTTGCACTAAACACAGCATGAGTGTTCTTAGAAGGTCTAAACAAGTGATTCTGTCAATTGAAGCTCAAACATCACTTGCTCTGCAAAAAACTCTAACTCATGAAAATCTGTATTCTGCATTGCAAATAACATTTCATTTCATGAGAACGAAACATCTCTCGTGTACTTAAGGTTTGCTGTTAAAATTGTAAAAAACAACTTTCTCTCACTGAGAAAGAAGCATTTCAGCATCTGTGGCCTTTTTTTCTTCATTTGCACTAAACCCAGCAAAAGTGTTCTTAGAAGCTCTGAACAAGTGATTCTGTCCATTGAAGCTCAAACATCACTTGCGCTGCAAAAAAACTCTAACTCATGAAAATCTGGCTTCTGCATTGCAAATAACATTTCATTTCATGAGAAAGAAATGAAACGTACTTATGCTTTACTGTTAAAATTGCAAAAAACAAATTTCTCTCACTGAGAAAGAAGCTTTTCAGCATCTATGGCCTTTTTTCTCTTCATTTGCACTAAACACAGCATGAGTGTTCTTAGAAGGTCTAAACAAGTGATTCTGTCAATTGAAGCTCAAACAGCACTTGCTCTGCAAAAAACTCTAACTCATGAAAATCTGTATTCTGCATTGCAAATAACATTTCATTTCATGAGAACGAAACATCTCTCGTGTACTTAAGGTTTGCTGTTAAAATTGTAAAAAACAACTTTCTCTCACTGAGAAAGAAGCATTTCAGCATCTGTGGCCTTTTTTCTTCATTTGCACTAAACCCAGCAAAAGTGTTCTTAGAAGCTCTGAACAAGTGATTCTGTCCATTGAAGCTCAAACATGACTTGCTCTGCAAAAAAACTCTAACTCATGAAAATCTGGCTTCTGCATTGCAAAAAACATTTCATTTCATGAGAAAGAAACATGTTACATGTACATAAGCTTTACTGTTAAAATTGCAAAAAACTAATTTCTCTCACTGAGAAAGAAGCTTTTCAGCATCTGTGGCCTTTTTTTCTCTTCATTTGCACTAAACACAGCAAAAGTGTTCTTAGAAGGTCTAAACAAGTGATTCTGTCCCTTGAAGCTCTAAGATGACTTGCTCTGCAAAAAAACTCTAACTCATGAAAATCTGGCTTCTGCATTGCAAAAAACATTTCATTTCATGAGAAAGAAACATGTTACATGTACATAAGCTTTACTGTTAAAATTGCAAAAAACTAATTTCTCTCACTGAGAAAGAAGCTTTTCAGCATCTGTGGCCTTTTTTTCTCTTCATTTGCACTAAACACAGCAAAAGTGTTCTTAGAAGGTCTAAACAAGTGATTCTGTCCCTTGAAGCTCTAAGATGACTTGCTCTGCCAAAAATCTCTAACTCATGAAAATTTGTATTCTGCATTGCAAATAACATTTCATTTCATGAGAACGAAACATCTCTCGTGTACTTAAGGTTTGCTGTTAAAATTGTAAAAAACAACTTTCTCTCACTGAGAAAGAAGCTTTTCAGCATCTGTGGCCTTTTTTCTTCATTTGCACTAAACCCAGCAAAAGTGTTCTTAGAAGCTCTGAACAAGTGATTCTGTCCATTGAAGCTCAAACATGACTTGCTCTGCAAAAAAACTCTAACTCATGAAAATCTGGCTTCTGCATTGCAAAAAACATTTCATTTCATGAGAAAGAAACATGTTACATGTACATAAGCTTTACTGTTAAAATTGCAAAAAACTAATTTCTCTCACTGAGAAAGAAGCTTTTCAGCATCTGTGGCCTTTTTTTCTCTTCATTTGCACTAAACACAGCAAAAGTGTTCTTAGAAGGTCTAAACAAGTGATTCTGTCCCTTGAAGCTCTAAGATGACTTGCTCTGCAAAAAAACTCTAACTCATGAAAATCTGGCTTCTGCATTGCAAAAAACATTTCATTTCATGAGAAAGAAACACGTTACATGTACATAAGCTTTACTGTTAAAATTGCAAAAAACTAATTTCTCTCACTGAGAAAGAAGCTTTTCAGCATCTGTGGCCTTTTTTTCTCTTCATTTGCACTAAACACAGCATTAGTGTTCTTAGAAGTTCTAAACAAGTGATTCCGTCCATTGAAGCTCTAAGATGACTTGCTCTGCAAAAAAACTATAACTCATGACAATCTGTCTTCTGCTTTGCAAATAACATTTAATTTCATGAGAAATAAATATCTTTCATATCCTTAAACTTTACTGTTAAAATTGCAAAAAACAAATTTCACTGAGAAAGAAGCTTTTCAGCATCTGTGGCCTTTTTTTCTCTTCATTTGCGAAGTTGCACAAAACACAGCATTAGTGTTCTTAGAAGGTCTAAAGAAGTGATTCTGTCAATTGAAGCTCAAACATCACTTGCGCTGCAAAAAAACTCTAACTCATGAAAATCTGGCTTCTGCATTGCAAATAACATTTCATTTCATGAGAAATGAAACATGTACTAATGCTTTACTGTTAAAATTGCAAAAAACAAATTTCTCTCACTGAGAAAGAAGCATTTCAGCATCTGTGGCCTTTTTTCTTCATTTGCACTAAACCCAGCAAAAGTGTTCTTAGAAGCTCTGAACAAGTGATTCTGTCCATTGAAGCTCAAACATGACTTGCTCTGCAAAAAAACTCTAACTCATGAAAATCTGGCTTCTGCATTGCAAAAAACATTTCATTTCATGAGAAAGAAACATGTTACATGTACATAAGCTTTACTGTTAAAATTGCAAAAAACTAATTTCTCTCACTGAGAAAGAAGCTTTTCAGCATCTGTGGCCTTTTTTTCTCTTCATTTGCACTAAACACAGCAAAAGTGTTCTTAGAAGGTCTAAACAAGTGATTCTGTCCCTTGAAGCTCTAAGATGACTTGCTCTGCCAAAAATCTCTAACTCATGAAAATTTGTATTCTGCATTGCAAATAACATTTCATTTCATGAGAACGAAACATCTCTCGTGTACTTAAGCTTTTCTGTTAAAATTGTAAAAAACAACTTTCTCTCACTGAGAAAGAAGCTTTTCAGCATCTGTGGCCTTTTTTTCTTCATTTGCACTAAACCCAGCATTAGTGTTCTTAGAAGCTCTGAACAAGTGATTCTGTCCATTGAAGCTCAAACATGACTTGCTCTGCAAAAAAACTCTAACTCATGAAAATCTGGCTTCTGCATTGCAAATAACATTTCATTTCATGAGAAAGAAAGAAACATGTTACATGTACTTATGCTTTACTGTTAAAATTGCAAAAAACTAATTTCTCTCACTGAGAAAGAAGCTTTTCAGCATCTGTGGCCTTTTTTTCTCTTCATTTGCACTAAACACAGCAAAAGTGTTCTTAGAAGGTCTAAACAAGTGATTCTGTCCCTTGAAGCTCTAAGATGACTTGCTCTGCAAAAAAACTCTAACTCATGAAAATCTGGCTTCTGCATTGCAAATAACATTTCATTTCATGAGAAAGAAACACGTTACATGTACATAAGCTTTACTGTTAAAATTGCAAAAAACTAATTTCTCTCACTGAGAAAGAAGCTTTTCAGCATCTGTGGCCTTTTTTTCTCTTCATTTGCACTAAACACAGCATTAGTGTTCTTAGAAGTTCTAAACAAGTGATTCCGTCCATTGAAGCTCTAAGATGACTTGCTCTGCAAAAAAACTATAACTCATGAAAATCTGTCTTCTGCTTTGCAAATAACATTTAATTTCATGAGAAATAAATATCTTTCATATCCTTAAACTTTACTGTTAAAATTGCAAAAAACAAATTTCACTGAGAAAGAAGCTTTTCAGCATCTGTGGCCTTTTTTTCTCTTCATTTGCGAAGTTGCACAAAACACAGCATTAGTGTTCTTAGAAGGTCTAAACAAGTGATTCTGTCAATTGAAGCTCAAACATCACTTGCGCTGCAAAAAAACTCTAACTCATGAAAATCTGGCTTCTGCATTGCAAATAACATTTCATTTCATGAGAAAGAAACATGTTACATGTACATAAGCTTTACTGTTAAAATTGCAAAAAACTAATTTCTCTCACTGAGAAAGAAGCTTTTCAGCATCTGTGGCCTTTTTTTCTCTTCATTTGCACTAAACACAGCAAAAGTGTTCTTAGAAGGTCTAAACAAGTGATTCTGTCCCTTGAAGCTCTAAGATGACTTGCTCTGCCAAAAATCTCTAACTCATGAAAATTTGTATTCTGCATTGCAAATAACATTTCATTTCATGAGAACGAAACATCTCTCGTGTACTTAAGCTTTGCTGTTAAAATTGCAAAAAACTAATTTCACTGAGAAAGAAGCTTTTCAGCATCTGTGGCCTTTTTTTCTCTTCATTTGCGAAGTTGCACAAAACACAGCATTAGTGTTCTTAGAAGGTCTAAACAAGTGATTCTGTCCCTTGAAGCTCTAAGATGACTTGCTCTGCCAAAAATCTCTAACTCATGAAAATTTGTATTCTGCATTGCAAATAACATTTCATTTCATGAGAACGAAACATCTCTCGTGTACTTAAGCTTTGCTGTTAAAATTGTAAAAAACAACTTTCTCTCACTGAGAAAGAAGCTTTTCAGCATCTGTGGCCTTTTTTTCTTCATTTGCACTAAACCCAGCATTAGTGTTCTTAGAAGCTCTGAAGAAGAGATTCTGTCCATTGAAGCTCTAACATGACTTACTCTGCCAAAAATCTCTAACTCATGAAAATCTGGCTTCTGCATTACAAATAACATTTCATTTCATGAGAAAGAAAGAAACATGTTACATGTACTTATGCTTTACTGTTAAAATTGCAAAAAACTAATTTCTCTCACTGAGAAAGAAGCTTTTCAACATCTGTGGCCTTTTTTTCTCTTCATTTGCACTAAACACAGCATTAGTGTTCTTAGAAGCTCTGAAGAAGAGATTCTGTCCATTGAAGCTCTAACATGACTTACTCTGCCAAAAATCTCTAACTCATGAAAATCTGTATTCTGCATTGCAAATAACATTTCATTTCATGAGAAAGAAAGTAACATGTTACATGTACTTATGCTTTACTGTTAAAATTGCAAAAAACAAATTTCTCTCACTGAGAAAGAACCTTTTCAGCATCTGTGGCCTTTTTTCTCTTCATTTGCACTAAACACAGCATGAGTGTTCTTAGAAGGTCTAAACAAGTGATTCTGTCAATTGAAGCTCAAACATCACTTGCTCTGCAAAAAACTCTAACTCATGAAAATCTGTATTCTGCATTGCAAATAACATTTCATTTCATGAGAACGAAACATCTCTCGTGTACTTAAGGTTTGCTGTTAAAATTGTAAAAAACAACTTTCTCTCACTGAGAAAGAAGCATTTCAGCATCTGTGGCCTTTTTTTCTTCATTTGCACTAAACCCAGCAAAAGTGTTCTTAGAAGCTCTGAACAAGTGATTCTGTCCATTGAAGCTCAAACATCACTTGCGCTGCAAAAAAACTCTAACTCATGAAAATCTGGCTTCTGCATTGCAAATAACATTTCATTTCATGAGAAAGAAATGAAACGTACTTATGCTTTACTGTTAAAATTGCAAAAAACAAATTTCTCTCACTGAGAAAGAAGCTTTTCAGCATCTATGGCCTTTTTTCTCTTCATTTGCACTAAACACAGCATGAGTGTTCTTAGAAGGTCTAAACAAGTGATTCTGTCAATTGAAGCTCAAACAGCACTTGCTCTGCAAAAAACTCTAACTCATGAAAATCTGTATTCTGCATTGCAAATAACATTTCATTTCATGAGAACGAAACATCTCTCGTGTACTTAAGGTTTGCTGTTAAAATTGTAAAAAACAACTTTCTCTCACTGAGAAAGAAGCATTTCAGCATCTGTGGCCTTTTTTCTTCATTTGCACTAAACCCAGCAAAAGTGTTCTTAGAAGCTCTGAACAAGTGATTCTGTCCATTGAAGCTCAAACATGACTTGCTCTGCAAAAAAACTCTAACTCATGAAAATCTGGCTTCTGCATTGCAAAAAACATTTCATTTCATGAGAAAGAAACATGTTACATGTACATAAGCTTTACTGTTAAAATTGCAAAAAACTAATTTCTCTCACTGAGAAAGAAGCTTTTCAGCATCTGTGGCCTTTTTTTCTCTTCATTTGCACTAAACACAGCAAAAGTGTTCTTAGAAGGTCTAAACAAGTGATTCTGTCCCTTGAAGCTCTAAGATGACTTGCTCTGCAAAAAAACTCTAACTCATGAAAATCTGGCTTCTGCATTGCAAAAAACATTTCATTTCATGAGAAAGAAACATGTTACATGTACATAAGCTTTACTGTTAAAATTGCAAAAAACTAATTTCTCTCACTGAGAAAGAAGCTTTTCAGCATCTGTGGCCTTTTTTTCTCTTCATTTGCACTAAACACAGCAAAAGTGTTCTTAGAAGGTCTAAACAAGTGATTCTGTCCCTTGAAGCTCTAAGATGACTTGCTCTGCCAAAAATCTCTAACTCATGAAAATTTGTATTCTGCATTGCAAATAACATTTCATTTCATGAGAACGAAACATCTCTCGTGTACTTAAGGTTTGCTGTTAAAATTGTAAAAAACAACTTTCTCTCACTGAGAAAGAAGCATTTCAGCATCTGTGGCCTTTTTTTCTTCATTTGCACTAAACCCAGCATTAGTGTTCTTAGAAGCTCTGAACAAGTGATTCTGTCCATTGAAACTCAAACATCACTTGCGCTGCAAAAAAACTCTAACTCATGAAAATCTGGCTTCTGCATTGCAAATAACATTTCATTTCATGAGAAAGAAATGAAACGTACTTATGCTTTACTGTTAAAATTGCAAAAAACAAATTTCTCTCACTGAGAAAGAAGCTTTTCAGCATCTATGGCCTTTTTTCTCTTCATTTGCACTAAACACAGCATGAGTGTTCTTAGAAGGTCTAAACAAGTGATTCTGTCAATTGAAGCTCAAACATCACTTGCTCTGCAAAAAACTCTAACTCATGAAAATCTGTATTCTGCATTGCAAATAACATTTCATTTCATGAGAACGAAACATCTCTCGTGTACTTAAGGTTTGCTGTTAAAATTGTAAAAAACAACTTTCTCTCACTGAGAAAGAAGCTTTTCAGCATCTGTGGCCTTTTTTCTTCATTTGCACTAAACCCAGCAAAAGTGTTCTTAGAAGCTCTGAACAAGTGATTCTGTCCATTGAAGCTCAAACATGACTTGCTCTGCAAAAAAACTCTAACTCATGAAAATCTGGCTTCTGCATTGCAAAAAACATTTCATTTCATGAGAAAGAAACATGTTACATGTACATAAGCTTTACTGTTAAAATTGCAAAAAACTAATTTCTCTCACTGAGAAAGAAGCTTTTCAGCATCTGTGGCCTTTTTTTCTCTTCATTTGCACTAAACACAGCAAAAGTGTTCTTAGAAGGTCTAAACAAGTGATTCTGTCCCTTGAAGCTCTAAGATGACTTGCTCTGCAAAAAAACTCTAACTCATGAAAATCTGGCTTCTGCATTGCAAAAAACATTTCATTTCATGAGAAAGAAACACGTTACATGTACATAAGCTTTACTGTTAAAATTGCAAAAAACTAATTTCTCTCACTGAGAAAGAAGCTTTTCAGCATCTGTGGCCTTTTTTTCTCTTCATTTGCACTAAACACAGCATTAGTGTTCTTAGAAGTTCTAAACAAGTGATTCCGTCCATTGAAGCTCTAAGATGACTTGCTCTGCAAAAAAACTATAACTCATGACAATCTGTCTTCTGCTTTGCAAATAACATTTAATTTCATGAGAAATAAATATCTTTCATATCCTTAAACTTTACTGTTAAAATTGCAAAAAACAAATTTCACTGAGAAAGAAGCTTTTCAGCATCTGTGGCCTTTTTTTCTCTTCATTTGCGAAGTTGCACAAAACACAGCATTAGTGTTCTTAGAAGGTCTAAAGAAGTGATTCTGTCAATTGAAGCTCAAACATCACTTGCGCTGCAAAAAAACTCTAACTCATGAAAATCTGGCTTCTGCATTGCAAATAACATTTCATTTCATGAGAAATGAAACATGTACTAATGCTTTACTGTTAAAATTGCAAAAAACAAATTTCTCTCACTGAGAAAGAAGCATTTCAGCATCTGTGGCCTTTTTTCTTCATTTGCACTAAACCCAGCAAAAGTGTTCTTAGAAGCTCTGAACAAGTGATTCTGTCCATTGAAGCTCAAACATGACTTGCTCTGCAAAAAAACTCTAACTCATGAAAATCTGGCTTCTGCATTGCAAAAAACATTTCATTTCATGAGAAAGAAACATGTTACATGTACATAAGCTTTACTGTTAAAATTGCAAAAAACTAATTTCTCTCACTGAGAAAGAAGCTTTTCAGCATCTGTGGCCTTTTTTTCTCTTCATTTGCACTAAACACAGCAAAAGTGTTCTTAGAAGGTCTAAACAAGTGATTCTGTCCCTTGAAGCTCTAAGATGACTTGCTCTGCCAAAAATCTCTAACTCATGAAAATTTGTATTCTGCATTGCAAATAACATTTCATTTCATGAGAACGAAACATCTCTCGTGTACTTAAGGTTTGCTGTTAAAATTGTAAAAAACAACTTTCTCTCACTGAGAAAGAAGCATTTCAGCATCTGTGGCCTTTTTTTCTTCATTTGCACTAAACCCAGCAAAAGTGTTCTTAGAAGCTCTGAACAAGTGATTCTGTCCATTGAAGCTCAAACATGACTTGCTCTGCAAAAAAACTCTAACTCATGAAAATCTGGCTTCTGCATTGCAAATAACATTTCATTTCATGAGAAAGAAAGAAACATGTTACATGTACTTATGCTTTACTGTTAAAATTGCAAAAAACTAATTTCTCTCACTGAGAAAGAAGCTTTTCAGCATCTGTGGCCTTTTTTTCTCTTCATTTGCGAAGTTGCACAAAACACAGCATTAGTGTTCTTAGAAGGTCTAAAGAAGTGATTCTGTCAATTGAAGCTCAAACATCACTTGCGCTGCAAAAAAACTCTAACTCATGAAAATCTGGCTTCTGCATTGCAAATAACATTTCATTTCATGAGAAATGAAACATGTACTAATGCTTTACTGTTAAAATTGCAAAAAACAAATTTCTCTCACTGAGAAAGAAGCATTTCAGCATCTGTGGCCTTTTTTCTTCATTTGCACTAAACCCAGCAAAAGTGTTCTTAGAAGCTCTGAACAAGTGATTCTGTCCATTGAAGCTCAAACATGACTTGCTCTGCAAAAAAACTCTAACTCATGAAAATCTGGCTTCTGCATTGCAAAAAACATTTCATTTCATGAGAAAGAAACATGTTACATGTACATAAGCTTTACTGTTAAAATTGCAAAAAACTAATTTCTCTCACTGAGAAAGAAGCTTTTCAGCATCTGTGGCCTTTTTTTCTCTTCATTTGCACTAAACACAGCAAAAGTGTTCTTAGAAGGTCTAAACAAGTGATTCTGTCCCTTGAAGCTCTAAGATGACTTGCTCTGCCAAAAATCTCTAACTCATGAAAATTTGTATTCTGCATTGCAAATAACATTTCATTTCATGAGAACGAAACATCTCTCGTGTACTTAAGGTTTGCTGTTAAAATTGTAAAAAACAACTTTCTCTCACTGAGAAAGAAGCATTTCAGCATCTGTGGCCTTTTTTTCTTCATTTGCACTAAACCCAGCAAAAGTGTTCTTAGAAGCTCTGAACAAGTGATTCTGTCCATTGAAGCTCAAACATGACTTGCTCTGCAAAAAAACTCTAACTCATGAAAATCTGGCTTCTGCATTGCAAATAACATTTCATTTCATGAGAAAGAAAGAAACATGTTACATGTACTTATGCTTTACTGTTAAAATTGCAAAAAACTAATTTCTCTCACTGAGAAAGAAGCTTTTCAGCATCTGTGGCCTTTTTTTCTCTTCATTTGCACTAAACACAGCAAAAGTGTTCTTAGAAGGTCTAAACAAGTGATTCTGTCCCTTGAAGCTCTAAGATGACTTGCTCTGCAAAAAAACTCTAACTCATGAAAATCTGGCTTCTGCATTGCAAATAACATTTCATTTCATGAGAAAGAAACACGTTACATGTACATAAGCTTTACTGTTAAAATTGCAAAAAACTAATTTCTCTCACTGAGAAAGAAGCTTTTCAGCATCTGTGGCCTTTTTTTCTCTTCATTTGCACTAAACACAGCATTAGTGTTCTTAGAAGTTCTAAACAAGTGATTCCGTCCATTGAAGCTCTAAGATGACTTGCTCTGCAAAAAAACTATAACTCATGAAAATCTGTCTTCTGCTTTGCAAATAACATTTAATTTCATGAGAAATAAATATCTTTCATATCCTTAAACTTTACTGTTAAAATTGCAAAAAACAAATTTCACTGAGAAAGAAGCTTTTCAGCATCTGTGGCCTTTTTTTCTCTTCATTTGCGAACTTGCACAAAACACAGCATTAGTGTTCTTAGAAGGTCTAAACAAGTGATTCTGTCAATTGAAGCTCAAACATCACTTGCGCTGCAAAAAAACTCTAACTCATGAAAATCTGGCTTCTGCATTGCAAATAACATTTCATTTCATGAGAAAGAAACATGTTACATGTACATAAGCTTTACTGTTAAAATTGCAAAAAACTAATTTCTCTCACTGAGAAAGAAGCTTTTCAGCATCTGTGGCCTTTTTTTCTCTTCATTTGCACTAAACACAGCAAAAGTGTTCTTAGAAGGTCTAAACAAGTGATTCTGTCCCTTGAAGCTCTAAGATGACTTGCTCTGCCAAAAATCTCTAACTCATGAAAATTTGTATTCTGCATTGCAAATAACATTTCATTTCATGAGAACGAAACATCTCTCGTGTACTTAAGCTTTGCTGTTAAAATTGCAAAAAACTAATTTCACTGAGAAAGAAGCTTTTCAGCATCTGTGGCCTTTTTTTCTCTTCATTTGCGAAGTTGCACAAAACACAGCATTAGTGTTCTTAGAAGGTCTAAACAAGTGATTCTGTCCCTTGAAGCTCTAAGATGACTTGCTCTGCCAAAAATCTCTAACTCATGAAAATTTGTATTCTGCATTGCAAATAACATTTCATTTCATGAGAACGAAACATCTCTCGTGTACTTAAGCTTTGCTGTTAAAATTGTAAAAAACAACTTTCTCTCACTGAGAAAGAAGCTTTTCAGCATCTGTGGCCTTTTTTTCTTCATTTGCACTAAACCCAGCATTAGTGTTCTTAGAAGCTCTGAAGAAGAGATTCTGTCCATTGAAGCTCTAACATGACTTACTCTGCCAAAAATCTCTAACTCATGAAAATCTGGCTTCTGCATTACAAATAACATTTCATTTCATGAGAAAGAAAGAAACATGTTACATGTACTTATGCTTTACTGTTAAAATTGCAAAAAACTAATTTCTCTCACTGAGAAAGAAGCTTTTCAACATCTGTGGCCTTTTTTTCTCTTCATTTGCACTAAACACAGCATTAGTGTTCTTAGAAGCTCTGAAGAAGAGATTCTGTCCATTGAAGCTCTAACATGACTTACTCTGCCAAAAATCTCTAACTCATGAAAATCTGTATTCTGCATTGCAAATAACATTTCATTTCATGAGAAAGAAAGTAACATGTTACATGTACTTATGCTTTACTGTTAAAATTGCAAAAAACAAATTTCTCTCACTGAGAAAGAACCTTTTCAGCATCTGTGGCCTTTTTTCTCTTCATTTGCACTAAACACAGCATGAGTGTTCTTAGAAGGTCTAAACAAGTGATTCTGTCAATTGAAGCTCAAACATCACTTGCTCTGCAAAAAAACTCTAACTCATGAAAATCTGTCTTCTGCTTTGCAAATAACATTTAATTTCATGAGAAATAAATATCTTTCATATCCTTAAACTTTACTGTTAAAATTGCAAAAAACAAATTTCTCTCACTGAGAAAGAAGCTTTTCAGCATCTGTGGCCTTTTTTTCTCTTCATTTGCGAAGTTGCACAAAACACAGCATTAGTGTTCTTAGAAGGTCTAAACAAGTGATTCTGTCAATTGAAGCTCAAACATCACTTGCGCTGCAAAAAAACTCTAACTCATGAAAATCTGGCTTCTGCATTGCAAATAACATTTCATTTCATGAGAAAGAAATGAAACATGTACTTATGCTTTACTGTTAAAATTGCAAAAAACAAATTTCTCTCACTGAGAAAGAAGCATTTCAGCATCTGTGGCCTTTTTTTCTTCATTTGCACTAAACCCAGCAAAAGTGTTCTTAGAAGCTCTGAACAAGTGATTCTGTCCATAGAAGCTCAAACATCACTTGCGCTGCAAAAAAACTCTAACTCATGAAAATCTGGCTTCTGCATTGCAAATAACATTTCATTTCATGAGAAAGAAACATGTTACATGTACATAAGCTTTACTGTTAAAATTGCAAAAAACTAATTTCTCTCACTGAGAAAGAAGCTTTTCAGCATCTGTGGCCTTTTTTTCTCTTCATTTGCACTAAACACAGCAAAAGTGTTCTTAGAAGGTCTAAACAAGTGATTCTGTCCCTTGAAGCTCTAAGATGACTTGCTCTGCCAAAAATCTCTAACTCATGAAAATTTGTATTCTGCATTGCAAATAACATTTCATTTCATGAGAACGAAACATCTCTCGTGTACTTAAGCTTTGCTGTTAAAATTGTAAAAAACAACTTTCTCTCACTGAGAAAGAAGCTTTTCAGCATCTGTGGCCTTTTTTTCTTCATTTGCACTAAACCCAGCATTAGTGTTCTTAGAAGCTCTGAACAAGTGATTCTGTCCATTGAAGCTCAAACATGACTTGCTCTGCAAAAGAACTCTAACTCATGAAAATCTGGCTTCTGCATTGCAAATAACATTTCATTTCATGAGAAAGAAAGAAACATGTTACATGTACTTATGCTTTACTGTTAAAATTGCAAAAAAATAATTTCTCTCACTGAGAAAGAAGCTTTTCAACATCTGTGGCCTTTTTTTCTCTTCATTTGCACTAAACACAGCATTAGTGTTCTTAGAAGCTCTGAAGAAGTGATTCTGTCCATTGAAGCTCTAACATGACTTGCTCTGCCAAAAATATCTAACTCATGAAAATCTGTATTCTGCATTGCAAATAACATTTCATTTCATGAGAAAGAAAGTAACATGTTACATGTACTTATGCTTTACTGTTAAAATTGCAAAAAACTAATTTCTCTCACTGAGAAAGAAGCTTTTCAGCATCTGTCGCCTTTTTTCTCTTCATTTGCACTAAACACAGCATGAGTGTTCTTAGAAGGTCTAAACAAGTGATTCTGTCAATTGAAGCTCAAACATCACTTGCTCTGCAAAAAACTCTAACTCATGAAAATCTGTATTCTGCATTGCAAATAACATTTCATTTCATGAGAACGAAACATCTCTCGTGTACTTAAGGTTTGCTGTTAAAATTGTAAAAAACAACTTTCTCTCACTGAGAAAGAAGCATTTCAGCATCTGTGGCCTTTTTTTCTTCATTTGCACTAAACCCAGCAAAAGTGTTCTTAGAAGCTCTGAACAAGTGATTCTGTCCATAGAAGCTCAAACATCACTTGCGCTGCAAAAAAACTCTAACTCATGAAAATCTGGCTTCTGCATTGCAAATAACATTTCATTTCATGAGAAAGAAACATGTTACATGTACATAAGCTTTACTGTTAAAATTGCAAAAAACTAATTTCTCTCACTGAGAAAGAACCTTTTCAGCATCTGTGGCCTTTTTTTCTCTTCATTTGCACTAAACACAGCAAAAGTGTTCTTAGAAGGTCTAAACAAGTGATTCTGTCCCTTGAAGCTCTAAGATGACTTGCTCTGCCAAAAATCTCTAACTCATGAAAATTTGTATTCTGCATTGCAAATAACATTTCATTTCATGAGAACGAAACATCTCTCGTGTACTTAAGCTTTGCTGTTAAAATTGTAAAAAACAACTTTCTCTCACTGAGAAAGAAGCTTTTCAGCATCTGTGGCCTTTTTTTCTTCATTTGCACTAAACCCAGCATTAGTGTTCTTAGAAGCTCTGAACAAGTGATTCTGTCCATTGAAGCTCAAACATGACTTGCTCTGCAAAAAAACTCTAACTCATGAAAATCTGGCTTCTGCATTGCAAATAACATTTCATTTCATGAGAAAGAAAGAAACATGTTACATGTACTTATGCTTTACTGTTAAAATTGCAAAAAACAAATTTCTCTCACTGAGAAAGAAGCTTTTCAGCATCTGTGGCCTTTTTTTCTCTTCATTTGCATTAAACACAGCATTAGTGTTCTTAGAAGCTCTGAACAAGTGATTCTGTCCATTGAAGCTCAAACATGACTTGCTCTGCCAAAAACCTCTAACTCATGAAAATCTGGCTTCTGCATTGCAAAAAACATTTCATTTCATGAGAACGAAACATCTCTCGTGTACTTAAGGTTTGCTGTTAAAATTGTAAAAAACAACTTTCTCTCACTGAGAAAGAAGCATTTCAGCATCTGTGGCCTTTTTTTCTTCATTTGCACTAAACCCAGCAAAAGTGTTCTTAGAAGCTCTGAACAAGTGATTCTGCCCATTGAAGCTCAAACATGACTTGCTCTGCAAAAAAACTCTAACTCATGAAAATCTGTCTTCTGCTTTGCAAATAACATTTAATTTCATGAGAAATAAATATCTTTCATATCCTTAAACTTTACTGTTAAAATTGCAAAAAACAAATTTCTCTCACTGAGAAAGAAGCTTTTCAGCATCTGTGGCCTTTTTTTCTCTTCATTTGCGAAGTTGCACAAAACACAGCATTAGTGTTCTTAGAAGGTCTAAACAAGTGATTCTGTCAATTGAAGCTCAAACATCACTTGCGCTGCAAAAAAACTCTAACTCATGAAAATCTGGCTTCTGCATTGCAAATAACATTTCATTTCATGAGAAAGAAATGAAACATGTACTTATGCTTTACTGTTAAAATTGCAAAAAACAAATTTCTCTCACTGAGAAAGAAGCATTTCAGCATCTGTGGCCTTTTTTTCTTCATTTGCACTAAACCCAGCAAAAGTGTTCTTAGAAGCTCTGAACAAGTGATTCTGTCCATAGAAGCTCAAACATCACTTGCGCTGCAAAAAAACTCTAACTCATGAAAATCTGGCTTCTGCATTGCAAATAACATTTCATTTCATGAGAAAGAAACATGTTACATGTACATAAGCTTTACTGTTAAAATTGCAAAAAACTAATTTCTCTCACTGAGAAAGAAGCTTTTCAGCATCTGTGGCCTTTTTTTCTCTTCATTTGCACTAAACACAGCAAAAGTGTTCTTAGAAGGTCTAAACAAGTGATTCTGTCCCTTGAAGCTCTAAGATGACTTGCTCTGCCAAAAATCTCTAACTCATGAAAATTTGTATTCTGCATTGCAAATAACATTTCATTTCATGAGAACGAAACATCTCTCGTGTACTTAAGCTTTGCTGTTAAAATTGTAAAAAACAACTTTCTCTCACTGAGAAAGAAGCTTTTCAGCATCTGTGGCCTTTTTTTCTTCATTTGCACTAAACCCAGCATTAGTGTTCTTAGAAGCTCTGAACAAGTGATTCTGTCCATTGAAGCTCAAACATGACTTGCTCTGCAAAAAAACTCTAACTCATGAAAATCTGGCTTCTGCATTGCAAATAACATTTCATTTCATGAGAAAGAAAGAAACATGTTACATGTACTTATGCTTTACTGTTAAAATTGCAAAAAACAAATTTCTCTCACTGAGAAAGAAGCTTTTCAGCATCTGTGGCCTTTTTTTCTCTTCATTTGCATTAAACACAGCATTAGTGTTCTTAGAAGCTCTGAACAAGTGATTCTGTCCATTGAAGCTCAAACATGACTTGCTCTGCCAAAAACCTCTAACTCATGAAAATCTGGCTTCTGCATTGCAAAAAACATTTCATTTCATGAGAACGAAACATCTCTCGTGTACTTAAGGTTTGCTGTTAAAATTGTAAAAAACAACTTTCTCTCACTGAGAAAGAAGCATTTCAGCATCTGTGGCCTTTTTTTCTTCATTTGCACTAAACCCAGCAAAAGTGTTCTTAGAAGCTCTGAACAAGTGATTCTGCCCATTGAAGCTCAAACATGACTTGCTCTGCAAAAAAACTCTAACTCATGAAAATCTGTCTTCTGCTTTGCAAATAACATTTAATTTCATGAGAAATAAATATCTTTCATATCCTTAAACTTTACTGTTAAAATTGCAAAAAACAAATTTCTCTCACTGAGAAAGAAGCTTTTCAGCATCTATGGCCTTTTTTTCTCTTCATTTGCGAAGTTGCACAAAACACAGCATTAGTGTTCTTAGAAGGTCTAAACAAGTGATTCTGTCAATTGAAGCTCAAACAT
The DNA here is from genome assembly GCF_936440315.1 of Barbus barbus. Classification (NCBI taxonomy): domain Eukaryota; kingdom Metazoa; phylum Chordata; class Actinopteri; order Cypriniformes; family Cyprinidae; genus Barbus; species Barbus barbus. The sequence goes on along the minus strand of NC_136728.1, from coordinate 1,190,513 downwards.
CACTTGCGCTGCAAAAAAACTCTAACTCATGAAAATCTGGCTTCTGCATTGCAAATAACATTTCATTTCATGAGAAAGAAATGAAACATGTACTTATGCTTTACTGTTAAAATTGCAAAAAACAAATTTCTCTCACTGAGAAAGAAGCATTTCAGCATCTGTGGCCTTTTTTCTTCATTTGCACTAAACCCAGCAAAAGTGTTCTTAGAAGCTCTGAACAAGTGATTCTGTCCATTGAAGCTCAAACATGACTTGCTCTGCAAAAAAAACTCTAACTCATGAAAATCTGGCTTCTGCATTGCAAAAAACATTTCATTTCATGAGAAAGAAACATGTTACATGTACATAAGCTTTACTGTTAAAATTGCAAAAAACTAATTTCTCTCACTGAGAAAGAAGCTTTTCAGCATCTGTGGCCTTTTTTTCTCTTCATTTGCACTAAACACAGCAAAAGTGTTCTTAGAAGTTCTAAACAAGTGATTCTGTCCCTTGAAGCTCTAAGATGACTTGCTCTGCCAAAAATCTCTAACTCATGAAAATTTGTATTCTGCATTGCAAATAACATTTCATTTCATGAGAACGAAACATCTCTCGTGTACTTAAGCTTTGCTGTTAAAATTGTAAAAAACAACTTTCTCTCACTGAGAAAGAAGCTTTTCAGCATCTGTGGCCTTTTTTTCTTCATTTGCACTAAACCCAGCATTAGTGTTCTTAGAAGCTCTGAACAAGTGATTCTGTCCATTGAAGCTCAAACATCACTTGCGCTGCAAAAAAACTCTAACGCATGAAAATCTGGCTTCTGCATTGCAAATAACATTTCATTTCATGAGAAAGAAACATGTTACATGTACATAAGCTTTACTGTTAAAATTGCAAAAAACTAATTTCTCTCACTGAGAAAGAAGCTTTTCAGCATCTGTGGCCTTTTTTTCTCTTCATTTGCACTAAACACAGCATTAGTGTTCTTAGAAGCTCTGAACAAGTGATTCTGTCCCTTGAAGCTCAAACATGACTTGCTCTGCCAAAAACCTCTAACTCATGAAAATCTGGCTTCTGCATTGCAAAAAACATTTCATTTCATGAGAACGAAACATCTCTCGTGTACTTAAGGTTTGCTGTTAAAATTGTAAAAAACAACTTTCTCTCACTGAGAAAGAAGCATTTCAGCATCTGTGGCCTTTTTTTCTTCATTTGCACTAAACCCAGCAAAAGTGTTCTTAGAAGCTCTGAACAAGTGATTCTGTCCATTGAAGCTCAAACATGACTTGCTCTGCAAAAAAACTCTAACTCATTAAAATCTGGCTTCTGCATTGCAAAAAACATTTCATTTCATGAGAAAGAAACACGTTACATGTACATAAGCTTTACTGTTAAAATTGCAAAAAACTAATTTCTCTCACTGAGAAAGAAGCTTTTCAGCATCTGTGGCCTTTTTTCTCTTCATTTGCACTAAACACAGCATTAGTGTTCTTAGAAGTTCTAAACAAGTGATTCCGTCCATTGAAGCTCTAAGATGAATTGCTCTGCAAAAAAACTATAACTCATGAAAATCTGTCTTCTGCTTTGCAAATAACATTTAATTTCATGAGAAATGAATATCTTTCATATCCTTAAACTTTACTGTTAAAATTGCAAAAAACAAATTTCTCTCACTGAGAAAGAAGCTTTTCAGCATCTGTGGCCTTTTTTTCTCTTCATTTGCGAAGTTGCACAAAACACAGCATTAGTGTTCTTAGAAGGTCTAAACAAGTGATTCTGTCAATTGAAGCTCAAACATCACTTGCGCTGCAAAAAAACTCTAACTCATGAAAATCTGGCTTCTGCATTGCAAATAACATTTCATTTCATGAGAAAGAAATGAAACATGTACTTATGCTTTACTGTTAAAATTGCAAAAAACAAATTTCTCTCACTGAGAAAGAAGCTTTTCAGCATCTATGGCCTTTTTTCTCTTCATTTGCACTAAACACAGCATGAGTGTTCTTAGAAGGTCTAAACAAGTGATTCTGTCAATTGAAGCTCAAACATCACTTGCTCTGCAAAAAACTCTAACTCATGAAAATCTGTATTCTGCATTGCAAATAACATTTCATTTCATGAGAACGAAACATCTCTCGTGTACTTAAGGTTTGCTGTTAAAATTGTAAAAAACAACTTTCTCTCACTGAGAAAGAAGCATTTCGGCATCTGTGGCCTTTTTTCTTCATTTGCACTAAACCCAGCAAAAGTGTTCTTAGAAGCTCTGAACAAGTGATTCTGTCCATTGAAGCTCAAACATGACTTGCTCTGCAAAAAAACTCTAACTCATGAAAATCTGGCTTCTGCATTGCAAAAAACATTTCATTTCATGAGAAAGAAACATGTTACATGTACATAAGCTTTACTGTTAAAATTGCAAAAAACTAATTTCTCTCACTGAGAAAGAAGCTTTTCAGCATCTGTGGCCTTTTTTTCTCTTCATTTGCACTAAACACAGCAAAAGTGTTCTTAGAAGGTCTAAACAAGTGATTCTGTCCCTTGAAGCTCTAAGATGACTTGCTCTGCCAAAAATCTCTAACTCATGAAAATTTGTATTCTGCATTGCAAATAACATTTCATTTCATGAGAACGAAACATCTCTCGTGTACTTAAGCTTTGCTGTTAAAATTGTAAAAAACAACTTTCTCTCACTGAGAAAGAAGCTTTTCAGCATCTGTGGCCTTTTTTTCTTCATTTGCACTAAACCCAGCATTAGTGTTCTTAGAAGCTCTGAACAAGTGATTCTGTCCATTGAAGCTCAAACATGACTTGCTCTGCAAAAGAACTCTAACTCATGAAAATCTGGCTTCTGCATTGCAAATAACATTTTATTTCATGAGAAAGAAAGAAACATGTTACATGTACTTATGCTTTACTGTTAAAATTGCAAAAAACTAATTTCTCTCACTGAGAAAGAAGCTTTTCAGCATCTGTGGCCTTTTTTTCTCTTCATTTGCACTAAACACAGCATTAGTGTTCTTAGAAGCTCTGAACAAGTGATTCTGTCCCTTGAAGCTCAAACATGACTTGCTCTGCCAAAAACCTCTAACTCATGAAAATCTGGCTTCTGCATTGCAAAAAACATTTCATTTCATGAGAACGAAACATCTCTCGTGTACTTAAGGTTTGCTGTTAAAATTGTAAAAAACAACTTTCTCTCACTGAGAAAGAAGCATTTCAGCATCTGTGGCCTTTTTTTCTTCATTTGCACTAAACCCAGCAAAAGTGTTCTTAGAAGCTCTGAACAAGTGATTCTGTCCATTGAAGCTCAAACATGACTTGCTCTGCAAAAAAACTCTAACTCATTAAAATCTGGCTTCTGCATTGCAAAAAACATTTCATTTCATGAGAAAGAAACACGTTACATGTACATAAGCTTTACTGTTAAAATTGCAAAAAACTAATTTCTCTCACTGAGAAAGAAGCTTTTCAGCATCTGTGGCCTTTTTTTCTCTTCATTTGCACTAAACACAGCATTAGTGTTCTTAGAAGTTCTAAACAAGTGATTCCGTCCATTGAAGCTCTAAGATGAATTGCTCTGCAAAAAAACTATAACTCATGAACATCTGTCTTCTGCTTTGCAAATAACATTTAATTTCATGAGAAATAAATATCTTTCATATCCTTAAACTTTACTGTTAAAATTGCAAAAAACAAATTTCTCTCACTGAGAAAGAAGCTTTTCAGCATCTGTGGCCTTTTTTTCTCTTCATTTGCGAAGTTGCACAAAACACAGCATTAGTGTTCTTAGAAGTTCTAAACAAGTGATTCCGTCCATTGAAGCTCTAAGATGAATTGCTCTGCAAAAAAACTATAACTCATGAAAATCTGTCTTCTGCTTTGCAAATAACATTTCATTTCATGAGAAAGAAAGTAACATGTTACATGTACTTATGCTTTACTGTTAAAATTGCAAAAAACAAATTTCTCTCACTGAGAAAGAAGCTTTTCAGCATCTGTGGCCTTTTTTTCTCTTCATTTGCGAAGTTGCACAAAATACAGCTTTAGTGTTCTTAGAAGGTCTAAACAAGTGATTCTGTCAATTGAAGCTCAAACATCACTTGCGCTGCAAAAAAACTCTAACTCATGAAAATCTGGCTTCTGCATTGCAAATAACATTTCATTTCATGAGAAAGAAATGAAACATGTACTTATGCTTTACTGTTAAAATTGCAAAAAACAAATTTCTCTCACTGAGAAAGAAGCTTTTCAGCATCTATGGCCTTTTCTCTCTTCATTTGCACTAAACACAGCATGAGTGTTCTTAGAAGGTCTAAACAAGTGATTCTGTCAATTGAAGCTCAAACATCACTTGCTCTGCAAAAAACTCTAACTCATGAAAATCTGTATTCTGCATTGCAAAAAACATTTCATTTCATGAGAACGAAACATCTCTCGTGTACTTAAGGTTTGCTGTTAAAATTGTAAAAAACAACTTTCTCTCACTGAGAAAGAAGCATTTCAGCATCTGTGGCCTTTTTTCTTCATTTGCACTAAACCCAGCAAAAGTGTTCTTAGAAGCTCTGAACAAGTGATTCTGTCCATTGAAGCTCAAACATGACTTGCTCTGCAAAAAAACTCTAACTCATGAAAATCTGGCTTCTGCATTGCAAAAAACATTTCATTTCATGAGAAAGAAACATGTTACATGTACATAAGCTTTACTGTTAAAATTGCAAAAAACTAATTTCTCTCACTGAGAAAGAAGCTTTTCAGCATCTGTGGCCTTTTTTTCTCTTCATTTGCACTAAACACAGCAAAAGTGTTCTTAGAAGGTCTAAACAAGTGATTCTGTCCATTGAAGCTCAAACATGACTTGCTCTGCAAAAAAACTCTAACTCATTAAAATCTGGCTTCTGCATTGCAAAAAACATTTCATTTCATGAGAAAGAAACACGTTACATGTACATAAGCTTTACTGTTAAAATTGCAAAAAACTAATTTCTCTCACTGAGAAAGAAGCTTTTCAGCATCTGTGGCCTTTTTTTCTCTTCATTTGCACTAAACACAGCATTAGTGTTCTTAGAAGTTCTAAACAAGTGATTCCGTCCATTGAAGCTCTAAGATGAATTGCTCTGCAAAAAAACTATAACTCATGAAAATCTGTCTTCTGCTTTGCAAATAACATTTAATTTCATGAGAAATAAATATCTTTCATATCCTTAAACTTTACTGTTAAAATTGCAAAAAACAAATTTCTCTCACTGAGAAAGAAGCTTTTCAGCATCTGTGGCCTTTTTTTCTCTTCATTTGCGAAGTTGCACAAAACACAGCATTAGTGTTCTTAGAAGTTCTAAACAAGTGATTCCGTCCATTGAAGCTCTAAGATGAATTGCTCTGCAAAAAAACTATAACTCATGAAAATCTGTCTTCTGCTTTGCAAATAACATTTCATTTCATGAGAAAGAAAGTAACATGTTACATGTACTTATGCTTTACTGTTAAAATTGCAAAAAACAAATTTCTCTCACTGAGAAAGAAGCTTTTCAGCATCTGTGGCCTTTTTTTCTCTTCATTTGCGAAGTTGCACAAAATACAGCTTTAGTGTTCTTAGAAGGTCTAAACAAGTGATTCTGTCAATTGAAGCTCAAACATCACTTGCGCTGCAAAAAAACTCTAACTCATGAAAATCTGGCTTCTGCATTGCAAATAACATTTCATTTCATGAGAAAGAAATGAAACATGTACTTATGCTTTACTGTTAAAATTGCAAAAAACAAATTTCTCTCACTGAGAAAGAAGCTTTTCAGCATCTATGGCCTTTTCTCTCTTCATTTGCACTAAACACAGCATGAGTGTTCTTAGAAGGTCTAAACAAGTGATTCTGTCAATTGAAGCTCAAACATCACTTGCTCTGCAAAAAACTCTAACTCATGAAAATCTGTATTCTGCATTGCAAAAAACATTTCATTTCATGAGAACGAAACATCTCTCGTGTACTTAAGGTTTGCTGTTAAAATTGTAAAAAACAACTTTCTCTCACTGAGAAAGAAGCATTTCAGCATATGTGGCCTTTTTTCTTCATTTGCACTAAACCCAGCAAAAGTGTTCTTAGAAGCTCTGAACAAGTGATTCTGTCCATTGAAGCTCAAACATGACTTGCTCTGCAAAAAAACTCTAACTCATGAAAATCTGGCTTCTGCATTGCAAAAAACATTTCATTTCATGAGAAAGAAACATGTTACATGTACATAAGCTTTACTGTTAAAATTGCAAAAAACTAATTTCTCTCACTGAGAAAGAAGCTTTTCAGCATCTGTGGCCTTTTTTTCTCTTCATTTGCACTAAACACAGCAAAAGTGTTCTTAGAAGGTCTAAAGAAGTGATTCTGTCCATTGAAGCTCAAACATGACTTGCTCTGCAAAAAAACTCTAACTCATTAAAATCTGGCTTCTGCATTGCAAAAAACATTTCATTTCATGAGAAAGAAACACGTTACATGTACATAAGCTTTACTGTTAAAATTGCAAAAAACTAATTTCTCTCACTGAGAAAGAAGCTTTTCAGCATCTGTGGCCTTTTTTTCTCTTCATTTGCACTAAACACAGCATTAGTGTTCTTAGAAGTTCTAAACAAGTGATTCCGTCCATTGAAGCTCTAAGATGAATTGCTCTGCAAAAAAACTATAACTCATGAAAATCTGTCTTCTGCTTTGCAAATAACATTTAATTTCATGAGAAATAAATATCTTTCATATCCTTAAACTTTACTGTTAAAATTGCAAAAAACAAATTTCTCTCACTGAGAAAGAAGCTTTTCAGCATCTGTGGCCTTTTTTTCTCTTCATTTGCGAAGTTGCACAAAACACAGCATTAGTGTTCTTAGAAGTTCTAAACAAGTGATTCCGTCCATTGAAGCTCTAAGATGAATTGCTCTGCAAAAAAACTATAACTCATGAAAATCTGTCTTCTGCTTTGCAAATAACATTTCATTTCATGAGAAAGAAAGTAACATGTTACATGTACTTATGCTTTACTGTTAAAATTGCAAAAAACAAATTTCTCTCACTGAGAAAGAAGCTTTTCAGCATCTGTGGCCTTTTTTTCTCTTCATTTGCGAAGTTGCACAAAATACAGCTTTAGTGTTCTTAGAAGGTCTAAACAAGTGATTCTGTCAATTGAAGCTCAAACATCACTTGCGCTGCAAAAAAACTCTAACTCATGAAAATCTGGCTTCTGCATTGCAAATAACATTTCATTTCATGAGAAAGAAATGAAACATGTACTTATGCTTTACTGTTAAAATTGCAAAAAACAAATTTCTCTCACTGAGAAAGAAGCTTTTCAGCATCTATGGCCTTTTCTCTCTTCATTTGCACTAAACACAGCATGAGTGTTCTTAGAAGGTCTAAACAAGTGATTCTGTCAATTGAAGCTCAAACATCACTTGCTCTGCAAAAAACTCTAACTCATGAAAATCTGTATTCTGCATTGCAAAAAACATTTCATTTCATGAGAACGAAACATCTCTCGTGTACTTAAGGTTTGCTGTTAAAATTGTAAAAAACAACTTTCTCTCACTGAGAAAGAAGCATTTCAGCATCTGTGGCCTTTTTTTCTTCATTTGCACTAAACCCAGCAAAAGTGTTCTTAGAAGCTCTGAACAAGTGATTCTGTCCATTGAAGCTCAAACATGACTTGCTCTGCAAAAAAACTCTAACTCATTAAAATCTGGCTTCTGCATTGCAAAAAACATTTCATTTCATGAGAAAGAAACACGTTACATGTACATAAGCTTTACTGTTAAAATTGCAAAAAACTAATTTCTCTCACTGAGAAAGAAGCTTTTCAGCATCTGTGGCCTTTTTTTCTCTTCATTTGCACTAAACACAGCATTAGTGTTCTTAGAAGTTCTAAACAAGTGATTCCGTCCATTGAAGCTCTAAGATGAATTGCTCTGCAAAAAAACTATAACTCATGAAAATCTGTCTTCTGCTTTGCAAATAACATTTAATTTCATGAGAAATAAATATCTTTCATATCCTTAAACTTTACTGTTAAAATTGCAAAAAACAAATTTCTCTCACTGAGAAAGAAGCTTTTCAGCATCTGTGGCCTTTTTTTCTCTTCATTTGCGAAGTTGCACAAAACACAGCATTAGTGTTCTTAGAAGGTCTAAACAAGTGATTCTGTCAATTGAAGCTCAAACATCACTTGCGCTGCAAAAAAAACTCTAACTCATGAAAATCTGGCTTCTGCATTGCAAATAACATTTCATTTCATGAGAAAGAAAGTAACATGTTACATGTACTTATGCTTTACTGTTAAAATTGCAAAAAACAAATTTCTCTCACTGAGAAAGAAGCTTTTCAGCATCTGTGGCCTTTTTTTCTCTTCATTTGCGAAGTTGCACAAAATACAGCATTAGTGTTCTTAGAAGGTCTAAACAAGTGATTCTGTCAATTGAAGCTCAAACATCACTTGCGCTGCAAAAAAACTCTAACTCATGAAAATCTGGCTTCTGCATTGCAAATAACATTTCATTTCATGAGAAAGAAATGAAACATGTACTTATGCTTTACTGTTAAAATTGCAAAAAACAAATTTCTCTCACTGAGAAAGAAGCTTTTCGGCATCTATGGCCTTTTTTCTCTTCATTTGCACTAAACACAGCATGAGTGTTCTTAGAAGGTCTAAACAAGTGATTCTGTCCATTGAAGCTCAAACATCACTTGCTCTGCAAAAAACTCTAACTCATGAAAATCTGTATTCTGCATTGCAAATAACATTTCATTTCATGAGAACGAAACATCTCTCGTGTACTTAAGGTTTGCTGTTAAAATTGTAAAAAACAACTTTCTCTCACTGAGAAAGAAGCATTTCAGCATCTGTGGCCTTTTTTCTTCATTTGCACTAAACCCAGCAAAAGTGTTCTTAGAAGCTCTGAACAAGTGATTCTGTCCATTGAAGCTCAAACATGACTTGCTCTGCAAAAAAACTCTAACTCATGAAAATCTGTCTTCTGCATTGCAAAAAACATTTCATTTCATGAGAAAGAAACATGTTACATGTACATAAGCTTTAATGTTAAAATTGCAAAAAACTAATTTCTCTCACTGAGAAAGAAGCTTTTCAGCATCTGTGGCCTTTTTTTCTCTTCATTTGCGAAGTTGCACAAAACACAGCATTAGTGTTCTTAGAAGGTCTAAACAAGTGATTCTGTCAATTGAAGCTCAAACATCACTTGCGCTGCAAAAAAACTCTAACTCATGAAAATCTGGCTTCTGCATTGCAAATAACATTTCATTTCATGAGAAAGAAAGTAACATGTTACATGTACTTATGCTTTACTGTTAAAATTGCAAAAAACTAATTTCTCTCACTGAGAAAGAAGCTTTTCAGCATCTGTGGCCTTTTTTTCTCTTCATTTGCGAAGTTGCACAAAATACAGCATTAGTGTTCTTAGAAGGTCTAAACAAGTGATTCTGTCAATTGAAGCTCAAACATCACTTGCGCTGCAAAAAAACTCTAACTCATGAAAATCTGGCTTCTGCATTGCAAATAACATTTCATTTCATGAGAAAGAAACATGTTACATGTACATAAGCTTTACTGTTAAAATTGCAAAAAACTAATTTCTCTCACTGAGAAAGAAGCTTTTCAGCATCTGTGGCCTTTTTTTCTCTTCATTTGCACTAAACACAGCAAAAGTGTTCTTAGAAGGTCTAAACAAGTGATTCTGTCCCTTGAAGCTCTAAGATGACTTGCTCTGCCAAAAATCTCTAACTCATGAAAATTTGTATTCTGCATTGCAAATAACATTTCATTTCATGAGAACGAAACATCTCTCGTGTACTTAAGCTTTGCTGTTAAAATTGTAAAAAACAACTTTCTCTCACTGAGAAAGAAGCTTTTCAGCATCTGTGGCCTTTTTTTCTTCATTTGCACTAAACCCAGCATTAGTGTTCTTAGAAGCTCTGAACAAGTGATTCTGTCCATTGAAGCTCAAACATGACTTGCTCTGCAAAAGAACTCTAACTCATGAAAATCTGGCTTCTGCATTGCAAATAACATTTCATTTCATGAGAAAGAAAGAAACATGTTACATGTACTTATGCTTTACTGTTAAAATTGCAAAAAAATAATTTCTCTCACTGAGAAAGAAGCTTTTCAACATCTGTGGCCTTTTTTTCTCTTCATTTGCACTAAACACAGCATTAGTGTTCTTAGAAGCTCTGAAGAAGTGATTCTGTCCATTGAAGCTCTAACATGACTTGCTCTGCCAAAAATATCTAACTCATGAAAATCTGTATTCTGCATTGCAAATAACATTTCATTTCATGAGAAAGAAAGTAACATGTTACATGTACTTATGCTTTACTGTTAAAATTGCAAAAAACTAATTTCTCTCACTGAGAAAGAAGCTTTTCAGCATCTGTCGCCTTTTTTCTCTTCATTTGCACTAAACACAGCATGAGTGTTCTTAGAAGGTCTAAACAAGTGATTCTGTCAATTGAAGCTCAAACATCACTTGCTCTGCAAAAAACTCTAACTCATGAAAATCTGTATTCTGCATTGCAAATAACATTTCATTTCATGAGAACGAAACATCTCTCGTGTACTTAAGGTTTGCTGTTAAAATTGTAAAAAACAACTTTCTCTCACTGAGAAAGAAGCATTTCAGCATCTGTGGCCTTTTTTCTTCATTTGCACTAAACCCAGCAAAAGTGTTCTTAGAAGCTCTGAACAAGTGATTCTGTCCATTGAAGCTCAAACATGACTTGCTCTGCAAAAAAACTCTAACTCATGAAAATCTGGCTTCTGCATTGCAAAAAACATTTCATTTCATGAGAAAGAAACATGTTACATGTACATAAGCTTTACTGTTAAAATTGCAAAAAACTAATTTCTCTCACTGAGAAAGAAGCTTTTCAGCATCTGTGGCCTTTTTTTCTCTTCATTTGCACTAAACACAGCAAAAGTGTTCTTAGAAGGTCTAAACAAGTGATTCTGTCCCTTGAAGCTCTAAGATGACTTGCTCTGCCAAAAATCTCTAACTCATGAAAATTTGTATTCTGCATTGCAAATAACATTTCATTTCATGAGAACGAAACATCTCTCGTGTACTTAAGCTTTGCTGTTAAAATTGTAAAAAACAACTTTCTCTCACTGAGAAAGAAGCTTTTCAGCATCTGTGGCCTTTTTTTCTTCATTTGCACTAAACCCAGCATTAGTGTTCTTAGAAGCTCTGAACAAGTGATTCTGTCCATTGAAGCTCAAACATGACTTGCTCTGCAAAAGAACTCTAACTCATGAAAATCTGGCTTCTGCATTGCAAATAACATTTTATTTCATGAGAAAGAAAGAAACAGGTTACATGTACTTATGCTTTACTGTTAAAATTGCAAAAAACTAATTTCTCTCACTGAGAAAGAAGCTTTTCAGCATCTGTGGCCTTTTTTTCTCTTCATTTGCACTAAACACAGCATTAGTGTTCTTAGAAGCTCTGAACAAGTGATTCTGTCCCTTGAAGCTCAAACATGACTTGCTCTGCCAAAAACCTCTAACTCATGAAAATCTGGCTTCTGCATTGCAAAAAACATTTCATTTCATGAGAACGAAACATCTCTCGTGTACTTAAGGTTTGCTGTTAAAATTGTAAAAAACAACTTTCTCTCACTGAGAAAGAAGCATTTCAGCATCTGTGGCCTTTTTTTCTTCATTTGCACTAAACCCAGCAAAAGTGTTCTTAGAAGCTCTGAACAAGTGATTCTGTCCATTGAAGCTCAAACATGACTTGCTCTGCAAAAAAACTCTAACTCATTAAAATCTGGCTTCTGCATTGCAAAAAACATTTCATTTCATGAGAAAGAAACACGTTACATGTACATAAGCTTTACTGTTAAAATTGCAAAAAACTAATTTCTCTCACTGAGAAAGAAGCTTTTCAGCATCTGTGGCCTTTTTTTCTCTTCATTTGCACTAAACACAGCATTAGTGTTCTTAGAAGTTCTAAACAAGTGATTCCGTCCATTGAAGCTCTAAGATGAATTGCTCTGCAAAAAAACTATAACTCATGAAAATCTGTCTTCTGCTTTGCAAATAACATTTAATTTCATGAGAAATAAATATCTTTCATATCCTTAAACTTTACTGTTAAAATTGCAAAAAACAAATTTCTCTCACTGAGAAAGAAGCTTTTCAGCATCTGTGGCCTTTTTTTCTCTTCATTTGCGAAGTTGCACAAAACACAGCATTAGTGTTCTTAGAAGTTCTAAACAAGTGATTCCGTCCATTGAAGCTCTAAGATGAATTGCTCTGCAAAAAAACTATAACTCATGAAAATCTGTCTTCTGCTTTGCAAATAACATTTCATTTCATGAGAAAGAAAGTAACATGTTACATGTACTTATGCTTTACTGTTAAAATTGCAAAAAACAAATTTCTCTCACTGAGAAAGAAGCTTTTCAGCATCTGTGGCCTTTTTTTCTCTTCATTTGCGAAGTTGCACAAAATACAGCTTTAGTGTTCTTAGAAGGTCTAAACAAGTGATTCTGTCAATTGAAGCTCAAACATCACTTGCGCTGCAAAAAAACTCTAACTCATGAAAATCTGGCTTCTGCATTGCAAATAACATTTCATTTCATGAGAAAGAAATGAAACATGTACTTATGCTTTACTGTTAAAATTGCAAAAAACAAATTTCTCTCACTGAGAAAGAAGCTTTTCAGCATCTATGGCCTTTTCTCTCTTCATTTGCACTAAACACAGCATGAGTGTTCTTAGAAGGTCTAAACAAGTGATTCTGTCAATTGAAGCTCAAACATCACTTGCTCTGCAAAAAACTCTAACTCATGAAAATCTGTATTCTGCATTGCAAAAAACATTTCATTTCATGAGAACGAAACATCTCTCGTGTACTTAAGGTTTGCTGTTAAAATTGTAAAAAACAACTTTCTCTCACTGAGAAAGAAGCATTTCAGCATCTGTGGCCTTTTTTTCTTCATTTGCACTAAACCCAGCAAAAGTGTTCTTAGAAGCTCTGAACAAGTGATTCTGTCCATTGAAGCTCAAACATGACTTGCTCTGCAAAAAAACTCTAACTCATTAAAATCTGGCTTCTGCATTGCAAAAAACATTTCATTTCATGAGAAAGAAACACGTTACATGTACATAAGCTTTACTGTTAAAATTGCAAAAAACTAATTTCTCTCACTGAGAAAGAAGCTTTTCAGCATCTGTGGCCTTTTTTTCTCTTCATTTGCACTAAACACAGCATTAGTGTTCTTAGAAGTTCTAAACAAGTGATTCCGTCCATTGAAGCTCTAAGATGAATTGCTCTGCAAAAAAACTATAACTCATGAAAATCTGTCTTCTGCTTTGCAAATAACATTTAATTTCATGAGAAATAAATATCTTTCATATCCTTAAACTTTACTGTTAAAATTGCAAAAAACAAATTTCTCTCACTGAGAAAGAAGCTTTTCAGCATCTGTGGCCTTTTTTTCTCTTCATTTGCGAAGTTGCACAAAACACAGCATTAGTGTTCTTAGAAGGTCTAAACAAGTGATTCTGTCAATTGAAGCTCAAACATCACTTGCGCTGCAAAAAAACTCTAACTCATGAAAATCTGGCTTCTGCATTGCAAATAACATTTCATTTCATGAGAAAGAAAGTAACATGTTACATGTACTTATGCTTTACTGTTAAAATTGCAAAAAACAAATTTCTCTCACTGAGAAAGAAGCTTTTCAGCATCTGTGGCCTTTTTTTCTCTTCATTTGCGAAGTTGCACAAAATACAGCATTAGTGTTCTTAGAAGGTCTAAACAAGTGATTCTGTCAATTGAAGCTCAAACATCACTTGCGCTGCAAAAAAACTCTAACTCATGAAAATCTGGCTTCTGCATTGCAAATAACATTTCATTTCATGAGAAAGAAATGAAACATGTACTTATGCTTTACTGTTAAAATTGCAAAAAACAAATTTCTCTCACTGAGAAAGAAGCTTTTCAGCATCTATGGCCTTTTTTCTCTTCATTTGCACTAAACACAGCATGAGTGTTCTTAGAAGGTCTAAACAAGTGATTCTGTCAATTGAAGCTCAAACATCACTTGCTCTGCAAAAAACTCTAACTCATGAAAATCTGTATTCTGCATTGCAAATAACATTTCATTTCATGAGAACGAAACATCTCTCGTGTACTTAAGGTTTGCTGTTAAAATTGTAAAAAACAACTTTCTCTCACTGAGAAAGAAGCATTTCAGCATCTGTGGCCTTTTTTCTTCATTTGCACTAAACCCAGCAAAAGTGTTCTTAGAAGCTCTGAACAAGTGATTCTGTCCATTGAAGCTCAAACATGACTTGCTCTGCAAAAAAACTCTAACTCATGAAAATCTGTCTTCTGCATTGCAAAAAACATTTCATTTCATGAGAAAGAAACATGTTACATGTACATAAGCTTTAATGTTAAAATTGCAAAAAACTAATTTCTCTCACTGAGAAAGAAGCTTTTCAGCATCTGTGGCCTTTTTTTCTCTTCATTTGCGAAGTTGCACAAAACACAGCATTAGTGTTCTTAGAAGGTCTAAACAAGTGATTCTGTCAATTGAAGCTCAAACATCACTTGCGCTGCAAAAAAACTCTAACTCATGAAAATCTGGCTTCTGCATTGCAAATAACATTTCATTTCATGAGAAAGAAAGTAACATGTTACATGTACTTATGCTTTACTGTTAAAATTGCAAAAAACAAATTTCTCTCACTGAGAAAGAAGCTTTTCAGCATCTGTGGCCTTTTTTTCTCTTCATTTGCGAAGTTGCACAAAATACAACATTAGTGTTCTTAGAAGGTCTAAACAAGTGATTCTGTCAATTGAAGCTCAAACATCACTTGCGCTGCAAAAAAACTCTAACTCATGAAAATCTGGCTTCTGCATTGCAAATAACATTTCATTTCATGAGAAAGAAACATGTTACATGTACATAAGCTTTACTGTTAAAATTGCAAAAAACTAATTTCTCTCACTGAGAAAGAAGCTTTTCAGCATCTGTGGCCTTTTTTTCTCTTCATTTGCACTAAACACAGCAAAAGTGTTCTTAGAAGGTCTAAACAAGTGATTCTGTCCCTTGAAGCTCTAAGATGACTTGCTCTGCCAAAAATCTCTAACTCATGAAAATTTGTATTCTGCATTGCAAATAACATTTCATTTCATGAGAACGAAACATCTCTCGTGTACTTAAGCTTTGCTGTTAAAATTGTAAAAAACAACTTTCTCTCACTGAGAAAGAAGCTTTTCAGCATCTGTGGCCTTTTTTTCTTCATTTGCACTAAACCCAGCATTAGTGTTCTTAGAAGCTCTGAACAAGTGATTCTGTCCATTGAAGCTCAAACATGACTTGCTCTGCAAAAGAACTCTAACTCATGAAAATCTGGCTTCTGCATTGCAAATAACATTTCATTTCATGAGAAAGAAAGAAACATGTTACATGTACTTATGCTTTACTGTTAAAATTGCAAAAAAATAATTTCTCTCACTGAGAAAGAAGCTTTTCAACATCTGTGGCCTTTTTTTCTCTTCATTTGCACTAAACACAGCATTAGTGTTCTTAGAAGCTCTGAAGAAGTGATTCTGTCCATTGAAGCTCTAACATGACTTGCTCTGCCAAAAATATCTAACTCATGAAAATCTGTATTCTGCATTGCAAATAACATTTCATTTCATGAGAAAGAAAGTAACATGTTACATGTACTTATGCTTTACTGTTAAAATTGCAAAAAACTAATTTCTCTCACTGAGAAAGAAGCTTTTCAGCATCTGTGGCCTTTTTTCTCTTCATTTGCACTAAACACAGCATGAGTGTTCTTAGAAGGTCTAAACAAGTGATTCTGTCAATTGAAGCTCAAACATCACTTGCTCTGCAAAAAACTCTAACTCATGAAAATCTGTATTCTGCATTGCAAATAACATTTCATTTCATGAGAACGAAACATCTCTCGTGTACTTAAGGTTTGCTGTTAAAATTGTAAAAAACAACTTTCTCTCACTGAGAAAGAAGCATTTCAGCATCTGTGGCCTTTTTTTCTTCATTTGCACTAAACCCAGCAAAAGTGTTCTTAGAAGCTCTGAACAAGTGATTCTGTCCATTGAAGCTCAAACATCACTTGCGCTGCAAAAAAACTCTAACTCATGAAAATCTGGCTTCTGCATTGCAAAAAACATTTCATTTCATGAGAAAGAAACATGTTACATGTACATAAGCTTTACTGTTAAAATTGCAAAAAACTAATTTCTCTCACTGAGAAAGAAGCTTTTCAGCATCTGTGGCCTTTTTTTCTCTTCATTTGCACTAAACACAGCAAAAGTGTTCTTAGAAGGTCTAAACAAGTGATTCTGTCCCTTGAAGCTCTAAGATGACTTGCTCTGCCAAAAATCTCTAACTCATGAAAATTTGTATTCTGCATTGCAAATAACATTTCATTTCATGAGAACGAAACATCTCTCGTGTACTTAAGCTTTTCTGTTAAAATTGTAAAAAACAACTTTCTCTCACTGAGAAAGAAGCTTTTCAGCATCTGTGGCCTTTTTTTCTTCATTTGCACTAAACCCAGCATTAGTGTTCTTAGAAGCTCTGAACAAGTGATTCTGTCCATTGAAGCTCAAACATGACTTGCTCTGCAAAAAAACTCTAACTCATGAAAATCTGGCTTCTGCATTGCAAATAACATTTCATTTCATGAGAAAGAAAGAAACATGTTACATGTACTTATGCTTTACTGTTAAAATTGCAAAAAACTAATTTCTCTCACTGAGAAAGAAGCTTTTCAGCATCTGTGGCCTTTTTTTCTCTTCATTTGCACTAAACACAGCAAAAGTGTTCTTAGAAGGTCTAAACAAGTGATTCTGTCCCTTGAAGCTCTAAGATGACTTGCTCTGCAAAAAAACTCTAACTCATGAAAATCTGGCTTCTGCATTGCAAATAACATTTCATTTCATGAGAAAGAAACACGTTACATGTACATAAGCTTTACTGTTAAAATTGCAAAAAACTAATTTCTCTCACTGAGAAAGAAGCTTTTCAGCATCTGTGGCCTTTTTTTCTCTTCATTTGCACTAAACACAGCATTAGTGTTCTTAGAAGTTCTAAACAAGTGATTCCGTCCATTGAAGCTCTAAGATGACTTGCTCTGCAAAAAAACTATAACTCATGAAAATCTGTCTTCTGCTTTGCAAATAACATTTAATTTCATGAGAAATAAATATCTTTCATATCCTTAAACTTTACTGTTAAAATTGCAAAAAACAAATTTCACTGAGAAAGAAGCTTTTCAGCATCTGTGGCCTTTTTTTCTCTTCATTTGCGAAGTTGCACAAAACACAGCATTAGTGTTCTTAGAAGGTCTAAACAAGTGATTCTGTCAATTGAAGCTCAAACATCACTTGCGCTGCAAAAAAACTCTAACTCATGAAAATCTGGCTTCTGCATTGCAAATAACATTTCATTTCATGAGAAAGAAACATGTTACATGTACATAAGCTTTACTGTTAAAATTGCAAAAAACTAATTTCTCTCACTGAGAAAGAAGCTTTTCAGCATCTGTGGCCTTTTTTTCTCTTCATTTGCACTAAACACAGCAAAAGTGTTCTTAGAAGGTCTAAACAAGTGATTCTGTCCCTTGAAGCTCTAAGATGACTTGCTCTGCCAAAAATCTCTAACTCATGAAAATTTGTATTCTGCATTGCAAATAACATTTCATTTCATGAGAACGAAACATCTCTCGTGTACTTAAGCTTTGCTGTTAAAATTGCAAAAAACTAATTTCACTGAGAAAGAAGCTTTTCAGCATCTGTGGCCTTTTTTTCTCTTCATTTGCGAAGTTGCACAAAACACAGCATTAGTGTTCTTAGAAGGTCTAAACAAGTGATTCTGTCCCTTGAAGCTCTAAGATGACTTGCTCTGCCAAAAATCTCTAACTCATGAAAATTTGTATTCTGCATTGCAAATAACATTTCATTTCATGAGAACGAAACATCTCTCGTGTACTTAAGCTTTGCTGTTAAAATTGTAAAAA
The DNA here is from genome assembly GCF_936440315.1 of Barbus barbus. Lineage (NCBI taxonomy): Eukaryota > Metazoa > Chordata > Actinopteri > Cypriniformes > Cyprinidae > Barbus > Barbus barbus. Next base: position 1,172,484 of record NC_136728.1, on the reverse strand, counting down.
ACAACTTTCTCTCACTGAGAAAGAAGCTTTTCAGCATCTGTGGCCTTTTTTTCTTCATTTGCACTAAACCCAGCATTAGTGTTCTTAGAAGCTCTGAAGAAGAGATTCTGTCCATTGAAGCTCTAACATGACTTACTCTGCCAAAAATCTCTAACTCATGAAAATCTGGCTTCTGCATTACAAATAACATTTCATTTCATGAGAAAGAAAGAAACATGTTACATGTACTTATGCTTTACTGTTAAAATTGCAAAAAACTAATTTCTCTCACTGAGAAAGAAGCTTTTCAACATCTGTGGCCTTTTTTTCTCTTCATTTGCACTAAACACAGCATTAGTGTTCTTAGAAGCTCTGAAGAAGAGATTCTGTCCATTGAAGCTCTAACATGACTTACTCTGCCAAAAATCTCTAACTCATGAAAATCTGTATTCTGCATTGCAAATAACATTTCATTTCATGAGAAAGAAAGTAACATGTTACATGTACTTATGCTTTACTGTTAAAATTGCAAAAAACAAATTTCTCTCACTGAGAAAGAACCTTTTCAGCATCTGTGGCCTTTTTTCTCTTCATTTGCACTAAACACAGCATGAGTGTTCTTAGAAGGTCTAAACAAGTGATTCTGTCAATTGAAGCTCAAACATCACTTGCTCTGCAAAAAACTCTAACTCATGAAAATCTGTATTCTGCATTGCAAATAACATTTCATTTCATGAGAACGAAACATCTCTCGTGTACTTAAGGTTTGCTGTTAAAATTGTAAAAAACAACTTTCTCTCACTGAGAAAGAAGCATTTCAGCATCTGTGGCCTTTTTTTCTTCATTTGCACTAAACCCAGCAAAAGTGTTCTTAGAAGCTCTGAACAAGTGATTCTGTCCATTGAAGCTCAAACATCACTTGCGCTGCAAAAAAACTCTAACTCATGAAAATCTGGCTTCTGCATTGCAAATAACATTTCATTTCATGAGAAAGAAATGAAACGTACTTATGCTTTACTGTTAAAATTGCAAAAAACAAATTTCTCTCACTGAGAAAGAAGCTTTTCAGCATCTATGGCCTTTTTTCTCTTCATTTGCACTAAACACAGCATGAGTGTTCTTAGAAGGTCTAAACAAGTGATTCTGTCAATTGAAGCTCAAACAGCACTTGCTCTGCAAAAAACTCTAACTCATGAAAATCTGTATTCTGCATTGCAAATAACATTTCATTTCATGAGAACGAAACATCTCTCGTGTACTTAAGGTTTGCTGTTAAAATTGTAAAAAACAACTTTCTCTCACTGAGAAAGAAGCATTTCAGCATCTGTGGCCTTTTTTCTTCATTTGCACTAAACCCAGCAAAAGTGTTCTTAGAAGCTCTGAACAAGTGATTCTGTCCATTGAAGCTCAAACATGACTTGCTCTGCAAAAAAACTCTAACTCATGAAAATCTGGCTTCTGCATTGCAAAAAACATTTCATTTCATGAGAAAGAAACATGTTACATGTACATAAGCTTTACTGTTAAAATTGCAAAAAACTAATTTCTCTCACTGAGAAAGAAGCTTTTCAGCATCTGTGGCCTTTTTTTCTCTTCATTTGCACTAAACACAGCAAAAGTGTTCTTAGAAGGTCTAAACAAGTGATTCTGTCCCTTGAAGCTCTAAGATGACTTGCTCTGCAAAAAAACTCTAACTCATGAAAATCTGGCTTCTGCATTGCAAAAAACATTTCATTTCATGAGAAAGAAACATGTTACATGTACATAAGCTTTACTGTTAAAATTGCAAAAAACTAATTTCTCTCACTGAGAAAGAAGCTTTTCAGCATCTGTGGCCTTTTTTTCTCTTCATTTGCACTAAACACAGCAAAAGTGTTCTTAGAAGGTCTAAACAAGTGATTCTGTCCCTTGAAGCTCTAAGATGACTTGCTCTGCCAAAAATCTCTAACTCATGAAAATTTGTATTCTGCATTGCAAATAACATTTCATTTCATGAGAACGAAACATCTCTCGTGTACTTAAGGTTTGCTGTTAAAATTGTAAAAAACAACTTTCTCTCACTGAGAAAGAAGCATTTCAGCATCTGTGGCCTTTTTTTCTTCATTTGCACTAAACCCAGCATTAGTGTTCTTAGAAGCTCTGAACAAGTGATTCTGTCCATTGAAACTCAAACATCACTTGCGCTGCAAAAAAACTCTAACTCATGAAAATCTGGCTTCTGCATTGCAAATAACATTTCATTTCATGAGAAAGAAATGAAACGTACTTATGCTTTACTGTTAAAATTGCAAAAAACAAATTTCTCTCACTGAGAAAGAAGCTTTTCAGCATCTATGGCCTTTTTTCTCTTCATTTGCACTAAACACAGCATGAGTGTTCTTAGAAGGTCTAAACAAGTGATTCTGTCAATTGAAGCTCAAACATCACTTGCTCTGCAAAAAACTCTAACTCATGAAAATCTGTATTCTGCATTGCAAATAACATTTCATTTCATGAGAACGAAACATCTCTCGTGTACTTAAGGTTTGCTGTTAAAATTGTAAAAAACAACTTTCTCTCACTGAGAAAGAAGCTTTTCAGCATCTGTGGCCTTTTTTCTTCATTTGCACTAAACCCAGCAAAAGTGTTCTTAGAAGCTCTGAACAAGTGATTCTGTCCATTGAAGCTCAAACATGACTTGCTCTGCAAAAAAACTCTAACTCATGAAAATCTGGCTTCTGCATTGCAAAAAACATTTCATTTCATGAGAAAGAAACATGTTACATGTACATAAGCTTTACTGTTAAAATTGCAAAAAACTAATTTCTCTCACTGAGAAAGAAGCTTTTCAGCATCTGTGGCCTTTTTTTCTCTTCATTTGCACTAAACACAGCAAAAGTGTTCTTAGAAGGTCTAAACAAGTGATTCTGTCCCTTGAAGCTCTAAGATGACTTGCTCTGCAAAAAAACTCTAACTCATGAAAATCTGGCTTCTGCATTGCAAAAAACATTTCATTTCATGAGAAAGAAACACGTTACATGTACATAAGCTTTACTGTTAAAATTGCAAAAAACTAATTTCTCTCACTGAGAAAGAAGCTTTTCAGCATCTGTGGCCTTTTTTTCTCTTCATTTGCACTAAACACAGCATTAGTGTTCTTAGAAGTTCTAAACAAGTGATTCCGTCCATTGAAGCTCTAAGATGACTTGCTCTGCAAAAAAACTATAACTCATGACAATCTGTCTTCTGCTTTGCAAATAACATTTAATTTCATGAGAAATAAATATCTTTCATATCCTTAAACTTTACTGTTAAAATTGCAAAAAACAAATTTCACTGAGAAAGAAGCTTTTCAGCATCTGTGGCCTTTTTTTCTCTTCATTTGCGAAGTTGCACAAAACACAGCATTAGTGTTCTTAGAAGGTCTAAAGAAGTGATTCTGTCAATTGAAGCTCAAACATCACTTGCGCTGCAAAAAAACTCTAACTCATGAAAATCTGGCTTCTGCATTGCAAATAACATTTCATTTCATGAGAAATGAAACATGTACTAATGCTTTACTGTTAAAATTGCAAAAAACAAATTTCTCTCACTGAGAAAGAAGCATTTCAGCATCTGTGGCCTTTTTTCTTCATTTGCACTAAACCCAGCAAAAGTGTTCTTAGAAGCTCTGAACAAGTGATTCTGTCCATTGAAGCTCAAACATGACTTGCTCTGCAAAAAAACTCTAACTCATGAAAATCTGGCTTCTGCATTGCAAAAAACATTTCATTTCATGAGAAAGAAACATGTTACATGTACATAAGCTTTACTGTTAAAATTGCAAAAAACTAATTTCTCTCACTGAGAAAGAAGCTTTTCAGCATCTGTGGCCTTTTTTTCTCTTCATTTGCACTAAACACAGCAAAAGTGTTCTTAGAAGGTCTAAACAAGTGATTCTGTCCCTTGAAGCTCTAAGATGACTTGCTCTGCCAAAAATCTCTAACTCATGAAAATTTGTATTCTGCATTGCAAATAACATTTCATTTCATGAGAACGAAACATCTCTCGTGTACTTAAGCTTTTCTGTTAAAATTGTAAAAAACAACTTTCTCTCACTGAGAAAGAAGCTTTTCAGCATCTGTGGCCTTTTTTTCTTCATTTGCACTAAACCCAGCATTAGTGTTCTTAGAAGCTCTGAACAAGTGATTCTGTCCATTGAAGCTCAAACATGACTTGCTCTGCAAAAAAACTCTAACTCATGAAAATCTGGCTTCTGCATTGCAAATAACATTTCATTTCATGAGAAAGAAACACGTTACATGTACATAAGCTTTACTGTTAAAATTGCAAAAAACTAATTTCTCTCACTGAGAAAGAAGCTTTTCAGCATCTGTGGCCTTTTTTTCTCTTCATTTGCACTAAACACAGCATTAGTGTTCTTAGAAGTTCTAAACAAGTGATTCCGTCCATTGAAGCTCTAAGATGACTTGCTCTGCAAAAAAACTATAACTCATGAAAATCTGTCTTCTGCTTTGCAAATAACATTTAATTTCATGAGAAATAAATATCTTTCATATCCTTAAACTTTACTGTTAAAATTGCAAAAAACAAATTTCACTGAGAAAGAAGCTTTTCAGCATCTGTGGCCTTTTTTTCTCTTCATTTGCGAAGTTGCACAAAACACAGCATTAGTGTTCTTAGAAGGTCTAAACAAGTGATTCTGTCAATTGAAGCTCAAACATCACTTGCGCTGCAAAAAAACTCTAACTCATGAAAATCTGGCTTCTGCATTGCAAATAACATTTCATTTCATGAGAAAGAAACATGTTACATGTACATAAGCTTTACTGTTAAAATTGCAAAAAACTAATTTCTCTCACTGAGAAAGAAGCTTTTCAGCATCTGTGGCCTTTTTTTCTCTTCATTTGCACTAAACACAGCAAAAGTGTTCTTAGAAGGTCTAAACAAGTGATTCTGTCCCTTGAAGCTCTAAGATGACTTGCTCTGCCAAAAATCTCTAACTCATGAAAATTTGTATTCTGCATTGCAAATAACATTTCATTTCATGAGAACGAAACATCTCTCGTGTACTTAAGCTTTGCTGTTAAAATTGCAAAAAACTAATTTCACTGAGAAAGAAGCTTTTCAGCATCTGTGGCCTTTTTTTCTCTTCATTTGCGAAGTTGCACAAAACACAGCATTAGTGTTCTTAGAAGGTCTAAACAAGTGATTCTGTCCCTTGAAGCTCTAAGATGACTTGCTCTGCCAAAAATCTCTAACTCATGAAAATTTGTATTCTGCATTGCAAATAACATTTCATTTCATGAGAACGAAACATCTCTCGTGTACTTAAGCTTTGCTGTTAAAATTGTAAAAAACAACTTTCTCTCACTGAGAAAGAAGCTTTTCAGCATCTGTGGCCTTTTTTTCTTCATTTGCACTAAACCCAGCATTAGTGTTCTTAGAAGCTCTGAAGAAGAGATTCTGTCCATTGAAGCTCTAACATGACTTACTCTGCCAAAAATCTCTAACTCATGAAAATCTGGCTTCTGCATTACAAATAACATTTCATTTCATGAGAAAGAAAGAAACATGTTACATGTACTTATGCTTTACTGTTAAAATTGCAAAAAACTAATTTCTCTCACTGAGAAAGAAGCTTTTCAACATCTGTGGCCTTTTTTTCTCTTCATTTGCACTAAACACAGCATTAGTGTTCTTAGAAGCTCTGAAGAAGAGATTCTGTCCATTGAAGCTCTAACATGACTTACTCTGCCAAAAATCTCTAACTCATGAAAATCTGTATTCTGCATTGCAAATAACATTTCATTTCATGAGAAAGAAAGTAACATGTTACATGTACTTATGCTTTACTGTTAAAATTGCAAAAAACAAATTTCTCTCACTGAGAAAGAACCTTTTCAGCATCTGTGGCCTTTTTTCTCTTCATTTGCACTAAACACAGCATGAGTGTTCTTAGAAGGTCTAAACAAGTGATTCTGTCAATTGAAGCTCAAACATCACTTGCTCTGCAAAAAACTCTAACTCATGAAAATCTGTATTCTGCATTGCAAATAACATTTCATTTCATGAGAACGAAACATCTCTCGTGTACTTAAGGTTTGCTGTTAAAATTGTAAAAAACAACTTTCTCTCACTGAGAAAGAAGCATTTCAGCATCTGTGGCCTTTTTTTCTTCATTTGCACTAAACCCAGCAAAAGTGTTCTTAGAAGCTCTGAACAAGTGATTCTGTCCATTGAAGCTCAAACATCACTTGCGCTGCAAAAAAACTCTAACTCATGAAAATCTGGCTTCTGCATTGCAAATAACATTTCATTTCATGAGAAAGAAATGAAACGTACTTATGCTTTACTGTTAAAATTGCAAAAAACAAATTTCTCTCACTGAGAAAGAAGCTTTTCAGCATCTATGGCCTTTTTTCTCTTCATTTGCACTAAACACAGCATGAGTGTTCTTAGAAGGTCTAAACAAGTGATTCTGTCAATTGAAGCTCAAACAGCACTTGCTCTGCAAAAAACTCTAACTCATGAAAATCTGTATTCTGCATTGCAAATAACATTTCATTTCATGAGAACGAAACATCTCTCGTGTACTTAAGGTTTGCTGTTAAAATTGTAAAAAACAACTTTCTCTCACTGAGAAAGAAGCATTTCAGCATCTGTGGCCTTTTTTCTTCATTTGCACTAAACCCAGCAAAAGTGTTCTTAGAAGCTCTGAACAAGTGATTCTGTCCATTGAAGCTCAAACATGACTTGCTCTGCAAAAAAACTCTAACTCATGAAAATCTGGCTTCTGCATTGCAAAAAACATTTCATTTCATGAGAAAGAAACATGTTACATGTACATAAGCTTTACTGTTAAAATTGCAAAAAACTAATTTCTCTCACTGAGAAAGAAGCTTTTCAGCATCTGTGGCCTTTTTTTCTCTTCATTTGCACTAAACACAGCAAAAGTGTTCTTAGAAGGTCTAAACAAGTGATTCTGTCCCTTGAAGCTCTAAGATGACTTGCTCTGCAAAAAAACTCTAACTCATGAAAATCTGGCTTCTGCATTGCAAAAAACATTTCATTTCATGAGAAAGAAACATGTTACATGTACATAAGCTTTACTGTTAAAATTGCAAAAAACTAATTTCTCTCACTGAGAAAGAAGCTTTTCAGCATCTGTGGCCTTTTTTTCTCTTCATTTGCACTAAACACAGCAAAAGTGTTCTTAGAAGGTCTAAACAAGTGATTCTGTCCCTTGAAGCTCTAAGATGACTTGCTCTGCCAAAAATCTCTAACTCATGAAAATTTGTATTCTGCATTGCAAATAACATTTCATTTCATGAGAACGAAACATCTCTCGTGTACTTAAGGTTTGCTGTTAAAATTGTAAAAAACAACTTTCTCTCACTGAGAAAGAAGCATTTCAGCATCTGTGGCCTTTTTTTCTTCATTTGCACTAAACCCAGCATTAGTGTTCTTAGAAGCTCTGAACAAGTGATTCTGTCCATTGAAACTCAAACATCACTTGCGCTGCAAAAAAACTCTAACTCATGAAAATCTGGCTTCTGCATTGCAAATAACATTTCATTTCATGAGAAAGAAATGAAACGTACTTATGCTTTACTGTTAAAATTGCAAAAAACAAATTTCTCTCACTGAGAAAGAAGCTTTTCAGCATCTATGGCCTTTTTTCTCTTCATTTGCACTAAACACAGCATGAGTGTTCTTAGAAGGTCTAAACAAGTGATTCTGTCAATTGAAGCTCAAACATCACTTGCTCTGCAAAAAACTCTAACTCATGAAAATCTGTATTCTGCATTGCAAATAACATTTCATTTCATGAGAACGAAACATCTCTCGTGTACTTAAGGTTTGCTGTTAAAATTGTAAAAAACAACTTTCTCTCACTGAGAAAGAAGCTTTTCAGCATCTGTGGCCTTTTTTCTTCATTTGCACTAAACCCAGCAAAAGTGTTCTTAGAAGCTCTGAACAAGTGATTCTGTCCATTGAAGCTCAAACATGACTTGCTCTGCAAAAAAACTCTAACTCATGAAAATCTGGCTTCTGCATTGCAAAAAACATTTCATTTCATGAGAAAGAAACATGTTACATGTACATAAGCTTTACTGTTAAAATTGCAAAAAACTAATTTCTCTCACTGAGAAAGAAGCTTTTCAGCATCTGTGGCCTTTTTTTCTCTTCATTTGCACTAAACACAGCAAAAGTGTTCTTAGAAGGTCTAAACAAGTGATTCTGTCCCTTGAAGCTCTAAGATGACTTGCTCTGCAAAAAAACTCTAACTCATGAAAATCTGGCTTCTGCATTGCAAAAAACATTTCATTTCATGAGAAAGAAACACGTTACATGTACATAAGCTTTACTGTTAAAATTGCAAAAAACTAATTTCTCTCACTGAGAAAGAAGCTTTTCAGCATCTGTGGCCTTTTTTTCTCTTCATTTGCACTAAACACAGCATTAGTGTTCTTAGAAGTTCTAAACAAGTGATTCCGTCCATTGAAGCTCTAAGATGACTTGCTCTGCAAAAAAACTATAACTCATGACAATCTGTCTTCTGCTTTGCAAATAACATTTAATTTCATGAGAAATAAATATCTTTCATATCCTTAAACTTTACTGTTAAAATTGCAAAAAACAAATTTCACTGAGAAAGAAGCTTTTCAGCATCTGTGGCCTTTTTTTCTCTTCATTTGCGAAGTTGCACAAAACACAGCATTAGTGTTCTTAGAAGGTCTAAAGAAGTGATTCTGTCAATTGAAGCTCAAACATCACTTGCGCTGCAAAAAAACTCTAACTCATGAAAATCTGGCTTCTGCATTGCAAATAACATTTCATTTCATGAGAAATGAAACATGTACTAATGCTTTACTGTTAAAATTGCAAAAAACAAATTTCTCTCACTGAGAAAGAAGCATTTCAGCATCTGTGGCCTTTTTTCTTCATTTGCACTAAACCCAGCAAAAGTGTTCTTAGAAGCTCTGAACAAGTGATTCTGTCCATTGAAGCTCAAACATGACTTGCTCTGCAAAAAAACTCTAACTCATGAAAATCTGGCTTCTGCATTGCAAAAAACATTTCATTTCATGAGAAAGAAACATGTTACATGTACATAAGCTTTACTGTTAAAATTGCAAAAAACTAATTTCTCTCACTGAGAAAGAAGCTTTTCAGCATCTGTGGCCTTTTTTTCTCTTCATTTGCACTAAACACAGCAAAAGTGTTCTTAGAAGGTCTAAACAAGTGATTCTGTCCCTTGAAGCTCTAAGATGACTTGCTCTGCCAAAAATCTCTAACTCATGAAAATTTGTATTCTGCATTGCAAATAACATTTCATTTCATGAGAACGAAACATCTCTCGTGTACTTAAGGTTTGCTGTTAAAATTGTAAAAAACAACTTTCTCTCACTGAGAAAGAAGCATTTCAGCATCTGTGGCCTTTTTTTCTTCATTTGCACTAAACCCAGCAAAAGTGTTCTTAGAAGCTCTGAACAAGTGATTCTGTCCATTGAAGCTCAAACATGACTTGCTCTGCAAAAAAACTCTAACTCATGAAAATCTGGCTTCTGCATTGCAAATAACATTTCATTTCATGAGAAAGAAAGAAACATGTTACATGTACTTATGCTTTACTGTTAAAATTGCAAAAAACTAATTTCTCTCACTGAGAAAGAAGCTTTTCAGCATCTGTGGCCTTTTTTTCTCTTCATTTGCGAAGTTGCACAAAACACAGCATTAGTGTTCTTAGAAGGTCTAAAGAAGTGATTCTGTCAATTGAAGCTCAAACATCACTTGCGCTGCAAAAAAACTCTAACTCATGAAAATCTGGCTTCTGCATTGCAAATAACATTTCATTTCATGAGAAATGAAACATGTACTAATGCTTTACTGTTAAAATTGCAAAAAACAAATTTCTCTCACTGAGAAAGAAGCATTTCAGCATCTGTGGCCTTTTTTCTTCATTTGCACTAAACCCAGCAAAAGTGTTCTTAGAAGCTCTGAACAAGTGATTCTGTCCATTGAAGCTCAAACATGACTTGCTCTGCAAAAAAACTCTAACTCATGAAAATCTGGCTTCTGCATTGCAAAAAACATTTCATTTCATGAGAAAGAAACATGTTACATGTACATAAGCTTTACTGTTAAAATTGCAAAAAACTAATTTCTCTCACTGAGAAAGAAGCTTTTCAGCATCTGTGGCCTTTTTTTCTCTTCATTTGCACTAAACACAGCAAAAGTGTTCTTAGAAGGTCTAAACAAGTGATTCTGTCCCTTGAAGCTCTAAGATGACTTGCTCTGCCAAAAATCTCTAACTCATGAAAATTTGTATTCTGCATTGCAAATAACATTTCATTTCATGAGAACGAAACATCTCTCGTGTACTTAAGGTTTGCTGTTAAAATTGTAAAAAACAACTTTCTCTCACTGAGAAAGAAGCATTTCAGCATCTGTGGCCTTTTTTTCTTCATTTGCACTAAACCCAGCAAAAGTGTTCTTAGAAGCTCTGAACAAGTGATTCTGTCCATTGAAGCTCAAACATGACTTGCTCTGCAAAAAAACTCTAACTCATGAAAATCTGGCTTCTGCATTGCAAATAACATTTCATTTCATGAGAAAGAAAGAAACATGTTACATGTACTTATGCTTTACTGTTAAAATTGCAAAAAACTAATTTCTCTCACTGAGAAAGAAGCTTTTCAGCATCTGTGGCCTTTTTTTCTCTTCATTTGCACTAAACACAGCAAAAGTGTTCTTAGAAGGTCTAAACAAGTGATTCTGTCCCTTGAAGCTCTAAGATGACTTGCTCTGCAAAAAAACTCTAACTCATGAAAATCTGGCTTCTGCATTGCAAATAACATTTCATTTCATGAGAAAGAAACACGTTACATGTACATAAGCTTTACTGTTAAAATTGCAAAAAACTAATTTCTCTCACTGAGAAAGAAGCTTTTCAGCATCTGTGGCCTTTTTTTCTCTTCATTTGCACTAAACACAGCATTAGTGTTCTTAGAAGTTCTAAACAAGTGATTCCGTCCATTGAAGCTCTAAGATGACTTGCTCTGCAAAAAAACTATAACTCATGAAAATCTGTCTTCTGCTTTGCAAATAACATTTAATTTCATGAGAAATAAATATCTTTCATATCCTTAAACTTTACTGTTAAAATTGCAAAAAACAAATTTCACTGAGAAAGAAGCTTTTCAGCATCTGTGGCCTTTTTTTCTCTTCATTTGCGAACTTGCACAAAACACAGCATTAGTGTTCTTAGAAGGTCTAAACAAGTGATTCTGTCAATTGAAGCTCAAACATCACTTGCGCTGCAAAAAAACTCTAACTCATGAAAATCTGGCTTCTGCATTGCAAATAACATTTCATTTCATGAGAAAGAAATGAAACGTACTTATGCTTTACTGTTAAAATTGCAAAAAACAAATTTCTCTCACTGAGAAAGAAGCTTTTCAGCATCTATGGCCTTTTTTCTCTTCATTTGCACTAAACACAGCATGAGTGTTCTTAGAAGGTCTAAACAAGTGATTCTGTCAATTGAAGCTCAAACAGCACTTGCTCTGCAAAAAACTCTAACTCATGAAAATCTGTATTCTGCATTGCAAATAACATTTCATTTCATGAGAACGAAACATCTCTCGTGTACTTAAGGTTTGCTGTTAAAATTGTAAAAAACAACTTTCTCTCACTGAGAAAGAAGCATTTCAGCATCTGTGGCCTTTTTTTCTTCATTTGCACTAAACCCAGCAAAAGTGTTCTTAGAAGCTCTGAACAAGTGATTCTGTCCATTGAAGCTCAAACATGACTTGCTCTGCAAAAAAACTCTAACTCATGAAAATCTGGCTTCTGCATTGCAAATAACATTTCATTTCATGAGAAAGAAAGAAACATGTTACATGTACTTATGCTTTACTGTTAAAATTGCAAAAAACTAATTTCTCTCACTGAGAAAGAAGCTTTTCAGCATCTGTGGCCTTTTTTTCTCTTCATTTGCACTAAACACAGCAAAAGTGTTCTTAGAAGGTCTAAACAAGTGATTCTGTCCCTTGAAGCTCTAAGATGACTTGCTCTGCAAAAAAACTCTAACTCATGAAAATCTGGCTTCTGCATTGCAAATAACATTTCATTTCATGAGAAAGAAACACGTTACATGTACATAAGCTTTACTGTTAAAATTGCAAAAAACTAATTTCTCTCACTGAGAAAGAAGCTTTTCAGCATCTGTGGCCTTTTTTTCTCTTCATTTGCACTAAACACAGCATTAGTGTTCTTAGAAGTTCTAAACAAGTGATTCCGTCCATTGAAGCTCTAAGATGACTTGCTCTGCAAAAAAACTATAACTCATGAAAATCTGTCTTCTGCTTTGCAAATAACATTTAATTTCATGAGAAATAAATATCTTTCATATCCTTAAACTTTACTGTTAAAATTGCAAAAAACAAATTTCACTGAGAAAGAAGCTTTTCAGCATCTGTGGCCTTTTTTTCTCTTCATTTGCGAACTTGCACAAAACACAGCATTAGTGTTCTTAGAAGGTCTAAACAAGTGATTCTGTCAATTGAAGCTCAAACATCACTTGCGCTGCAAAAAAACTCTAACTCATGAAAATCTGGCTTCTGCATTGCAAATAACATTTCATTTCATGAGAAAGAAACATGTTACATGTACATAAGCTTTACTGTTAAAATTGCAAAAAACTAATTTCTCTCACTGAGAAAGAAGCTTTTCAGCATCTGTGGCCTTTTTTTCTCTTCATTTGCACTAAACACAGCAAAAGTGTTCTTAGAAGGTCTAAACAAGTGATTCTGTCCCTTGAAGCTCTAAGATGACTTGCTCTGCCAAAAATCTCTAACTCATGAAAATTTGTATTCTGCATTGCAAATAACATTTCATTTCATGAGAACGAAACATCTCTCGTGTACTTAAGCTTTGCTGTTAAAATTGCAAAAAACTAATTTCACTGAGAAAGAAGCTTTTCAGCATCTGTGGCCTTTTTTTCTCTTCATTTGCGAAGTTGCACAAAACACAGCATTAGTGTTCTTAGAAGGTCTAAACAAGTGATTCTGTCCCTTGAAGCTCTAAGATGACTTGCTCTGCCAAAAATCTCTAACTCATGAAAATTTGTATTCTGCATTGCAAATAACATTTCATTTCATGAGAACGAAACATCTCTCGTGTACTTAAGCTTTGCTGTTAAAATTGTAAAAAACAACTTTCTCTCACTGAGAAAGAAGCTTTTCAGCATCTGTGGCCTTTTTTTCTTCATTTGCACTAAACCCAGCATTAGTGTTCTTAGAAGCTCTGAAGAAGAGATTCTGTCCATTGAAGCTCTAACATGACTTACTCTGCCAAAAATCTCTAACTCATGAAAATCTGGCTTCTGCATTACAAATAACATTTCATTTCATGAGAAAGAAAGAAACATGTTACATGTACTTATGCTTTACTGTTAAAATTGCAAAAAACTAATTTCTCTCACTGAGAAAGAAGCTTTTCAACATCTGTGGCCTTTTTTTCTCTTCATTTGCACTAAACACAGCATTAGTGTTCTTAGAAGCTCTGAAGAAGAGATTCTGTCCATTGAAGCTCTAACATGACTTACTCTGCCAAAAATCTCTAACTCATGAAAATCTGTATTCTGCATTGCAAATAACATTTCATTTCATGAGAAAGAAAGTAACATGTTACATGTACTTATGCTTTACTGTTAAAATTGCAAAAAACAAATTTCTCTCACTGAGAAAGAACCTTTTCAGCATCTGTGGCCTTTTTTCTCTTCATTTGCACTAAACACAGCATGAGTGTTCTTAGAAGGTCTAAACAAGTGATTCTGTCAATTGAAGCTCAAACATCACTTGCTCTGCAAAAAACTCTAACTCATGAAAATCTGTATTCTGCATTGCAAATAACATTTCATTTCATGAGAACGAAACATCTCTCGTGTACTTAAGGTTTGCTGTTAAAATTGTAAAAAACAACTTTCTCTCACTGAGAAAGAAGCATTTCAGCATCTGTGGCCTTTTTTTCTTCATTTGCACTAAACCCAGCAAAAGTGTTCTTAGAAGCTCTGAACAAGTGATTCTGTCCATTGAAGCTCAAACATCACTTGCGCTGCAAAAAAACTCTAACTCATGAAAATCTGGCTTCTGCATTGCAAATAACATTTCATTTCATGAGAAAGAAATGAAACGTACTTATGCTTTACTGTTAAAATTGCAAAAAACAAATTTCTCTCACTGAGAAAGAAGCTTTTCAGCATCTATGGCCTTTTTTCTCTTCATTTGCACTAAACACAGCATGAGTGTTCTTAGAAGGTCTAAACAAGTGATTCTGTCAATTGAAGCTCAAACAGCACTTGCTCTGCAAAAAACTCTAACTCATGAAAATCTGTATTCTGCATTGCAAATAACATTTCATTTCATGAGAACGAAACATCTCTCGTGTACTTAAGGTTTGCTGTTAAAATTGTAAAAAACAACTTTCTCTCACTGAGAAAGAAGCATTTCAGCATCTGTGGCCTTTTTTCTTCATTTGCACTAAACCCAGCAAAAGTGTTCTTAGAAGCTCTGAACAAGTGATTCTGTCCATTGAAGCTCAAACATGACTTGCTCTGCAAAAAAACTCTAACTCATGAAAATCTGGCTTCTGCATTGCAAAAAACATTTCATTTCATGAGAAAGAAACATGTTACATGTACATAAGCTTTACTGTTAAAATTGCAAAAAACTAATTTCTCTCACTGAGAAAGAAGCTTTTCAGCATCTGTGGCCTTTTTTTCTCTTCATTTGCACTAAACACAGCAAAAGTGTTCTTAGAAGGTCTAAACAAGTGATTCTGTCCCTTGAAGCTCTAAGATGACTTGCTCTGCAAAAAAACTCTAACTCATGAAAATCTGGCTTCTGCATTGCAAAAAACATTTCATTTCATGAGAAAGAAACATGTTACATGTACATAAGCTTTACTGTTAAAATTGCAAAAAACTAATTTCTCTCACTGAGAAAGAAGCTTTTCAGCATCTGTGGCCTTTTTTTCTCTTCATTTGCACTAAACACAGCAAAAGTGTTCTTAGAAGGTCTAAACAAGTGATTCTGTCCCTTGAAGCTCTAAGATGACTTGCTCTGCCAAAAATCTCTAACTCATGAAAATTTGTATTCTGCATTGCAAATAACATTTCATTTCATGAGAACGAAACATCTCTCGTGTACTTAAGGTTTGCTGTTAAAATTGTAAAAAACAACTTTCTCTCACTGAGAAAGAAGCATTTCAGCATCTGTGGCCTTTTTTTCTTCATTTGCACTAAACCCAGCATTAGTGTTCTTAGAAGCTCTGAACAAGTGATTCTGTCCATTGAAACTCAAACATCACTTGCGCTGCAAAAAAACTCTAACTCATGAAAATCTGGCTTCTGCATTGCAAATAACATTTCATTTCATGAGAAAGAAATGAAACGTACTTATGCTTTACTGTTAAAATTGCAAAAAACAAATTTCTCTCACTGAGAAAGAAGCTTTTCAGCATCTATGGCCTTTTTTCTCTTCATTTGCACTAAACACAGCATGAGTGTTCTTAGAAGGTCTAAACAAGTGATTCTGTCAATTGAAGCTCAAACATCACTTGCTCTGCAAAAAACTCTAACTCATGAAAATCTGTATTCTGCATTGCAAATAACATTTCATTTCATGAGAACGAAACATCTCTCGTGTACTTAAGGTTTGCTGTTAAAATTGTAAAAAACAACTTTCTCTCACTGAGAAAGAAGCTTTTCAGCATCTGTGGCCTTTTTTCTTCATTTGCACTAAACCCAGCAAAAGTGTTCTTAGAAGCTCTGAACAAGTGATTCTGTCCATTGAAGCTCAAACATGACTTGCTCTGCAAAAAAACTCTAACTCATGAAAATCTGGCTTCTGCATTGCAAAAAACATTTCATTTCATGAGAAAGAAACATGTTACATGTACATAAGCTTTACTGTTAAAATTGCAAAAAACTAATTTCTCTCACTGAGAAAGAAGCTTTTCAGCATCTGTGGCCTTTTTTTCTCTTCATTTGCACTAAACACAGCAAAAGTGTTCTTAGAAGGTCTAAACAAGTGATTCTGTCCCTTGAAGCTCTAAGATGACTTGCTCTGCAAAAAAACTCTAACTCATGAAAATCTGGCTTCTGCATTGCAAAAAACATTTCATTTCATGAGAAAGAAACACGTTACATGTACATAAGCTTTACTGTTAAAATTGCAAAAAACTAATTTCTCTCACTGAGAAAGAAGCTTTTCAGCATCTGTGGCCTTTTTTTCTCTTCATTTGCACTAAACACAGCATTAGTGTTCTTAGAAGTTCTAAACAAGTGATTCCGTCCATTGAAGCTCTAAGATGACTTGCTCTGCAAAAAAACTATAACTCATGACAATCTGTCTTCTGCTTTGCAAATAACATTTAATTTCATGAGAAATAAATATCTTTCATATCCTTAAACTTTACTGTTAAAATTGCAAAAAACAAATTTCACTGAGAAAGAAGCTTTTCAGCATCTGTGGCCTTTTTTTCTCTTCATTTGCGAAGTTGCACAAAACACAGCATTAGTGTTCTTAGAAGGTCTAAAGAAGTGATTCTGTCAATTGAAGCTCAAACATCACTTGCGCTGCAAAAAAACTCTAACTCATGAAAATCTGGCTTCTGCATTGCAAATAACATTTCATTTCATGAGAAATGAAACATGTACTAATGCTTTACTGTTAAAATTGCAAAAAACAAATTTCTCTCACTGAGAAAGAAGCATTTCAGCATCTGTGGCCTTTTTTCTTCATTTGCACTAAACCCAGCAAAAGTGTTCTTAGAAGCTCTGAACAAGTGATTCTGTCCATTGAAGCTCAAACATGACTTGCTCTGCAAAAAAACTCTAACTCATGAAAATCTGGCTTCTGCATTGCAAAAAACATTTCATTTCATGAGAAAGAAACATGTTACATGTACATAAGCTTTACTGTTAAAATTGCAAAAAACTAATTTCTCTCACTGAGAAAGAAGCTTTTCAGCATCTGTGGCCTTTTTTTCTCTTCATTTGCACTAAACACAGCAAAAGTGTTCTTAGAAGGTCTAAACAAGTGATTCTGTCCCTTGAAGCTCTAAGATGACTTGCTCTGCCAAAAATCTCTAACTCATGAAAATTTGTATTCTGCATTGCAAATAACATTTCATTTCATGAGAACGAAACATCTCTCGTGTACTTAAGGTTTGCTGTTAAAATTGTAAAAAACAACTTTCTCTCACTGAGAAAGAAGCATTTCAGCATCTGTGGCCTTTTTTTCTTCATTTGCACTAAACCCAGCAAAAGTGTTCTTAGAAGCTCTGAACAAGTGATTCTGTCCATTGAAGCTCAAACATGACTTGCTCTGCAAAAAAACTCTAACTCATGAAAATCTGGCTTCTGCATTGCAAATAACATTTCATTTCATGAGAAAGAAAGAAACATGTTACATGTACTTATGCTTTACTGTTAAAATTGCAAAAAACTAATTTCTCTCACTGAGAAAGAAGCTTTTCAGCATCTGTGGCCTTTTTTTCTCTTCATTTGCACTAAACACAGCAAAAGTGTTCTTAGAAGGTCTAAACAAGTGATTCTGTCCCTTGAAGCTCTAAGATGACTTGCTCTGCAAAAAAACTCTAACTCATGAAAATCTGGCTTCTGCATTGCAAATAACATTTCATTTCATGAGAAAGAAACACGTTACATGTACATAAGCTTTACTGTTAAAATTGCAAAAAACTAATTTCTCTCACTGAGAAAGAAGCTTTTCAGCATCTGTGGCCTTTTTTTCTCTTCATTTGCACTAAACACAGCATTAGTGTTCTTAGAAGTTCTAAACAAGTGATTCCGTCCATTGAAGCTCTAAGATGACTTGCTCTGCAAAAAAACTATAACTCATGAAAATCTGTCTTCTGCTTTGCAAATAACATTTAATTTCATGAGAAATAAATATCTTTCATATCCTTAAACTTTACTGTTAAAATTGCAAAAAACAAATTTCACTGAGAAAGAAGCTTTTCAGCATCTGTGGCCTTTTTTTCTCTTCATTTGCGAACTTGCACAAAACACAGCATTAGTGTTCTTAGAAGGTCTAAACAAGTGATTCTGTCAATTGAAGCTCAAACATCACTTGCGCTGCAAAAAAACTCTAACTCATGAAAATCTGGCTTCTGCATTGCAAATAACATTTCATTTCATGAGAAAGAAACATGTTACATGTACATAAGCTTTACTGTTAAAATTGCAAAAAACTAATTTCTCTCACTGAGAAAGAAGCTTTTCAGCATCTGTGGCCTTTTTTTCTCTTCATTTGCACTAAACACAGCAAAAGTGTTCTTAGAAGGTCTAAACAAGTGATTCTGTCCCTTGAAGCTCTAAGATGACTTGCTCTGCCAAAAATCTCTAACTCATGAAAATTTGTATTCTGCATTGCAAATAACATTTCATTTCATGAGAACGAAACATCTCTCGTGTACTTAAGCTTTGCTGTTAAAATTGCAAAAAACTAATTTCACTGAGAAAGAAGCTTTTCAGCATCTGTGGCCTTTTTTTCTCTTCATTTGCGAAGTTGCACAAAACACAGCATTAGTGTTCTTAGAAGGTCTAAACAAGTGATTCTGTCCCTTGAAGCTCTAAGATGACTTGCTCTGCCAAAAATCTCTAACTCATGAAAATTTGTATTCTGCATTGCAAATAACATTTCATTTCATGAGAACGAAACATCTCTCGTGTACTTAAGCTTTGCTGTTAAAATTATAAAAAACAACTTTCTCTCACTGAGAAAGAAGCTTTTCAGCATCTGTGGCCTTTTTTTCTTCATTTGCACTAAACCCAGCATTAGTGTTCTTAGAAGCTCTGAAGAAGAGATTCTGTCCATTGAAGCTCTAACATGACTTACTCTGCCAAAAATCTCTAACTCATGAAAATCTGGCTTCTGCATTACAAATAACATTTCATTTCATGAGAAAGAAAGAAACATGTTACATGTACTTATGCTTTACTGTTAAAATTGCAAAAAACTAATTTCTCTCACTGAGAAAGAAGCTTTTCAACATCTGTGGCCTTTTTTTCTCTTCATTTGCACTAAACACAGCATTAGTGTTCTTAGAAGGTCTAAACAAGTGATTCTGTCAATTGAAGCTCAAACATCACTTGCTCTGCAAAAAACTCTAACTCATGAAAATCTGTATTCTGCATTGCAAATAACATTTCATTTCATGAGAAAGAAAGTAACATGTTACATGTACTTATGCTTTACTGTTAAAATTGCAAAAAACAAATTTCTCTCACTGAGAAAGAACCTTTTCAGCATCTGTGGCCTTTTTTCTCTTCATTTGCACTAAACACAGCATGAGTGTTCTTAGAAGGTCTAAACAAGTGATTCTGTCAATTGAAGCTCAAACATCACTTGCTCTGCAAAAAACTCTAACTCATGAAAATCTGTATTCTGCATTGCAAATAACATTTCATTTCATGAGAACGAAACATCTCTCGTGTACTTAAGGTTTGCTGTTAAAATTGTAAAAAACAACTTTCTCTCACTGAGAAAGAAGCATTTCAGCATCTGTGGCCTTTTTTTCTTCATTTGCACTAAACCCAGCAAAAGTGTTCTTAGAAGCTCTGAACAAGTGATTCTGTCCATTGAAGCTCAAACATCACTTGCGCTGCAAAAAAACTCTAACTCATGAAAATCTGGCTTCTGCATTGCAAATAACATTTCATTTCATGAGAAAGAAATGAAACGTACTTATGCTTTACTGTTAAAATTGCAAAAAACAAATTTCTCTCACTGAGAAAGAAGCTTTTCAGCATCTATGGCCTTTTTTCTCTTCATTTGCACTAAACACAGCATGAGTGTTCTTAGAAGGTCTAAACAAGTGATTCTGTCAATTGAAGCTCAAACAGCACTTGCTCTGCAAAAAACTCTAACTCATGAAAATCTGTATTCTGCATTGCAAATAACATTTCATTTCATGAGAACGAAACATCTCTCGTGTACTTAAGGTTTGCTGTTAAAATTGTAAAAAACAACTTTCTCTCACTGAGAAAGAAGCATTTCAGCATCTGTGGCCTTTTTTCTTCATTTGCACTAAACCCAGCAAAAGTGTTCTTAGAAGCTCTGAACAAGTGATTCTGTCCATTGAAGCTCAAACATGACTTGCTCTGCAAAAAAACTCTAACTCATGAAAATCTGGCTTCTGCATTGCAAAAAACATTTCATTTCATGAGAAAGAAACATGTTACATGTACATAAGCTTTACTGTTAAAATTGCAAAAAACTAATTTCTCTCACTGAGAAAGAAGCTTTTCAGCATCTGTGGCCTTTTTTTCTCTTCATTTGCACTAAACACAGCAAAAGTGTTCTTAGAAGGTCTAAACAAGTGATTCTGTCCCTTGAAGCTCTAAGATGACTTGCTCTGCAAAAAAACTCTAACTCATGAAAATCTGGCTTCTGCATTGCAAAAAACATTTCATTTCATGAGAAAGAAACACGTTACATGTACATAAGCTTTACTGTTAAAATTGCAAAAAACTAATTTCTCTCACTGAGAAAGAAGCTTTTCAGCATCTGTGGCCTTTTTTTCTCTTCATTTGCACTAAACACAGCATTAGTGTTCTTAGAAGTTCTAAACAAGTGATTCCGTCCATTGAAGCTCTAAGATGACTTGCTCTGCAAAAAAACTATAACTCATGAAAATCTGTCTTCTGCTTTGCAAATAACATTTAATTTCATGAGAAATAAATATCTTTCATATCCTTAAACTTTACTGTTAAAATTGCAAAAAACAAATTTCACTGAGAAAGAAGCTTTTCAGCATCTGTGGCCTTTTTTTCTCTTCATTTGCGAAGTTGCACAAAACACAGCATTAGTGTTCTTAGAAGGTCTAAACAAGTGATTCTGTCAATTGAAGCTCAAACATCACTTGCGCTGCAAAAAAACTCTAACTCATGAAAATCTGGCTTCTGCATTGCAAATAACATTTCATTTCATGAGAAATGAAACATGTACTAATGCTTTACTGTTAAAATTGCAAAAAACAAATTTCTCTCACTGAGAAAGAAGCATTTCAGCATCTGTGGCCTTTTTTCTTCATTTGCACTAAACCCAGCAAAAGTGTTCTTAGAAGCTCTGAACAAGTGATTCTGTCCATTGAAGCTCAAACATGACTTGCTCTGCAAAAAAACTCTAACTCATGAAAATCTGGCTTCTGCATTGCAAAAAACATTTCATTTCATGAGAAAGAAACATGTTACATGTACATAAGCTTTACTGTTAAAATTGCAAAAAACTAATTTCTCTCACTGAGAAAGAAGCTTTTCAGCATCTGTGGCCTTTTTTTCTCTTCATTTGCACTAAACACAGCAAAAGTGTTCTTAGAAGGTCTAAACAAGTGATTCTGTCCCTTGAAGCTCTAAGATGACTTGCTCTGCCAAAAATCTCTAACTCATGAAAATTTGTATTCTGCATTGCAAATAACATTTCATTTCATGAGAACGAAACATCTCTCGTGTACTTAAGGTTTGCTGTTAAAATTGTAAAAAACAACTTTCTCTCACTGAGAAAGAAGCATTTCAGCATCTGTGGCCTTTTTTTCTTCATTTGCACTAAACCCAGCAAAAGTGTTCTTAGAAGCTCTGAACAAGTGATTCTGTCCATTGAAGCTCAAACATGACTTGCTCTGCAAAAAAACTCTAACTCATGAAAATCTGGCTTCTGCATTGCAAATAACATTTCATTTCATGAGAAAGAAAGAAACATGTTACATGTACTTATGCTTTACTGTTAAAATTGCAAAAAACTAATTTCTCTCACTGAGAAAGAAGCTTTTCAGCATCTGTGGCCTTTTTTTCTCTTCATTTGCGAAGTTGCACAAAACACAGCATTAGTGTTCTTAGAAGGTCTAAAGAAGTGATTCTGTCAATTGAAGCTCAAACATCACTTGCGCTGCAAAAAAACTCTAACTCATGAAAATCTGGCTTCTGCATTGCAAATAACATTTCATTTCATGAGAAATGAAACATGTACTAATGCTTTACTGTTAAAATTGCAAAAAACAAATTTCTCTCACTGAGAAAGAAGCATTTCAGCATCTGTGGCCTTTTTTCTTCATTTGCACTAAACCCAGCAAAAGTGTTCTTAGAAGCTCTGAACAAGTGATTCTGTCCATTGAAGCTCAAACATGACTTGCTCTGCAAAAAAACTCTAACTCATGAAAATCTGGCTTCTGCATTGCAAAAAACATTTCATTTCATGAGAAAGAAACATGTTACATGTACATAAGCTTTACTGTTAAAATTGCAAAAAACTAATTTCTCTCACTGAGAAAGAAGCTTTTCAGCATCTGTGGCCTTTTTTTCTCTTCATTTGCACTAAACACAGCAAAAGTGTTCTTAGAAGGTCTAAACAAGTGATTCTGTCCCTTGAAGCTCTAAGATGACTTGCTCTGCCAAAAATCTCTAACTCATGAAAATTTGTATTCTGCATTGCAAATAACATTTCATTTCATGAGAACGAAACATCTCTCGTGTACTTAAGGTTTGCTGTTAAAATTGTAAAAAACAACTTTCTCTCACTGAGAAAGAAGCATTTCAGCATCTGTGGCCTTTTTTTCTTCATTTGCACTAAACCCAGCAAAAGTGTTCTTAGAAGCTCTGAACAAGTGATTCTGTCCATTGAAGCTCAAACATGACTTGCTCTGCAAAAAAACTCTAACTCATGAAAATCTGGCTTCTGCATTGCAAATAACATTTCATTTCATGAGAAAGAAAGAAACATGTTACATGTACTTATGCTTTACTGTTAAAATTGCAAAAAACTAATTTCTCTCACTGAGAAAGAAGCTTTTCAGCATCTGTGGCCTTTTTTTCTCTTCATTTGCACTAAACACAGCAAAAGTGTTCTTAGAAGGTCTAAACAAGTGATTCTGTCCCTTGAAGCTCTAAGATGACTTGCTCTGCAAAAAAACTCTAACTCATGAAAATCTGGCTTCTGCATTGCAAATAACATTTCATTTCATGAGAAAGAAACACGTTACATGTACATAAGCTTTACTGTTAAAATTGCAAAAAACTAATTTCTCTCACTGAGAAAGAAGCTTTTCAGCATCTGTGGCCTTTTTTTCTCTTCATTTGCACTAAACACAGCATTAGTGTTCTTAGAAGTTCTAAACAAGTGATTCCGTCCATTGAAGCTCTAAGATGACTTGCTCTGCAAAAAAACTATAACTCATGAAAATCTGTCTTCTGCTTTGCAAATAACATTTAATTTCATGAGAAATAAATATCTTTCATATCCTTAAACTTTACTGTTAAAATTGCAAAAAACAAATTTCACTGAGAAAGAAGCTTTTCAGCATCTGTGGCCTTTTTTTCTCTTCATTTGCGAACTTGCACAAAACACAGCATTAGTGTTCTTAGAAGGTCTAAACAAGTGATTCTGTCAATTGAAGCTCAAACATCACTTGCGCTGCAAAAAAACTCTAACTCATGAAAATCTGGCTTCTGCATTGCAAATAACATTTCATTTCATGAGAAAGAAACATGTTACATGTACATAAGCTTTACTGTTAAAATTGCAAAAAACTAATTTCTCTCACTGAGAAAGAAGCTTTTCAGCATCTGTGGCCTTTTTTTCTCTTCATTTGCACTAAACACAGCAAAAGTGTTCTTAGAAGGTCTAAACAAGTGATTCTGTCCCTTGAAGCTCTAAGATGACTTGCTCTGCCAAAAATCTCTAACTCATGAAAATTTGTATTCTGCATTGCAAATAACATTTCATTTCATGAGAACGAAACATCTCTCGTGTACTTAAGCTTTGCTGTTAAAATTGCAAAAAACTAATTTCACTGAGAAAGAAGCTTTTCAGCATCTGTGGCCTTTTTTTCTCTTCATTTGCGAAGTTGCACAAAACACAGCATTAGTGTTCTTAGAAGGTCTAAACAAGTGATTCTGTCCCTTGAAGCTCTAAGATGACTTGCTCTGCCAAAAATCTCTAACTCATGAAAATTTGTATTCTGCATTGCAAATAACATTTCATTTCATGAGAACGAAACATTTCTCGTGTACTTAAGCTTTGCTGTTAAAATTGTAAAAAACAACTTTCTCTCACTGAGAAAGAAGCTTTTCAGCATCTGTGGCCTTTTTTTCTTCATTTGCACTAAACCCAGCATTAGTGTTCTTAGAAGCTCTGAAGAAGAGATTCTGTCCATTGAAGCTCTAACATGACTTACTCTGCCAAAAATCTCTAACTCATGAAAATCTGGCTTCTGCATTACAAATAACATTTCATTTCATGAGAAAGAAAGAAACATGTTACATGTACTTATGCTTTACTGTTAAAATTGCAAAAAACTAATTTCTCTCACTGAGAAAGAAGCTTTTCAACATCTGTGGCCTTTTTTTCTCTTCATTTGCACTAAACACAGCATTAGTGTTCTTAGAAGCTCTGAAGAAGAGATTCTGTCCATTGAAGCTCTAACATGACTTACTCTGCCAAAAATCTCTAACTCATGAAAATCTGTATTCTGCATTGCAAATAACATTTCATTTCATGAGAAAGAAAGTAACATGTTACATGTACTTATGCTTTACTGTTAAAATTGCAAAAAACAAATTTCTCTCACTGAGAAAGAACCTTTTCAGCATCTGTGGCCTTTTTTCTCTTCATTTGCACTAAACACAGCATGAGTGTTCTTAGAAGGTCTAAACAAGTGATTCTGTCAATTGAAGCTCAAACATCACTTGCTCTGCAAAAAACTCTAACTCATGAAAATCTGTATTCTGCATTGCAAATAACATTTCATTTCATGAGAACGAAACATCTCTCGTGTACTTAAGGGTTGCTGTTAAAATTGTAAAAAACAACTTTCTCTCACTGAGAAAGAAGCATTTCAGCATCTGTGGCCTTTTTTTCTTCATTTGCACTAAACCCAGCAAAAGTGTTCTTAGAAGCTCTGAACAAGTGATTCTGTCCATTGAAGCTCAAACATCACTTGCGCTGCAAAAAAACTCTAACTCATGAAAATCTGGCTTCTGCATTGCAAATAACATTTCATTTCATGAGAAAGAAATGAAACGTACTTATGCTTTACTGTTAAAATTGCAAAAAACAAATTTCTCTCACTGAGAAAGAAGCTTTTCAGCATCTATGGCCTTTTTTCTCTTCATTTGCACTAAACACAGCATGAGTGTTCTTAGAAGGTCTAAACAAGTGATTCTGTCAATTGAAGCTCAAACAGCACTTGCTCTGCAAAAAACTCTAACTCATGAAAATCTGTATTCTGCATTGCAAATAACATTTCATTTCATGAGAACGAAACATCTCTCGTGTACTTAAGGTTTGCTGTTAAAATTGTAAAAAACAACTTTCTCTCACTGAGAAAGAAGCATTTCAGCATCTGTGGCCTTTTTTCTTCATTTGCACTAAACCCAGCAAAAGTGTTCTTAGAAGCTCTGAACAAGTGATTCTGTCCATTGAAGCTCAAACATGACTTGCTCTGCAAAAAAACTCTAACTCATGAAAATCTGGCTTCTGCATTGCAAAAAACATTTCATTTCATGAGAAAGAAACATGTTACATGTACATAAGCTTTACTGTTAAAATTGCAAAAAACTAATTTCTCTCACTGAGAAAGAAGCTTTTCAGCATCTGTGGCCTTTTTTTCTCTTCATTTGCACTAAACACAGCAAAAGTGTTCTTAGAAGGTCTAAACAAGTGATTCTGTCCCTTGAAGCTCTAAGATGACTTGCTCTGCAAAAAAACTCTAACTCATGAAAATCTGGCTTCTGCATTGCAAAAAACATTTCATTTCATGAGAAAGAAACACGTTACATGTACATAAGCTTTACTGTTAAAATTGCAAAAAACTAATTTCTCTCACTGAGAAAGAAGCTTTTCAGCATCTGTGGCCTTTTTTTCTCTTCATTTGCACTAAACACAGCATTAGTGTTCTTAGAAGTTCTAAACAAGTGATTCCGTCCATTGAAGCTCTAAGATGACTTGCTCTGCAAAAAAACTATAACTCATGAAAATCTGTCTTCTGCTTTGCAAATAACATTTAATTTCATGAGAAATAAATATCTTTCATATCCTTAAACTTTACTGTTAAAATTGCAAAAAACAAATTTCACTGAGAAAGAAGCTTTTCAGCATCTGTGGCCTTTTTTTCTCTTCATTTGCGAAGTTGCACAAAACACAGCATTAGTGTTCTTAGAAGGTCTAAACAAGTGATTCTGTCAATTGAAGCTCAAACATCACTTGCGCTGCAAAAAAACTCTAACTCATGAAAATCTGGCTTCTGCATTGCAAATAACATTTCATTTCATGAGAAAGAAAGTAACATGTTACATGTACTTATGCTTTACTGTTAAAATTGCAAAAAACAAATTTCTCTCACTGAGAAAGAAGCTTTTCAGCATCTGTGGCCTTTTTTTCTCTTCATTTGCGAAGTTGCACAAAATACAGCATTAGTGTTCTTAGAAGGTCTAAACAAGTGATTCTGTCAATTGAAGCTCAAACATCACTTGCGCTGCAAAAAAACTCTAACTCATGAAAATCTGGCTTCTGCATTGCAAATAACATTTCATTTCATGAGAAATGAAACATGTACTAATGCTTTACTGTTAAAATTGCAAAAAACAAATTTCTCTCACTGAGAAAGAAGCATTTCAGCATCTGTGGCCTTTTTCTTCATTTGCACTAAACCCAGCAAAAGTGTTCTTAGAAGCTCTGAACAAGTGATTCTGTCCATTGAAGCTCAAACATGACTTGCTCTGCAAAAAAACTCTAACTCATGAAAATCTGGCTTCTGCATTGCAAAAAACATTTCATTTCATGAGAAAGAAACATGTTACATGTACATAAGCTTTACTGTTAAAATTGCAAAAAACTAATTTCTCTCACTGAGAAAGAAGCTTTTCAGCATCTGTGGCCTTTTTTTCTCTTCATTTGCACTAAACACAGCAAAAGTGTTCTTAGAAGGTCTAAACAAGTGATTCTGTCCCTTGAAGCTCTAAGATGACTTGCTCTGCCAAAAATCTCTAACTCATGAAAATTTGTATTCTGCATTGCAAATAACATTTCATTTCATGAGAACGAAACATCTCTCGTGTACTTAAGGTTTGCTGTTAAAATTGTAAAAAACAACTTTCTCTCACTGAGAAAGAAGCATTTCAGCATCTGTGGCCTTTTTTTCTTCATTTGCACTAAACCCAGCATTAGTGTTCTTAGAAGCTCTGAACAAGTGATTCTGTACATTGAAACTCAAACATCACTTGCGCTGCAAAAAAACTCTAACTCATGAAAATCTGGCTTCTGCATTGCAAATAACATTTCATTTCATGAGAAAGAAATGAAACGTACTTATGCTTTACTGTTAAAATTGCAAAAAACAAATTTCTCTCACTGAGAAAGAAGCTTTTCAGCATCTATGGCCTTTTTTCTCTTCATTTGCACTAAACACAGCATGAGTGTTCTTAGAAGGTCTAAACAAGTGATTCTGTCAATTGAAGCTCAAACATCACTTGCTCTGCAAAAAACTCTAACTCATGAAAATCTGTATTCTGCATTGCAAATAACATTTCATTTCATGAGAACGAAACATCTCTCGTGTACTTAAGGTTTGCTGTTAAAATTGTAAAAAACAACTTTCTCTCACTGAGAAAGAAGCATTTCAGCATCTGTGGCCTTTTTTCTTCATTTGCACTAAACCCAGCAAAAGTGTTCTTAGAAGCTCTGAACAAGTGATTCTGTCCATTGAAGCTCAAACATGACTTGCTCTGCAAAAAAACTCTAACTCATGAAAATCTGGCTTCTGCATTGCAAAAAACATTTCATTTCATGAGAAAGAAACATGTTACATGTACATAAGCTTTACTGTTAAAATTGCAAAAAACTAATTTCTCTCACTGAGAAAGAAGCTTTTCAGCATCTGTGGCCTTTTTTTCTCTTCATTTGCACTAAACACAGCAAAAGTGTTCTTAGAAGGTCTAAACAAGTGATTCTGTCCCTTGAAGCTCTAAGATGACTTGCTCTGCCAAAAATCTCTAACTCATGAAAATTTGTATTCTGCATTGCAAATAACATTTCATTTCATGAGAACGAAACATCTCTCGTGTACTTAAGCTTTGCTGTTAAAATTGTAAAAAACAACTTTCTCTCACTGAGAAAGAAGCTTTTCAGCATCTGTGGCCTTTTTTTCTTCATTTGCACTAAACCCAGCATTAGTGTTCTTAGAAGCTCTGAACAAGTGATTCTGTCCATTGAAGCTCAAACATGACTTGCTCTGCAAAAAAACTCTAACTCATGAAAATCTGGCTTCTGCATTGCAAATAACATTTAATTTCATGAGAAATAAATATCTTTCATATCCTTAAACTTTACTGTTAAAATTGCAAAAAACAAATTTCACTGAGAAAGAAGCTTTTCAGCATCTGTGGCCTTTTTTTCTCTTCATTTGCGAAGTTGCACAAAACACAGCATTAGTGTTCTTAGAAGGTCTAAACAAGTGATTCTGTCAATTGAAGCTCAAACATCACTTGCGCTGCAAAAAAACTCTAACTCATGAAAATCTGGCTTCTGCATTGCAAATAACATTTCATTTCATGAGAAAGAAACATGTTACATGTACATAAGCTTTACTGTTAAAATTGCAAAAAACTAATTTCTCTCACTGAGAAAGAAGCTTTTCAGCATCTGTGGCCTTTTTTTCTCTTCATTTGCACTAAACACAGCAAAAGTGTTCTTAGAAGGTCTAAACAAGTGATTCTGTCCCTTGAAGCTCTAAGATGACTTGCTCTGCCAAAAATCTCTAACTCATGAAAATTTGTATTCTGCATTGCAAATAACATTTCATTTCATGAGAACGAAACATCTCTCGTGTACTTAAGCTTTGCTGTTAAAATTGCAAAAAACTAATTTCACTGAGAAAGAAGCTTTTCAGCATCTGTGGCCTTTTTTTCTCTTCATTTGCGAAGTTGCACAAAACACAGCATTAGTGTTCTTAGAAGGTCTAAACAAGTGATTCTGTCCCTTGAAGCTCTAAGATGACTTGCTCTGCCAAAAATCTCTAACTCATGAAAATTTGTATTCTGCATTGCAAATAACATTTCATTTCATGAGAACGAAACATCTCTCGTGTACTTAAGCTTTGCTGTTAAAATTGTAAAAAACAACTTTCTCTCACTGAGAAAGAAGCTTTTCAGCATCTGTGGCCTTTTTTTCTTCATTTGCACTAAACCCAGCATTAGTGTTCTTAGAAGCTCTGAAGAAGAGATTCTGTCCATTGAAGCTCTAACATGACTTACTCTGCCAAAAATCTCTAACTCATGAAAATCTGGCTTCTGCATTACAAATAACATTTCATTTCATGAGAAAGAAAGAAACATGTTACATGTACTTATGCTTTACTGTTAAAATTGCAAAAAACTAATTTCTCTCACTGAGAAAGAAGCTTTTCAACATCTGTGGCCTTTTTTTCTCTTCATTTGCACTAAACACAGCATTAGTGTTCTTAGAAGCTCTGAAGAAGAGATTCTGTCCATTGAAGCTCTAACATGACTTACTCTGCCAAAAATCTCTAACTCATGAAAATCTGTATTCTGCATTGCAAATAACATTTCATTTCATGAGAAAGAAAGTAACATGTTACATGTACTTATGCTTTACTGTTAAAATTGCAAAAAACAAATTTCTCTCACTGAGAAAGAACCTTTTCAGCATCTGTGGCCTTTTTTCTCTTCATTTGCACTAAACACAGCATGAGTGTTCTTAGAAGGTCTAAACAAGTGATTCTGTCAATTGAAGCTCAAACATCACTTGCTCTGCAAAAAACTCTAACTCATGAAAATCTGTATTCTGCATTGCAAATAACATTTCATTTCATGAGAACGAAACATCTCTCGTGTACTTAAGGTTTGCTGTTAAAATTGTAAAAAACAACTTTCTCTCACTGAGAAAGAAGCATTTCAGCATCTGTGGCCTTTTTTTCTTCATTTGCACTAAACCCAGCAAAAGTGTTCTTAGAAGCTCTGAACAAGTGATTCTGTCCATTGAAGCTCAAACATCACTTGCGCTGCAAAAAAACTCTAACTCATGAAAATCTGGCTTCTGCATTGCAAATAACATTTCATTTCATGAGAAAGAAATGAAACGTACTTATGCTTTACTGTTAAAATTGCAAAAAACAAATTTCTCTCACTGAGAAAGAAGCTTTTCAGCATCTATGGCCTTTTTTCTCTTCATTTGCACTAAACACAGCATGAGTGTTCTTAGAAGGTCTAAACAAGTGATTCTGTCAATTGAAGCTCAAACAGCACTTGCTCTGCAAAAAACTCTAACTCATGAAAATCTGTATTCTGCATTGCAAATAACATTTCATTTCATGAGAACGAAACATCTCTCGTGTACTTAAGGTTTGCTGTTAAAATTGTAAAAAACAACTTTCTCTCACTGAGAAAGAAGCATTTCAGCATCTGTGGCCTTTTTTCTTCATTTGCACTAAACCCAGCAAAAGTGTTCTTAGAAGCTCTGAACAAGTGATTCTGTCCATTGAAGCTCAAACATGACTTGCTCTGCAAAAAAACTCTAACTCATGAAAATCTGGCTTCTGCATTGCAAAAAACATTTCATTTCATGAGAAAGAAACATGTTACATGTACATAAGCTTTACTGTTAAAATTGCAAAAAACTAATTTCTCTCACTGAGAAAGAAGCTTTTCAGCATCTGTGGCCTTTTTTTCTCTTCATTTGCACTAAACACAGCAAAAGTGTTCTTAGAAGGTCTAAACAAGTGATTCTGTCCCTTGAAGCTCTAAGATGACTTGCTCTGCAAAAAAACTCTAACTCATGAAA
The DNA here is from genome assembly GCF_936440315.1 of Barbus barbus. NCBI lineage: Eukaryota > Metazoa > Chordata > Actinopteri > Cypriniformes > Cyprinidae > Barbus > Barbus barbus. The sequence goes on along the minus strand of NC_136728.1, from coordinate 1,141,642 downwards.
ATCTGGCTTCTGCATTGCAAAAAACATTTCATTTCATGAGAAAGAAACACGTTACATGTACATAAGCTTTACTGTTAAAATTGCAAAAAACTAATTTCTCTCACTGAGAAAGAAGCTTTTCAGCATCTGTGGCCTTTTTTTCTCTTCATTTGCACTAAACACAGCATTAGTGTTCTTAGAAGTTCTAAACAAGTGATTCCGTCCATTGAAGCTCTAAGATGACTTGCTCTGCAAAAAAACTATAACTCATGAAAATCTGTCTTCTGCTTTGCAAATAACATTTAATTTCATGAGAAATAAATATCTTTCATATCCTTAAACTTTACTGTTAAAATTGCAAAAAACAAATTTCACTGAGAAAGAAGCTTTTCAGCATCTGTGGCCTTTTTTTCTCTTCATTTGCGAAGTTGCACAAAACACAGCATTAGTGTTCTTAGAAGGTCTAAACAAGTGATTCTGTCAATTGAAGCTCAAACATCACTTGCGCTGCAAAAAAACTCTAACTCATGAAAATCTGGCTTCTGCATTGCAAATAACATTTCATTTCATGAGAAAGAAAGTAACATGTTACATGTACTTATGCTTTACTGTTAAAATTGCAAAAAACAAATTTCTCTCACTGAGAAAGAAGCTTTTCAGCATCTGTGGCCTTTTTTTCTCTTCATTTGCGAAGTTGCACAAAATACAGCATTAGTGTTCTTAGAAGGTCTAAACAAGTGATTCTGTCAATTGAAGCTCAAACATCACTTGCGCTGCAAAAAAACTCTAACTCATGAAAATCTGGCTTCTGCATTGCAAATAACATTTCATTTCATGAGAAATGAAACATGTACTAATGCTTTACTGTTAAAATTGCAAAAAACAAATTTCTCTCACTGAGAAAGAAGCATTTCAGCATCTGTGGCCTTTTTCTTCATTTGCACTAAACCCAGCAAAAGTGTTCTTAGAAGCTCTGAACAAGTGATTCTGTCCATTGAAGCTCAAACATGACTTGCTCTGCAAAAAAACTCTAACTCATGAAAATCTGGCTTCTGCATTGCAAAAAACATTTCATTTCATGAGAAAGAAACATGTTACATGTACATAAGCTTTACTGTTAAAATTGCAAAAAACTAATTTCTCTCACTGAGAAAGAAGCTTTTCAGCATCTGTGGCCTTTTTTTCTCTTCATTTGCACTAAACACAGCAAAAGTGTTCTTAGAAGGTCTAAACAAGTGATTCTGTCCCTTGAAGCTCTAAGATGACTTGCTCTGCCAAAAATCTCTAACTCATGAAAATTTGTATTCTGCATTGCAAATAACATTTCATTTCATGAGAACGAAACATCTCTCGTGTACTTAAGGTTTGCTGTTAAAATTGTAAAAAACAACTTTCTCTCACTGAGAAAGAAGCATTTCAGCATCTGTGGCCTTTTTTTCTTCATTTGCACTAAACCCAGCATTAGTGTTCTTAGAAGCTCTGAACAAGTGATTCTGTCCATTGAAACTCAAACATCACTTGCGCTGCAAAAAAACTCTAACTCATGAAAATCTGGCTTCTGCATTGCAAATAACATTTCATTTCATGAGAAAGAAATGAAACGTACTTATGCTTTACTGTTAAAATTGCAAAAAACAAATTTCTCTCACTGAGAAAGAAGCTTTTCAGCATCTATGGCCTTTTTTCTCTTCATTTGCACTAAACACAGCATGAGTGTTCTTAGAAGGTCTAAACAAGTGATTCTGTCAATTGAAGCTCAAACATCACTTGCTCTGCAAAAAACTCTAACTCATGAAAATCTGTATTCTGCATTGCAAATAACATTTCATTTCATGAGAACGAAACATCTCTCGTGTACTTAAGGTTTGCTGTTAAAATTGTAAAAAACAACTTTCTCTCACTGAGAAAGAAGCATTTCAGCATCTGTGGCCTTTTTTCTTCATTTGCACTAAACCCAGCAAAAGTGTTCTTAGAAGCTCTGAACAAGTGATTCTGTCCATTGAAGCTCAAACATGACTTGCTCTGCAAAAAAACTCTAACTCATGAAAATCTGGCTTCTGCATTGCAAAAAACATTTCATTTCATGAGAAAGAAACATGTTACATGTACATAAGCTTTACTGTTAAAATTGCAAAAAACTAATTTCTCTCACTGAGAAAGAAGCTTTTCAGCATCTGTGGCCTTTTTTTCTCTTCATTTGCACTAAACACAGCAAAAGTGTTCTTAGAAGGTCTAAACAAGTGATTCTGTCCCTTGAAGCTCTAAGATGACTTGCTCTGCAAAAAAACTCTAACTCATGAAAATCTGGCTTCTGCATTGCAAAAAACATTTCATTTCATGAGAAAGAAACATGTTACATGTACATAAGCTTTACTGTTAAAATTGCAAAAAACTAATTTCTCTCACTGAGAAAGAAGCTTTTCAGCATCTGTGGCCTTTTTTTCTCTTCATTTGCACTAAACACAGCAAAAGTGTTCTTAGAAGGTCTAAACAAGTGATTCTGTCCCTTGAAGCTCTAAGATGACTTGCTCTGCCAAAAATCTCTAACTCATGAAAATTTGTATTCTGCATTGCAAATAACATTTCATTTCATGAGAACGAAACATCTCTCGTGTACTTAAGGTTTGCTGTTAAAATTGTAAAAAACAACTTTCTCTCACTGAGAAAGAAGCATTTCAGCATCTGTGGCCTTTTTTTCTTCATTTGCACTAAACCCAGCATTAGTGTTCTTAGAAGCTCTGAACAAGTGATTCTGTCCATTGAAACTCAAACATCACTTGCGCTGCAAAAAAACTCTAACTCATGAAAATCTGGCTTCTGCATTGCAAATAACATTTCATTTCATGAGAAAGAAATGAAACGTACTTATGCTTTACTGTTAAAATTGCAAAAAACAAATTTCTCTCACTGAGAAAGAAGCTTTTCAGCATCTATGGCCTTTTTTCTCTTCATTTGCACTAAACACAGCATGAGTGTTCTTAGAAGGTCTAAACAAGTGATTCTGTCAATTGAAGCTCAAACATCACTTGCTCTGCAAAAAACTCTAACTCATGAAAATCTGTATTCTGCATTGCAAATAACATTTCATTTCATGAGAACGAAACATCTCTCGTGTACTTAAGGTTTGCTGTTAAAATTGTAAAAAACAACTTTCTCTCACTGAGAAAGAAGCATTTCAGCATCTGTGGCCTTTTTTCTTCATTTGCACTAAACCCAGCAAAAGTGTTCTTAGAAGCTCTGAACAAGTGATTCTGTCCATTGAAGCTCAAACATGACTTGCTCTGCAAAAAAACTCTAACTCATGAAAATCTGGCTTCTGCATTGCAAAAAACATTTCATTTCATGAGAAAGAAACATGTTACATGTACATAAGCTTTACTGTTAAAATTGCAAAAAACTAATTTCTCTCACTGAGAAAGAAGCATTTCAGCATCTGTGGCCTTTTTTTCTCTTCATTTGCACTAAACACAGCAAAAGTGTTCTTAGAAGGTCTAAACAAGTGATTCTGTCCCTTGAAGCTCTAAGATGACTTGCTCTGCAAAAAAACTCTAACTCATGAAAATCTGGCTTCTGCATTGCAAAAAACATTTCATTTCATGAGAAAGAAACACGTTACATGTACATAAGCTTTACTGTTAAAATTGCAAAAAACTAATTTCTCTCACTGAGAAAGAAGCTTTTCAGCATCTGTGGCCTTTTTTTCTCTTCATTTGCACTAAACACAGCATTAGTGTTCTTAGAAGTTCTAAACAAGTGATTCCGTCCATTGAAGCTCTAAGATGACTTGCTCTGCAAAAAAACTATAACTCATGAAAATCTGTCTTCTGCTTTGCAAATAACATTTAATTTCATGAGAAATAAATATCTTTCATATCCTTAAACTTTACTGTTAAAATTGCAAAAAACAAATTTCACTGAGAAAGAAGCTTTTCAGCATCTGTGGCCTTTTTTTCTCTTCATTTGCGAAGTTGCACAAAACACAGCATTAGTGTTCTTAGAAGGTCTAAAGAAGTGATTCTGTCAATTGAAGCTCAAACATCACTTGCGCTGCAAAAAAACTCTAACTCATGAAAATCTGGCTTCTGCATTGCAAATAACATTTCATTTCATGAGAAATGAAACATGTACTAATGCTTTACTGTTAAAATTGCAAAAAACAAATTTCTCTCACTGAGAAAGAAGCATTTCAGCATCTGTGGCCTTTTTTCTTCATTTGCACTAAACCCAGCAAAAGTGTTCTTAGAAGCTCTGAACAAGTGATTCTGTCCATTGAAGCTCAAACATGACTTGCTCTGCAAAAAAACTCTAACTCATGAAAATCTGGCTTCTGCATTGCAAAAAACATTTCATTTCATGAGAAAGAAACATGTTACATGTACATAAGCTTTACTGTTAAAATTGCAAAAAACTAATTTCTCTCACTGAGAAAGAAGCTTTTCAGCATCTGTGGCCTTTTTTTCTCTTCATTTGCACTAAACACAGCAAAAGTGTTCTTAGAAGGTCTAAACAAGTGATTCTGTCCCTTGAAGCTCTAAGATGACTTGCTCTGCCAAAAATCTCTAACTCATGAAAATTTGTATTCTGCATTGCAAATAACATTTCATTTCATGAGAACGAAACATCTCTCGTGTACTTAAGGTTTGCTGTTAAAATTGTAAAAAACAACTTTCTCTCACTGAGAAAGAAGCATTTCAGCATCTGTGGCCTTTTTTTCTTCATTTGCACTAAACCCAGCATTAGTGTTCTTAGAAGCTCTGAACAAGTGATTCTGTCCATTGAAGCTCAAACATGACTTGCTCTGCAAAAAAACTAACTCGTGAAAATCTGGCTTCTGCATTGCAAATAACATTTCATTTCATGAGAAAGAAAGAAACATGTTACATGTACTTATGCTTTACTGTTAAAATTGCAAAAAACTAATTTCTCTCACTGAGAAAGAAGCTTTTCAACATCTGTGGCCTTTTTTTCTCTTCATTTGCACTAAACACAGCATTAGTGTTCTTAGAAGCTCTGAAGAAGTGATTCTGTCCATTGAAGCTCTAACATGACTTACTCTGCCAAAAATCTCTAACTCATGAAAATCTGTATTCTGCATTGCAAATAACATTTCATTTCATGAGAAAGAAAGTAACATGTTACATGTACTTATGCTTTACTGTTAAAATTGCAAAAAACAAATTTCTCTCACTGAGAAAGAAGCTTTTCAGCATCTGTGGCCTTTTTTCTCTTCATTTGCACTAAAGACAGCATGAGTGTTCTTAGAAGGTCTAAACAAGTGATTCTGTCAATTGAAGCTCAAACATCACTTGCTCTGCAAAAAACTCTAACTCATGAAAATCTGTATTCTGCATTGCAAATAACATTTCATTTCATGAGAACGAAACATCTCTCGTGTACTTAAGGTTTGCTGTTAAAATTGTAAAAAACAACTTTCTCTCACTGAGAAAGAAGCATTTCAGCATCTGTGGCCTTTTTTTCTTCATTTGCACTAAACCCAGCAAAAGTGTTCTTAGAAGCTCTGAACAAGTGATTCTGTCCATTGAAGCTCAAACATCACTTGCGCTGCAAAAAAACTCTAACTCATGAAAATCTGGCTTCTGCATTGCAAATAACATTTCATTTCATGAGAAAGAAATGAAACGTACTTATGCTTTACTGTTAAAATTGCAAAAAACTAATTTCTCTCACTGAGAAAGAAGCTTTTCAGCATCTATGGCCTTTTTTCTCTTCATTTGCACTAAACACAGCATGAGTGTTCTTAGAAGGTCTAAACAAGTGATTCTGTCAATTGAAGCTCAAACATCACTTGCTCTGCAAAAAACTCTAACTCATGAAAATCTGTATTCTGCATTGCAAATAACATTTCATTTCATGAGAACGAAACATCTCTCGTGTACTTAAGGTTTGCTGTTAAAATTGTAAAAAACAACTTTCTCTCACTGAGAAAGAAGCATTTCAGCATCTGTGGCCTTTTTTCTTCATTTGCACTAAACCCAGCAAAAGTGTTCTTAGAAGCTCTGAACAAGTGATTCTGTCCATTGAAGCTCAAACATGACTTGCTCTGCAAAAAAACTCTAACTCATGAAAATCTGGCTTCTGCATTGCAAAAAACATTTCATTTCATGAGAAAGAAACATGTTACATGTACATAAGCTTTACTGTTAAAATTGCAAAAAACTAATTTCTCTCACTGAGAAAGAAGCTTTTCAGCATCTGTGGCCTTTTTTTCTCTTCATTTGCACTAAACACAGCAAAAGTGTTCTTAGAAGGTCTAAACAAGTGATTCTGTCCCTTGAAGCTCTAAGATGACTTGCTCTGCCAAAAATCTCTAACTCATGAAAATTTGTATTCTGCATTGCAAATAACATTTCATTTCATGAGAACGAAACATCTCTCGTGTACTTAAGCTTTGCTGTTAAAATTGTAAAAAACAACTTTCTCTCACTGAGAAAGAAGCTTTTCAGCATCTGTGGCCTTTTTTTCTTCATTTGCACTAAACCCAGCATTAGTGTTCTTAGAAGCTCTGAACAAGTGATTCTGTCCATTGAAGCTCAAACATGACTTGCTCTGCAAAAAAACTCTAACTCATGAAAATCTGGCTTCTGCATTGCAAATAACATTTCATTTCATGAGAAAGAAAGAAACATGTTACATGTACTTATGCTTTACTGTTAAAATTGCAAAAAACTAATTTCTCTCACTGAGAAAGAAGCTTTTCAGCATCTGTGGCCTTTTTTTCTCTTCATTTGCACTAAACACAGCAAAAGTGTTCTTAGAAGGTCTAAACAAGTGATTCTGTCCCTTGAAGCTCTAAGATGACTTGCGCTGCAAAAAAACTCTAACTCATGAAAATCTGGCTTCTGCATTGCAAATAACATTTCATTTCATGAGAAAGAAACACGTTACATGTACATAAGCTTTACTGTTAAAATTGCAAAAAACTAATTTCTCTCACTGAGAAAGAAGCTTTTCAGCATCTGTGGCCTTTTTTTCTCTTCATTTGCACTAAACACAGCATTAGTGTTCTTAGAAGTTCTAAACAAGTGATTCCGTCCATTGAAGCTCTAAGATGACTTGCTCTGCAAAAAAACTATAACTCATGAAAATCTGTCTTCTGCTTTGCAAATAACATTTAATTTCATGAGAAATAAATATCTTTCATATCCTTAAACTTTACTGTTAAAATTGCAAAAAACAAATTTCACTGAGAAAGAAGCTTTTCAGCATCTGTGGCCTTTTTTTCTCTTCATTTGCGAAGTTGCACAAAACACAGCATTAGTGTTCTTAGAAGGTCTAAACAAGTGATTCTGTCAATTGAAGCTCAAACATCACTTGCGCTGCAAAAAAACTCTAACTCATGAAAATCTGGCTTCTGCATTGCAAATAACATTTCATTTCATGAGAAAGAAACATGTTACATGTACATAAGCTTTACTGTTAAAATTGCAAAAAACTAATTTCTCTCACTGAGAAAGAAGCTTTTCAGCATCTGTGGCCTTTTTTTCTCTTCATTTGCACTAAACACAGCAAAAGTGTTCTTAGAAGGTCTAAACAAGTGATTCTGTCCCTTGAAGCTCTAAGATGACTTGCTCTGCCAAAAATCTCTAACTCATGAAAATTTGTATTCTGCATTGCAAATAACATTTCATTTCATGAGAACGAAACATCTCTCGTGTACTTAAGCTTTGCTGTTAAAATTGCAAAAAACTAATTTCACTGAGAAAGAAGCTTTTCAGCATCTGTGGCCTTTTTTTCTCTTCATTTGCGAAGTTGCACAAAACACAGCATTAGTGTTCTTAGAAGGTCTAAACAAGTGATTCTGTCCCTTGAAGCTCTAAGATGACTTGCTCTGCCAAAAATCTCTAACTCATGAAAATTTGTATTCTGCATTGCAAATAACATTTCATTTCATGAGAACGAAACATCTCTCGTGTACTTAAGCTTTGCTGTTAAAATTGTAAAAAACAACTTTCTCTCACTGAGAAAGAAGCTTTTCAGCATCTGTGGCCTTTTTTTCTTCATTTGCACTAAACCCAGCATTAGTGTTCTTAGAAGCTCTGAACAAGTGATTCTGTCCATTGAAGCTCAAACATGACTTGCTCTGCAAAAAAACTCTAACTCATGAAAATCTGGCTTCTGCATTGCAAATAACATTTCATTTCATGAGAAAGAAAGAAACATGTTACATGTACTTATGCTTTACTGTTAAAATTGCAAAAAACTAATTTCTCTCACTGAGAAAGAAGCTTTTCAACATCTGTGGCCTTTTTTTCTCTTCATTTGCACTAAACACAGCATTAGTGTTCTTAGAAGCTCTGAAGAAGAGATTCTGTCCATTGAAGCTCTAACATGACTTACTCTGCCAAAAATCTCTAACTCATGAAAATCTGTATTCTGCATTGCAAATAACATTTCATTTCATGAGAAAGAAAGTAACATGTTACATGTACTTATGCTTTACTGTTAAAATTGCAAAAAACAAATTTCTCTCACTGAGAAAGAACCTTTTCAGCATCTGTGGCCTTTTTTCTCTTCATTTGCACTAAACACAGCATGAGTGTTCTTAGAAGGTCTAAACAAGTGATTCTGTCAATTGAAGCTCAAACATCACTTGCTCTGCAAAAAACTCTAACTCATGAAAATCTGTATTCTGCATTGCAAATAACATTTCATTTCATGAGAACGAAACATCTCTCGTGTACTTAAGGTTTGCTGTTAAAATTGTAAAAAACAACTTTCTCTCACTGAGAAAGAAGCATTTCAGCATCTGTGGCCTTTTTTCTTCATTTGCACTAAACCCAGCAAAAGTGTTCTTAGAAGCTCTGAACAAGTGATTCTGTCCATTGAAGCTCAAACATGACTTGCTCTGCAAAAAAACTCTAACTCATGAAAATCTGGCTTCTGCATTGCAAAAAACATTTCATTTCATGAGAAAGAAACATGTTACATGTACATAAGCTTTACTGTTAAAATTGCAAAAAACTAATTTCTCTCACTGAGAAAGAAGCATTTCAGCATCTGTGGCCTTTTTTCTTCATTTGCACTAAACCCAGCAAAAGTGTTCTTAGAAGCTCTGAACAAGTGATTCTGTCCATTGAAGCTCAAACATGACTTGCTCTGCAAAAAAACTCTAACTCATGAAAATCTGGCTTCTGCATTGCAAAAAACATTTCATTTCATGAGAAAGAAACATGTTACATGTACATAAGCTTTACTGTTAAAATTGCAAAAAACTAATTTCTCTCACTGAGAAAGAAGCTTTTCAGCATCTGTGGCCTTTTTTTCTCTTCATTTGCACTAAACACAGCAAAAGTGTTCTTAGAAGGTCTAAACAAGTGATTCTGTCCCTTGAAGCTCTAAGATGACTTGCTCTGCAAAAAAACTCTAACTCATGAAAATCTGGCTTCTGCATTGCAAAAAACATTTCATTTCATGAGAAAGAAACACGTTACATGTACATAAGCTTTACTGTTAAAATTGCAAAAAACTAATTTCTCTCACTGAGAAAGAAGCTTTTCAGCATCTGTGGCCTTTTTTTCTCTTCATTTGCACTAAACACAGCATTAGTGTTCTTAGAAGTTCTAAACAAGTGATTCCGTCCATTGAAGCTCTAAGATGACTTGCTCTGCAAAAAAACTCTAACTCATGAAAATCTGGCTTCTGCATTGCAAATAACATTTCATTTCATGAGAAAGAAATGAAACGTACTTATGCTTTACTGTTAAAATTGCAAAAAACAAATTTCTCTCACTGAGAAAGAAGCTTTTCAGCATCTATGGCCTTTTTTCTCTTCATTTGCACTAAACACAGCATGAGTGTTCTTAGAAGGTCTAAACAAGTGATTCTGTCAATTGAAGCTCAAACATCACTTGCTCTGCAAAAAACTCTAACTCATGAAAATCTGTATTCTGCATTGCAAATAACATTTCATTTCATGAGAACGAAACATCTCTCGTGTACTTAAGGTTTGCTGTTAAAATTGTAAAAAACAACTTTCTCTCACTGAGAAAGAAGCATTTCAGCATCTGTGGCCTTTTTTCTTCATTTGCACTAAACCCAGCAAAAGTGTTCTTAGAAGCTCTGAACAAGTGATTCTGTCCATTGAAGCTCAAACATGACTTGCTCTGCAAAAAAACTCTAACTCATGAAAATCTGGCTTCTGCATTGCAAAAAACATTTCATTTCATGAGAAAGAAACATGTTACATGTACATAAGCTTTACTGTTAAAATTGCAAAAAACTAATTTCTCTCACTGAGAAAGAAGCATTTCAGCATCTGTGGCCTTTTTTCTTCATTTGCACTAAACCCAGCAAAAGTGTTCTTAGAAGCTCTGAACAAGTGATTCTGTCCATTGAAGCTCAAACATGACTTGCTCTGCAAAAAAACTCTAACTCATGAAAATCTGGCTTCTGCATTGCAAAAAACATTTCATTTCATGAGAAAGAAACATGTTACATGTACATAAGCTTTACTGTTAAAATTGCAAAAAACTAATTTCTCTCACTGAGAAAGAAGCTTTTCAGCATCTGTGGCCTTTTTTTCTCTTCATTTGCACTAAACACAGCAAAAGTGTTCTTAGAAGGTCTAAACAAGTGATTCTGTCCCTTGAAGCTCTAAGATGACTTGCTCTGCAAAAAAACTCTAACTCATGAAAATCTGGCTTCTGCATTGCAAAAAACATTTCATTTCATGAGAAAGAAACACGTTACATGTACATAAGCTTTACTGTTAAAATTGCAAAAAACTAATTTCTCTCACTGAGAAAGAAGCTTTTCAGCATCTGTGGCCTTTTTTTCTCTTCATTTGCACTAAACACAGCATTAGTGTTCTTAGAAGTTCTAAACAAGTGATTCCGTCCATTGAAGCTCTAAGATGACTTGCTCTGCAAAAAAACTATAACTCATGAAAATCTGTCTTCTGCTTTGCAAATAACATTTAATTTCATGAGAAATAAATATCTTTCATATCCTTAAACTTTACTGTTAAAATTGCAAAAAACAAATTTCACTGAGAAAGAAGCTTTTCAGCATCTGTGGCCTTTTTTTCTCTTCATTTGCGAAGTTGCACAAAACACAGCATTAGTGTTCTTAGAAGGTCTAAACAAGTGATTCTGTCAATTGAAGCTCAAACATCACTTGCGCTGCAAAAAAACTCTAACTCATGAAAATCTGGCTTCTGCATTGCAAATAACATTTCATTTCATGAGAAATGAAACATGTACTAATGCTTTACTGTTAAAATTGCAAAAAACAAATTTCTCTCACTGAGAAAGAAGCATTTCAGCATCTGTGGCCTTTTTTCTTCATTTGCACTAAACCCAGCAAAAGTGTTCTTAGAAGCTCTGAACAAGTGATTCTGTCCATTGAAGCTCAAACATGACTTGCTCTGCAAAAAAACTCTAACTCATGAAAATCTGGCTTCTGCATTGCAAAAAACATTTCATTTCATGAGAAAGAAACATGTTACATGTACATAAGCTTTACTGTTAAAATTGCAAAAAACTAATTTCTCTCACTGAGAAAGAAGCTTTTCAGCATCTGTGGCCTTTTTTTCTCTTCATTTGCACTAAACACAGCAAAAGTGTTCTTAGAAGGTCTAAACAAGTGATTCTGTCCCTTGAAGCTCTAAGATGACTTGCTCTGCCAAAAATCTCTAACTCATGAAAATTTGTATTCTGCATTGCAAATAACATTTCATTTCATGAGAACGAAACATCTCTCGTGTACTTAAGGTTTGCTGTTAAAATTGTAAAAAACAACTTTCTCTCACTGAGAAAGAAGCATTTCAGCATCTGTGGCCTTTTTTTCTTCATTTGCACTAAACCCAGCATTAGTGTTCTTAGAAGCTCTGAACAAGTGATTCTGTCCATTGAAGCTCAAACATGACTTGCTCTGCAAAAAAACTAACTCGTGAAAATCTGGCTTCTGCATTGCAAATAACATTTCATTTCATGAGAAAGAAAGAAACATGTTACATGTACTTATGCTTTACTGTTAAAATTGCAAAAAACTAATTTCTCTCACTGAGAAAGAAGCTTTTCAGCATCTGTGGCCTTTTTTTCTCTTCATTTGCACTAAACACAGCATTAGTGTTCTTAGAAGTTCTAAACAAGTGATTCCGTCCATTGAAGCTCTAAGATGACTTGCTCTGCAAAAAATCTCTAACTCATGAAAATCTGTATTCTGCATTGCAAATAACATTTCATTTCATGAGAAAGAAAGTAACATGTTACATGTACTTATGCTTTACTGTTAAAATTGCAAAAAACAAATTTCTCTCACTGAGAAAGAAGCTTTTCAGCATCTGTGGCCTTTTTTCTCTTCATTTGCACTAAAGACAGCATGAGTGTTCTTAGAAGGTCTAAACAAGTGATTCTGTCAATTGAAGCTCAAACATCACTTGCTCTGCAAAAAACTCTAACTCATGAAAATCTGTATTCTGCATTGCAAATAACATTTCATTTCATGAGAACGAAACATCTCTCGTGTACTTAAGGTTTGCTGTTAAAATTGTAAAAAACAACTTTCTCTCACTGAGAAAGAAGCATTTCAGCATCTGTGGCCTTTTTTTCTTCATTTGCACTAAACCCAGCAAAAGTGTTCTTAGAAGCTCTGAACAAGTGATTCTGTCCATTGAAGCTCAAACATCACTTGCGCTGCAAAAAAACTCTAACTCATGAAAATCTGGCTTCTGCATTGCAAATAACATTTCATTTCATGAGAAAGAAATGAAACGTACTTATGCTTTACTGTTAAAATTGCAAAAAACTAATTTCTCTCACTGAGAAAGAAGCTTTTCAGCATCTATGGCCTTTTTTTTCTTCATTTGCACTAAACACAGCATGAGTGTTCTTAGAAGGTCTAAACAAGTGATTCTGTCAATTGAAGCTCAAACATCACTTGCTCTGCAAAAAACTCTAACTCATGAAAATCTGTATTCTGCATTGCAAATAACATTTCATTTCATGAGAACGAAACATCTCTCGTGTACTTAAGGTTTGCTGTTAAAATTGTAAAAAACAACTTTCTCTCACTGAGAAAGAAGCATTTCAGCATCTGTGGCCTTTTTTCTTCATTTGCACTAAACCCAGCAAAAGTGTTCTTAGAAGCTCTGAACAAGTGATTCTGTCCATTGAAGCTCAAACATGACTTGCTCTGCAAAAAAACTCTAACTCATGAAAATCTGGCTTCTGCATTGCAAAAAACATTTCATTTCATGAGAAAGAAACATGTTACATGTACATAAGCTTTACTGTTAAAATTGCAAAAAACTAATTTCTCTCACTGAGAAAGAAGCTTTTCAGCATCTGTGGCCTTTTTTTCTCTTCATTTGCACTAAACACAGCAAAAGTGTTCTTAGAAGGTCTAAACAAGTGATTCTGTCCCTTGAAGCTCTAAGATGACTTGCTCTGCCAAAAATCTCTAACTCATGAAAATTTGTATTCTGCATTGCAAATAACATTTCATTTCATGAGAACGAAACATCTCTCGTGTACTTAAGCTTTGCTGTTAAAATTGTAAAAAACAACTTTCTCTCACTGAGAAAGAAGCTTTTCAGCATCTGTGGCCTTTTTTTCTTCATTTGCACTAAACCCAGCATTAGTGTTCTTAGAAGCTCTGAACAAGTGATTCTGTCCATTGAAGCTCAAACATGACTTGCTCTGCAAAAAAACTCTAACTCATGAAAATCTGGCTTCTGCATTGCAAATAACATTTCATTTCATGAGAAAGAAAGAAACATGTTACATGTACTTATGCTTTACTGTTAAAATTGCAAAAAACTAATTTCTCTCACTGAGAAAGAAGCTTTTCAGCATCTGTGGCCTTTTTTTCTCTTCATTTGCACTAAACACAGCAAAAGTGTTCTTAGAAGGTCTAAACAAGTGATTCTGTCCCTTGAAGCTCTAAGATGACTTGCGCTGCAAAAAAACTCTAACTCATGAAAATCTGGCTTCTGCATTGCAAATAACATTTCATTTCATGAGAAAGAAACACGTTACATGTACATAAGCTTTACTGTTAAAATTGCAAAAAACTAATTTCTCTCACTGAGAAAGAAGCTTTTCAGCATCTGTGGCCTTTTTTTCTCTTCATTTGCACTAAACACAGCATTAGTGTTCTTAGAAGTTCTAAACAAGTGATTCCGTCCATTGAAGCTCTAAGATGACTTGCTCTGCAAAAAAACTATAACTCATGAAAATCTGTCTTCTGCTTTGCAAATAACATTTAATTTCATGAGAAATAAATATCTTTCATATCCTTAAACTTTACTGTTAAAATTGCAAAAAACAAATTTCACTGAGAAAGAAGCTTTTCAGCATCTGTGGCCTTTTTTTCTCTTCATTTGCGAAGTTGCACAAAACACAGCATTAGTGTTCTTAGAAGGTCTAAACAAGTGATTCTGTCAATTGAAGCTCAAACATCACTTGCGCTGCAAAAAAACTCTAACTCATGAAAATCTGGCTTCTGCATTGCAAATAACATTTCATTTCATGAGAAAGAAACATGTTACATGTACATAAGCTTTACTGTTAAAATTGCAAAAAACTAATTTCTCTCACTGAGAAAGAAGCTTTTCAGCATCTGTGGCCTTTTTTTCTCTTCATTTGCACTAAACACAGCAAAAGTGTTCTTAGAAGGTCTAAACAAGTGATTCTGTCCCTTGAAGCTCTAAGATGACTTGCTCTGCCAAAAATCTCTAACTCATGAAAATTTGTATTCTGCATTGCAAATAACATTTCATTTCATGAGAACGAAACATCTCTCGTGTACTTAAGCTTTGCTGTTAAAATTGCAAAAAACAAATTTCACTGAGAAAGAAGCTTTTCAGCATCTGTGGCCTTTTTTTCTCTTCATTTGCGAAGTTGCACAAAACACAGCATTAGTGTTCTTAGAAGGTCTAAACAAGTGATTCTGTCCCTTGAAGCTCTAAGATGACTTGCTCTGCCAAAAATCTCTAACTCATGAAAATTTGTATTCTGCATTGCAAATAACATTTCATTTCATGAGAACGAAACATCTCTCGTGTACTTAAGCTTTGCTGTTAAAATTGTAAAAAACAACTTTCTCTCACTGAGAAATAAGCTTTTCAGCATCTGTGGCCTTTTTTTCTTCATTTGCACTAAACCCAGCATTAGTGTTCTTAGAAGCTCTGAACAAGTGATTCTGTCCATTGAAGCTCAAACATGACTTGCTCTGCAAAAAAACTCTAACTCATGAAAATCTGGCTTCTGCTTTGCAAATAACATTTCATTTCATGAGAAAGAAAGAAACATGTTACATGTACTTATGCTTTACTGTTAAAATTGCAAAAAACTAATTTCTCTCACTGAGAAAGAAGCTTTTCAACATCTGTGGCCTTTTTTTCTCTTCATTTGCACTAAACACAGCATTAGTGTTCTTAGAAGCTCTGAAGAAGAGATTCTGTCCATTGAAGCTCTAACATGACTTACTCTGCCAAAAATCTCTAACTCATGAAAATCTGTATTCTGCATTGCAAATAACATTTCATTTCATGAGAAAGAAAGTAACATGTTACATGTACTTATGCTTTACTGTTAAAATTGCAAAAAACAAATTTCTCTCACTGAGAAAGAACCTTTTCAGCATCTGTGGCCTTTTTTCTCTTCATTTGCACTAAACACAGCATGAGTGTTCTTAGAAGGTCTAAACAAGTGATTCTGTCAATTGAAGCTCAAACATCACTTGCTCTGCAAAAAACTCTAACTCATGAAAATCTGTATTCTGCATTGCAAATAACATTTCATTTCATGAGAACGAAACATCTCTCGTGTACTTAAGGTTTGCTGTTAAAATTGTAAAAAACAACTTTCTCTCACTGAGAAAGAAGCATTTCAGCATCTGTGGCCTTTTTTTCTTCATTTGCACTAAACCCAGCAAAAGTGTTCTTAGAAGCTCTGAACAAGTGATTCTGTCCATTGAAGCTCAAACATCACTTGCGCTGCAAAAAAACTCTAACTCATGAAAATCTGGCTTCTGCATTGCAAATAACATTTCATTTCATGAGAAAGAAATGAAACGTACTTATGCTTTACTGTTAAAATTGCAAAAAACAAATTTCTCTCACTGAGAAAGAAGCTTTTCAGCATCTATGGCCTTTTTTCTCTTCATTTGCACTAAACACAGCATGAGTGTTCTTAGAAGGTCTAAACAAGTGATTCTGTCAATTGAAGCTCAAACATCACTTGCTCTGCAAAAAACTCTAACTCATGAAAATCTGTATTCTGCATTGCAAATAACATTTCATTTCATGAGAACGAAACATCTCTCGTGTACTTAAGGTTTGCTGTTAAAATTGTAAAAAACAACTTTCTCTCACTGAGAAAGAAGCATTTCAGCATCTGTGGCCTTTTTTCTTCATTTGCACTAAACCCAGCAAAAGTGTTCTTAGAAGCTCTGAACAAGTGATTCTGTCCATTGAAGCTCAAACATGACTTGCTCTGCAAAAAAACTCTAACTCATGAAAATCTGGCTTCTGCATTGCAAAAAACATTTCATTTCATGAGAAAGAAACATGTTACATGTACATAAGCTTTACTGTTAAAATTGCAAAAAACTAATTTCTCTCACTGAGAAAGAAGCTTTTCAGCATCTGTGGCCTTTTTTTCTCTTCATTTGCACTAAACACAGCAAAAGTGTTCTTAGAAGGTCTAAACAAGTGATTCTGTCCCTTGAAGCTCTAAGATGACTTGCTCTGCAAAAAAACTCTAACTCATGAAAATCTGGCTTCTGCATTGCAAAAAACATTTCATTTCATGAGAAAGAAACACGTTACATGTACATAAGCTTTACTGTTAAAATTGCAAAAAACTAATTTCTCTCACTGAGAAAGAAGCTTTTCAGCATCTGTGGCCTTTTTTTCTCTTCATTTGCACTAAACACAGCATTAGTGTTCTTAGAAGTTCTAAACAAGTGATTCCGTCCATTGAAGCTCTAAGATGACTTGCTCTGCAAAAAAACTATAACTCATGAAAATCTGTCTTCTGCTTTGCAAATAACATTTAATTTCATGAGAAATAAATATCTTTCATATCCTTAAACTTTACTGTTAAAATTGCAAAAAACAAATTTCACTGAGAAAGAAGCTTTTCAGCATCTGTGGCCTTTTTTTCTCTTCATTTGCGAAGTTGCACAAAACACAGCATTAGTGTTCTTAGAAGGTCTAAACAAGTGATTCTGTCAATTGAAGCTCAAACATCACTTGCGCTGCAAAAAAACTCTAACTCATGAAAATCTGGCTTCTGCATTGCAAATAACATTTCATTTCATGAGAAAGAAAGTAACATGTTACATGTACTTATGCTTTACTGTTAAAATTGCAAAAAACAAATTTCTCTCACTGAGAAAGAAGCTTTTCAGCATCTGTGGCCTTTTTTTCTCTTCATTTGCGAAGTTGCACAAAATACAGCATTAGTGTTCTTAGAAGGTCTAAACAAGTGATTCTGTCAATTGAAGCTCAAACATCACTTGCGCTGCAAAAAAACTCTAACTCATGAAAATCTGGCTTCTGCATTGCAAATAACATTTCATTTCATGAGAAATGAAACATGTACTAATGCTTTACTGTTAAAATTGCAAAAAACAAATTTCTCTCACTGAGAAAGAAGCATTTCAGCATCTGTGGCCTTTTTTCTTCATTTGCACTAAACCCAGCAAAAGTGTTCTTAGAAGCTCTGAACAAGTGATTCTGTCCATTGAAGCTCAAACATGACTTGCTCTGCAAAAAAACTCTAACTCATGAAAATCTGGCTTCTGCATTGCAAAAAACATTTCATTTCATGAGAAAGAAACATGTTACATGTACATAAGCTTTACTGTTAAAATTGCAAAAAACTAATTTCTCTCACTGAGAAAGAAGCATTTCAGCATCTGTGGCCTTTTTTCTTCATTTGCACTAAACCCAGCAAAAGTGTTCTTAGAAGCTCTGAACAAGTGATTCTGTCCATTGAAGCTCAAACATCACTTGCGCTGCAAAAAAACTCTAACTCATGAAAATCTGGCTTCTGCATTGCAAATAACATTTCATTTCATGAGAAAGAAATGAAACGTACTTATGCTTTACTGTTAAAATTGCAAAAAACAAATTTCTCTCACTGAGAAAGAAGCTTTTCAGCATCTATGGCCTTTTTTCTCTTCATTTGCACTAAACACAGCATGAGTGTTCTTAGAAGGTCTAAACAAGTGATAACTCTAACTCATGAAAATCTGGCTTCTGCATTGCAAATAACATTTCATTTCATGAGAAATGAAACATGTACTAATGCTTTACTGTTAAAATTGCAAAAAACAAATTTCTCTCACTGAGAAAGAAGCATTTCAGCATCTGTGGCCTTTTTTCTTCATTTGCACTAAACCCAGCAAAAGTGTTCTTAGAAGCTCTGAACAAGTGATTCTGTCCATTGAAGCTCAAACATGACTTGCTCTGCAAAAAAACTCTAACTCATGAAAATCTGGCTTCTGCATTGCAAAAAACATTTCATTTCATGAGAAAGAAACATGTTACATGTACATAAGCTTTACTGTTAAAATTGCAAAAAACTAATTTCTCTCACTGAGAAAGAAGCTTTTCAGCATCTGTGGCCTTTTTTTCTCTTCATTTGCACTAAACACAGCAAAAGTGTTCTTAGAAGGTCTAAACAAGTGATTCTGTCCCTTGAAGCTCTAAGATGACTTGCTCTGCCAAAAATCTCTAACTCATGAAAATTTGTATTCTGCATTGCAAATAACATTTCATTTCATGAGAACGAAACATCTCTCGTGTACTTAAGGTTTGCTGTTAAAATTGTAAAAAACAACTTTCTCTCACTGAGAAAGAAGCATTTCAGCATCTGTGGCCTTTTTTTCTTCATTTGCACTAAACCCAGCATTAGTGTTCTTAGAAGCTCTGAACAAGTGATTCTGTCCATTGAAGCTCAAACATCACTTGCGCTGCAAAAAAACTCTAACTCATGAAAATCTGGCTTCTGCATTGCAAATAACATTTCATTTCATGAGAAAGAAATGAAACGTACTTATGCTTTACTGTTAAAATTGCAAAAAACAAATTTCTCTCACTGAGAAAGAAGCTTTTCAGCATCTATGGCCTTTTTTCTCTTCATTTGCACTAAACACAGCATGAGTGTTCTTAGAAGGTCTAAACAAGTGATTCTGTCAATTGAAGCTCAAACATCACTTGCTCTGCAAAAAACTCTAACTCATGAAAATCTGTATTCTGCATTGCAAATAACATTTCATTTCATGAGAACGAAACATCTCTCGTGTACTTAAGGTTTGCTGTTAAAATTGTAAAAAACAACTTTCTCTCACTGAGAAAGAAGCATTTCAGCATCTGTGGCCTTTTTTCTTCATTTGCACTAAACCCAGCAAAAGTGTTCTTAGAAGCTCTGAACAAGTGATTCTGTCCATTGAAGCTCAAACATGACTTGCTCTGCAAAAAAACTCTAACTCATGAAAATCTGGCTTCTGCATTGCAAAAAACATTTCATTTCATGAGAAAGAAACATGTTACATGTACATAAGCTTTACTGTTAAAATTGCAAAAAACTAATTTCTCTCACTGAGAAAGAAGCTTTTCAGCATCTGTGGCCTTTTTTTCTCTTCATTTGCACTAAACACAGCAAAAGTGTTCTTAGAAGGTCTAAACAAGTGATTCTGTCCCTTGAAGCTCTAAGATGACTTGCTCTGCAAAAAAACTCTAACTCATGAAAATCTGGCTTCTGCATTGCAAAAAACATTTCATTTCATGAGAAAGAAACACGTTACATGTACATAAGCTTTACTGTTAAAATTGCAAAAAACTAATTTCTCTCACTGAGAAAGAAGCTTTTCAGCATCTGTGGCCTTTTTTTCTCTTCATTTGCACTAAACACAGCATTAGTGTTCTTAGAAGTTCTAAACAAGTGATTCCGTCCATTGAAGCTCTAAGATGACTTGCTCTGCAAAAAAACTATAACTCATGAAAATCTGTCTTCTGCTTTGCAAATAACATTTAATTTCATGAGAAATAAATATCTTTCATATCCTTAAACTTTACTGTTAAAATTGCAAAAAACAAATTTCACTGAGAAAGAAGCTTTTCAGCATCTGTGGCCTTTTTTTCTCTTCATTTGCGAAGTTGCACAAAACACAGCATTAGTGTTCTTAGAAGGTCTAAACAAGTGATTCTGTCAATTGAAGCTCAAACATCACTTGCGCTGCAAAAAAACTCTAACTCATGAAAATCTGGCTTCTGCATTGCAAATAACATTTCATTTCATGAGAAAGAAAGTAACATGTTACATGTACTTATGCTTTACTGTTAAAATTGCAAAAAACAAATTTCTCTCACTGAGAAAGAAGCTTTTCAGCATCTGTGGCCTTTTTTTCTCTTCATTTGCGAAGTTGCACAAAATACAGCATTAATGTTCTTAGAAGGTCTAAACAAGTGATTCTGTCAATTGAAGCTCAAACATGACTTGCTCTGCAAAAAAACTCTAACTCATGAAAATCTGGCTTCTGCATTGCAAATAACATTTCATTTCATGAGAAAGAAAGAAACATGTTACATGTACTTATGCTTTACTGTTAAAATTGCAAAAAACTAATTTCTCTCACTGAGAAAGAAGCTTTTCAGCATCTGTGGTCTTTTTTCTCTTCATTTGCACTAAACACAGCATTAGTGTTCTTAGAAGGTCTAAACAAGTGATTCTGTCAATTGAAGCTCAAACATCACTTGCTCTGCAAAAAACTCTAACTCATGAAAATCTGTATTCTGCATTGCAAATAACATTTAATTTCATGAGAACGAAACATCTCTCGTGTACTTAAGGTTTGCTGTTAAAATTGTAAAAAACAACTTTCTCTCACTGAGAAAGAAGCTTTTCAGCATCTGTGGCCTTTTTTTCTCTTCATTTGCACTAAACACAGCAAAAGTGTTCTTAGAAGGTCTAAACAAGTGATTCTGTCCCTTGAAGCTCTAAGATGACTTGCTCTGCCAAAAATCTCTAACTCATGAAAATTTGTATTCTGCATTGCAAATAACATTTCATTTCATGAGAACGAAACATCTCTCGTGTACTTAAGGTTTGCTGTTAAAATGGTAAAAAACAACTTTCTCTCACTGAGAAAGAAGCATTTCAGCATCTGTGGCCTTTTTTTCTTCATTTGCACTAAACCCAGCATTAGTGTTCTTAGAAGCTCTGAACAAGTGATTCTGTCCATTGAAGCTCAAACATGACTTGCTCTGCAAAAAAACTCTAACTCGTGAAAATCTGGCTTCTGCATTGCAAATAACATTTCATTTCATGAGAAAGAAAGAAACATGTTACATGTACTTATGCTTTACTGTTAAAATTGCAAAAAACTAATTTCTCTCACTGAGAAAGAAGCTTTTCAACATCTGTGGCCTTTTTTTCTCTTCATTTGCACTAAACACAGCATTAGTGTTCTTAGAAGCTCTGAAGAAGTGATTCTGTCCATTGAAGCTCTAACATGACTTACTCTGCCAAAAATCTCTAACTCATGAAAATCTGTATTCTGCATTGCAAATAACATTTAATTTCATGAGAAAGAAAGTAACATGTTACATGTACTTATGCTTTACTGTTAAAATTGCAAAAAACAAATTTCTCTCACTGAGAAAGAAGCTTTTCAGCATCTGTGGCCTTTTTTCTCTTCATTTGCACTAAAGACAGCATGAGTGTTCTTAGAAGGTCTAAACAAGTGATTCTGTCAATTGAAGCTCAAACATCACTTGCTCTGCAAAAAACTCTAACTCATGAAAATCTGTATTCTGCATTGCAAATAACATTTCATTTCATGAGAACGAAACATCTCTCGTGTAATTAAGGTTTGCTGTTAAAATTGTAAAAAACAACTTTCTCTCACTGAGAAAGAAGCATTTCAGCATCTGTGGCCTTTTTTTCTTCATTTGCACTAAACCCAGCAAAAGTGTTCTTAGAAGCTCTGAACAAGTGATTCTGTCCATTGAAGCTCAAACATGACTTGCTCTGCAAAAAAACTCTAACTCATGAAAATCTGGCTTCTGCATTGCAAAAAACATTTCATTTCATGAGAAAGAAACATGTTACATGTACATAAGCTTTACTGTTAAAATTGCAAAAAACAAATTTCTCTCACTGAGAAAGAACCTTTTCAGCATCTGTGGCCTTTTTTCTCTTCATTTGCACTAAACACAGCATGAGTGTTCTTAGAAGGTCTAAACAAGTGATTCTGTCAATTGAAGCTCAAACATCACTTGCTCTGCAAAAAACTCTAACTCATGAAAATCTGTATTCTGCATTGCAAATAACATTTCATTTCATGAGAACGAAACATCTCTCGTGTACTTAAGGTTTGCTGTTAAAATTGTAAAAAACAACTTTCTCTCACTGAGAAAGAAGCATTTCAGCATCTGTGGCCTTTTTTTCTTCATTTGCACTAAACCCAGCAAAAGTGTTCTTAGAAGCTCTGAACAAGTGATTCTGTCCATTGAAGCTCAAACATGACTTGCTCTGCAAAAAAACTCTAACTCATGAAAATCTGGCTTCTGCATTGCAAAAAACATTTCATTTCATGAGAAAGAAACATGTTACATGTACATAAGCTTTACTGTTAAAATTGCAAAAAACTAATTTCTCTCACTGAGAAAGAAGCTTTTCAGCATCTGTGGCCTTTTTTTCTCTTCATTTGCACTAAACACAGCAAAAGTGTTCTTAGAAGGTCTAAACAAGTGATTCTGTCCCTTGAAGCTCTAAGATGACTTGCTCTGCCAAAAATCTCTAACTCATGAAAATTTGTATTCTGCATTGCAAATAACATTTCATTTCATGAGAACGAAACATCTCTCGTGTACTTAAGGTTTGCTGTTAAAATTGTAAAAAACAACTTTCTCTCACTGAGAAAGAAGCATTTCAGCATCTGTGGCCTTTTTTTCTTCATTTGCACTAAACCCAGCAAAAGTGTTCTTAGAAGCTCTGAACAAGTGATTCTGTCCATTGAAGCTCAAACATCACTTGCGCTGCAAAAAAACTCTAACTCATGAAAATCTGGCTTCTGCATTGCAAATAACATTTCATTTCATGAGAAAGAAATGAAACGTACTTATGCTTTACTGTTAAAATTGCAAAAAACTAATTTCTCTCACTGAGAAAGAAGCTTTTCAGCATCTATGGCCTTTTTTCTCTTCATTTGCACTAAACACAGCATGAGTGTTCTTAGAAGGTCTAAACAAGTGATTCTGTCAATTGAAGCTCAAACATCACTTGCTCTGCAAAAAACTCTAACTCATGAAAATCTGTATTCTGCATTGCAAATAACATTTCATTTCATGAGAACGAAACATCTCTCGTGTACTTAAGGTTTGCTGTTAAAATTGTAAAAAACAACTTTCTCTCACTGAGAAAGAAGCATTTCAGCATCTGTGGCATTTTTTCTTCATTTGCACTAAACCCAGCAAAAGTGTTCTTAGAAGCTCTGAACAAGTGATTCTGTCCATTGAAGCTCAAACATGACTTGCTCTGCAAAAAAACTCTAACTCATGAAAATCTGGCTTCTGCATTGCAAAAAACATTTCATTTCATGAGAACGAAACATCTCTCGTGTACTTAAGCTTTGCTGTTAAAATTGTAAAAAACAACTTTCTCTCACTGAGAAAGAAGCTTTTCAGCATCTGTGGCCTTTTTTTCTTCATTTGCACTAAACCCAGCATTAGTGTTCTTAGAAGCTCTGAACAAGTGATTCTGTCCATTGAAGCTCAAACATGACTTGCTCTGCAAAAAAACTCTAACTCATGAAAATCTGGCTTCTGCATTGCAAATAACATTTCATTTCATGAGAAAGAAAGAAACATGTTACATGTACTTATGCTTTACTGTTAAAATTGCAAAAAACTAATTTCTCTCACTGAGAAAGAAGCTTTTCAGCATCTGTGGTCTTTTTTCTCTTCATTTGCACTAAACACAGCATGAGTGTTCTTAGAAGGTCTAAACAAGTGATTCTGTCAATTGAAGCTCAAACATCACTTGCTCTGCAAAAAACTCTAACTCATGAAAATCTGTATTCTGCATTGCAAATAACATTTCATTTCATGAGAACGAAACATCTCTCGTGTACTTAAGGTTTGCTGTTAAAATTGTAAAAAACAACTTTTTCTCACTGAGAAAGAAGCTTTTCAGCATCTGTGGCCTTTTTTTCTCTTCATTTGCATTAAACACGGCATTAGTGTTCTTAGAAGCTCTGAACAAGTGATTCTGTCCATTGAAGCTCAAACATGACTTGCTCTGCCAAAAACCTCTAACTCATGAAAATCTGGCTTCTGCATTGCAAATAACATTTCATTTCATGAGAAAGAAATGAAACGTACTTATGCTTTACTGTTAAAATTGCAAAAAACAAATTTCTCTCACTGAGAAAGAAGCTTTTCAGCATCTATGGCCTTTTTTCTCTTCATTTGCACTAAACACAGCATGAGTGTTCTTAGAAGGTCTAAACAAGTGATTCTGTCAATTGAAGCTCAAACATCACTTGCTCTGCAAAAAACTCTAACTCATGAAAATCTGTATTCTGCATTGCAAATAACATTTCATTTCATGAGAACGAAACATCTCTCGTGTACTTAAGGTTTGCTGTTAAAATTGTAAAAAACAACTTTCTCTCACTGAGAAAGAAGCATTTCAGCATCTGTGGCCTTTTTTCTTCATTTGCACTAAACCCAGCAAAAGTGTTCTTAGAAGCTCTGAACAAGTGATTCTGTCCATTGAAGCTCAAACATGACTTGCTCTGCAAAAAAACTCTAACTCATGAAAATCTGGCTTCTGCATTGCAAAAAACATTTCATTTCATGAGAAAGAAACACGTTACATGTACATAAGCTTTACTGTTAAAATTGCAAAAAACTAATTTCTCTCACTGAGAAAGAAGCTTTTCAGCATCTGTGGCCTTTTTTTCTCTTCATTTGCACTAAACACAGCATTAGTGTTCTTAGAAGTTCTAAACAAGTGATTCCGTCCATTGAAGCTCTAAGATGAATTGCTCTGCAAAAAAACTATAACTCATGAAAATCTGTCTTCTGCTTTGCAAATAACATTTAATTTCATGAGAAATAAATATCTTTCATATCCTTAAACTTTACTGTTAAAATTGCAAAAAACAAATTTCTCTCACTGAGAAAGAAGCTTTTCAGCATCTGTGGCCTTTTTTTCTCTTCATTTGCGAAGTTGCACAAAACACAGCATTAGTGTTCTTAGAAGGTCTAAACAAGTGATTCTGTCAATTGAAGATCAAACATCACTTGCGCTGCAAAAAAACTCTAACTCATGAAAATCTGGCTTCTGCATTGCAAATAACATTTCATTTCATGAGAAAGAAAGTAACATGTTACATGTACTTATGCTTTACTGTTAAAATTGCAAAAAACAAATTTCTCTCACTGAGAAAGAAGCTTTTCAGCATCTGTGGCCTTTTTTTCTCTTCATTTGCGAAGTTGCACAAAATACAGCATTAGTGTTCTTAGAAGGTCTAAACAAGTGATTCTGTCAATTGAAGCTCAAACATCACTTGCGCTGCAAAAAAACTCTAACTCATGAAAATCTGGCTTCTGCATTGCAAATAACATTTCATTTCATGAGAAAGAAATGAAACATGTACTTATGCTTTACTGTTAAAATTGCAAAAAACAAATTTCTCTCACTGAGAAAGAAGCTTTTCAGCATCTATGGCCTTTTTTCTCTTCATTTGCACTAAACACAGCATGAGTGTTCTTAGAAGGTCTAAACAAGTGATTCTGTCAATTGAAGCTCAAACATCACTTGCTCTGCAAAAAACTCTAACTCATGAAAATCTGTATTCTGCATTGCAAATAACATTTCATTTCATGAGAAAGAAACATCTCTCGTGTACTTAAGGCTTGCTGTTAAAATTTTAAAAAACAACTTTCTCTCACTGAGAAAGAAGCTTTTCAGCATCTGTGGCCTTTTTTCTTCATTTGCACTAAACCCAGCAAAAGTGTTCTTAGAAGCTCTGAACAAGTGATTCTGTCCATTGAAGCTCAAACATGACTTTCTCTGCAAAAAAACTCTAACTCATGAAAATCTGGCTTCTGCATTGCAAATAACATTTCATTTCATGGGAAAGAAAGAAACATGTTACATGTACTTATGCTTTACTGTTAAAATTGCAAAAAAATAATTTCTCTCACTGAGAAAGAAGCTTTTCAACATCTGTGGCCTTTTTTTCTCTTCATTTGCACTAAACACAGCATTAGTGTTCTTAGAAGCTCTGAAGAAGTGATTCTGTCCATTGAAGCTCTAACATGACTTGCTCTGCCAAAAATCTCTAACTCATGAAAATCTGTATTCTGCATTGCAAATAACATTTCATTTCATGAGAAAGAAAGTAACATGTTACATGTACTTATGCTTTACTGTTAAAATTGCAAAAAACAAATTTCTCTCACTGAGAAAGAAGCTTTTCAGCATCTGTGGCCTTTTTTCTCTTCATTTGCACTAAACACAGCATGAGTGTTCTTAGAAGGTCTAAACAAGTGATTCTGTCAATTGAAGCTCAAACATCACTTGCTCTGCAAAAAACTCTAACTCATGAAAATCTGTATTCTGCATTGCAAATAACATTTCATTTCATGAGAACGAAACATCTCTCGTGTACTTAAGGTTTGCTGTTAAAATTGTAAAAAACAACTTTCTCTCACTGAGAAAGAAGCATTTCAGCATCTGTGGCCTTTTTTTCTTCATTTGCACTAAACCCAGCAAAAGTGTTCTTAGAAGCTCTGAACAAGTGATTCTGTCCATTGAAGCTCAAACATCACTTGCGCTGCAAAAAAACTCTAACTCATGAAAATCTGGCTTCTGCATTGCAAATAACATTTCATTTCATGAGAAAGAAATGAAACATGTACTTATGCTTTATTTTTAAAATTGCAAAAAACAAATTTCTCTCACTGAGAAAGAAGCTTTTCAGCATCTATGGCCTTTTTTCTCTTCATTTGCACTAAACACAGCATGAGTGTTCTTAGAAGGTCTAAACAAGTGATTCTGTCAATTGAAGCTCAAACATGACTTGCTCTGCAAAAAAACTCTAACTCATGAAAATCTGGCTTCTGCATTGCAAAAAACATTTCATTTCATGAGAAAGAAACATGTTACATGTACATAAGCTTTACTGTTAAAATTGCAAAAAACTAATTTCTCTCACTGAGAAAGAAGCTTTTCAGCATCTGTGGCCTTTTTTTCTCTTCATTTGCACTAAACACAGCAAAAGTGTTCTTAGAAGGTCTAAACAAGTGATTCTGTCCATTGAAGCTCTAAGATGACTTGCTCTGCAAAAAAACTATAACTCATGAAAATCTGTCTTCTGCTTTGCAAATAACATTTAATTTCATGAGAAATAAATATCTTTCATATCCTTAAACTTTACTGTTAAAATTGCAAAAAACAAATTTCACTGAGAAAGAAGCTTTTCAGCATCTGTGGCCTTTTTTTCTCTTCATTTGCGAAGTTGCACAAAACACAGCATTAGTGTTCTTAGAAGGTCTAAACAAGTGATTCTGTCAATTGAAGCTCAAACATCACTTGCGCTGCAAAAAAACTCTAACTCATGAAAATCTGGCTTCTGCATTGCAAATAACATTTCATTTCATGAGAAAGAAAGTAACATGTTACATGTACTTATGCTTTACTGTTAAAATTGCAAAAAACAAATTTCTCTCACTGAGAAAGAAGCTTTTCAGCATCTGTGGCCTTTTTTGCTTCATTTGCGAAGTTGCACAAAATACAGCATTAGTGTTCTTAGAAGGTCTAAACAAGTGATTCTGTCAATTGAAGCTCAAACATCACTTGCGCTGCAAAAAAACTCTAACTCATGAAAATCTGGCTTCTGCATTGCAAATAACATTTCATTTCATGAGAAATGAAACATGTACTAATGCTTTACTGTTAAAATTGCAAAAAACAAATTTCTCTCACTGAGAAAGAAGCATTTCAGCATCTGTGGCCTTTTTTCTTCATTTGCACTAAACCCAGCAAAAGTGTTCTTAGAAGCTCTGAACAAGTGATTCTGTCCATTGAAGCTCAAACATGACTTGCTCTGCAAAAAAACTCTAACTCATGAAAATCTGGCTTCTGCATTGCAAAAAACATTTCATTTCATGAGAACGAAACATGTTACATGTACTTAAGCTTTACTGTTAAAATTGTAAAAAACAACTTTCTCTCACTGAGAAAGAAGCATTTCAGCATCTGTGGCCTTTTTTTCTTCATTTGCACTAAACCCAGCAAAAGTGTTCTTAGAAGCTCTGAACAAGTGATTCTGTCCATTGAAGCTCAAACATGACTTGCTCTGCAAAAAAACTCTAACTCATGAAAATCTGGCTTCTGCATTGCAAAAAACATTTCATTTCATGAGAAAGAAACACGTTACATGTACATAAGCTTTACTGTTAAAATTGCAAAAAACTAATTTCTCTCACTGAGAAAGAAGCTTTTCAGCATCTGTGGCCTTTTTTTCTCTTCATTTGCACTAAACACAGCATTAGTGTTCTTAGAAGTTCTAAACAAGTGATTCCGTCCATTGAAGCTCTAAGATGAATTGCTCTGCAAAAAAACTATAACTCATGAAAATCTGTCTTCTGCTTTGCAAATAACATTTAATTTCATGAGAAATAAATATCTTTCATATCCTTAAACTTTACTGTTAAAATTGCAAAAAACAAATTTCTCTCACTGAGAAAGAAGCTTTTCAGCAGCTGTGGCCTTTTTTTCTCTTCATTTGCGAAGTTGCACAAAACACAGCATTAGTGTTCTTAGAAGGTCTAAACAAGTGATTCTGTCAATTGAAGCTCAAACATCACTTGCGCTGCAAAAAAACTCTAACTCATGAAAATCTGGCTTCTGCATTGCAAATAACATTTCATTTCATGAGAAAGAAAGTAACATGTTACATGTACTTATGCTTTACTGTTAAAATTGCAAAAAACAAATTTCTCTCACTGAGAAAGAAGCTTTTCAGCATCTGTGGCCTTTTTTTCTCTTCATTTGCGAAGTTGCACAAAATACAGCATTAGTGTTCTTAGAATGCTTCTGCAATGCTTCTGCATTGCAAATAACATTTCATTTCATGAGAAAGAAATGAAACATGTACTTATGCTTTACTGTTAAAATTGCAAAAAACAAATTTCTCTCACTGAGAAAGAAGCTTTTCAGCATCTATGGCCTTTTTTCTCTTCATTTGCACTAAACACAGCATGAGTGTTCTTAGAAGGTCTAAACAAGTGATTCTGTCAATTGAAGCTCAAACATCACTTGCTCTGCAAAAAACTCTAACTCATGAAAATCTGTATTCTGCATTGCAAATAACATTTCATTTCATGAGAACGAAACATCTCTCGTGTACTTAAGGCTTGCTGTTAAAATTTTAAAAAACAACTTTCTCTCACTGAGAAAGAAGCTTTTCAGCATCTGTGGCCTTTTTTCTTCATTTGCACTAAACCCAGCAAAAGTGTTCTTAGAAGCTCTGAACAAGTGATTCTGTCCATTGAAGCTCAAACATGACTTGCTCTGCAAAAGAACTCTAACTCATGAAAATCTGGCTTCTGCATTGCAAATAACATTTCATTTCATGGGAAAGAAAGAAACATGTTACATGTACTTATGCTTTACTGTTAAAATTGCAAAAAAATAATTTCTCTCACTGAGAAAGAAGCTTTTCAACATCTGTGGCCTTTTTTTCTCTTCATTTGCACTAAACACAGCATTAGTGTTCTTAGAAGCTCTGAAGAAGTGATTCTGTCCATTGAAGCTCTAACATGACTTGCTCTGCCAAAAATCTCTAACTCATGAAAATCTGTATTCTGCATTGCAAATAACATTTCATTTCATGAGAAAGAAAGTAACATGTTACATGTACTTATGCTTTACTGTTAAAATTGCAAAAAACAAATTTCTCTCACTGAGAAAGAAGCTTTTCAGCATCTGTGGCCTTTTTTCTCTTCATTTGCACTAAACACAGCATGAGTGTTCTTAGAAGGTCTAAACAAGTGATTCTGTCAATTGAAGCTCAAACATCACTTGCTCTGCAAAAAACTCTAACTCATGAAAATCTGTATTCTGCATTGCAAATAACATTTCATTTCATGAGAACGAAACATCTCTCGTGTACTTAAGGTTTGCTGTTAAAATTGTAAAAAACAACTTTCTCTCACTGAGAAAGAAGCTTTTCAGCATTTGTGGCCTTTTTTTCTCTTCATTTGCATTAAACACAGCATTAGTGTTCTTAGAAGCTCTGAACAAGTGATTCTGTCCATTGAAGCTCAAACATGACTTGCTCTGCCAAAAACCTCTAACTCATGAAAATCTGGCTTCTGCATTGCAAAAAACATTTCATTTCATGAGAACGAAACATCTCTCGTGTACTTAAGGTTTGCTGTTAAAATTGTAAAAAACAACTTTCTCTCACTGAGAAAGAAGCATTTCAGCATCTGTGGCCTTTTTTTCTTCATTTGCACTAAACCCAGCATTAGTGTTCTTAGAAGCTCTGAACAAGTGATTCTGTCCATTGAAGCTCAAACATGACTTGCTCTGCAAAAGAACTCTAACTCATGAAAATCTGGCTTCTGCATTGCAAATAACATTTCATTTCATGAGAAAGAAAGAAACATGTTACATGTACTTATGCTTTACTGTTAAAATTGCAAAAAAATAATTTCTCTCACTGAGAAAGAAGCTTTTCAACATCTGTGGCCTTTTTTTCTCTTCATTTGCACTAAACACAGCATTAGTGTTCTTAGAAGCTCTGAAGAAGTGATTCTGTCCATTGAAGCTCTAACATGACTTGCTCTGCCAAAAATCTCTAACTCATGAAAATCTGTATTCTGCATTGCAAATAACATTTCATTTCATGAGAAAGAAAGTAACATGTTACATGTACTTATGCTTTACTGTTAAAATTGCAAAAAACAAATTTCTCTCACTGAGAAAGAAGATTTTCAGCATCTGTGGCCTTTTTTCTCTTCATTTGCACTAAACACAGCATGAGTGTTCTTAGAAGGTCTAAACAAGTGATTCTGTCAATTGAAGCTCAAACATCACTTGCTCTGCAAAAAACCTCTAACTCATGAAAATCTGTATTCTGCATTGCAAATAACATTTCATTTCATGAGAACGAAACATCTCTCGTGTACTTAAGGTTTGCTGTTAAAATTGTAAAAAACAACTTTCTCTCACTGAGAAAGAAGCATTTCAGCATCTGTGGCCTTTTTTTCTTCATTTGCACTAAACCCAGCAAAAGTGTTCTTAGAAGCTCTGAACAAGTGATTCTGTCCATTGAAGCTCAAACATCACTTGCGCTGCAAAAAAACTCTAACTCATGAAAATCTGGCTTCTGCATTGCAAATAACATTTCATTTCATGAGAAAGAAATGAAACATGTACTTATGCTTTACTGTTAAAATTGCAAAAAACAAATTTCTCTCACTGAGAAAGAAGCTTTTCAGCATCTATGGCCTTTTTTCTCTTCATTTGCACTAAACACAGCATGAGTGTTCTTAGAAGGTCTAAACAAGTGATTCTGTCAATTGAAGCTCAAACATCACTTGCTCTGCAAAAAACTCTAACTCATGAAAATCTCTATTCTGCATTGCAAATAACATTTCATTTCATGAGAACGAAACATCTCTCGTGTACTTAAGGTTTGCTGTTAAAATTGTAAAAAACAACTTTCTCTCACTGAGAAAGAAGCATTTCAGCATCTGTGGCCTTTTTTCTTCATTTGCACTAAACCCAGCAAAAGTGTTCTTAGAAGCTCTGAACAAGTGATTCTGTCCATTGAAGCTCAAACATGACTTGCTCTGCAAAAAAACTCTAACTCATGAAAATCTGGCTTCTGCATTGCAAAAAACATTTCATTTCATGAGAAAGAAACATGTTACATGTACATAAGCTTTACTGTTAAAATTGCAAAAAACTAATTTCTCTCACTGAGAAAGAAGCTTTTCAGCATCTGTGGCCTTTTTTTCTCTTCATTTGCACTAAACACAGCAAAAGTGTTCTTAGAAGGTCTAAACAAGTGATTCTGTCCCTTGAAGCTCTAAGATGACTTGCTCTGCCAAAAATCTCTAACTCATGAAAATTTGTATTCTGCATTGCAAAAAACATTTCATTTCATGAGAACGAAACATCTCTCGTGTACTTAAGCTTTGCTGTTAAAATTGTAAAAAACAACTTTCTCTCACTGAGAAAGAAGCTTTTCAGCATCTGTGGCCTTTTTTTCTTCATTTGCACTAAACCCAGCATTAGTGTTCTTAGAAGCTCTGAACAAGTGATTCTGTCCATTGAAGCTCAAACATGATTTGCTCTGCAAAAAAACTCTAACTCGTGAAAATCTGGCTTCTGCATTGCAAATAACATTTCATTTCATGAGAACGAAACATCTCTCGTGTACTTAAGGTTTGCTGTTAAAATTGTAAAAAACAACTTTTTCTCACTGAGAAAGAAGCTTTTCAGCATCTGTGGCCTTTTTTTCTCTTCATTTGCATTAAACACAGCATTAGTGTTCTTAGAAGCTCTGAACAAGTGATTCTGTCCATTGAAGCTCAAACATGACTTGCTCTGCCAAAAACCTCTAACTCATGAAAATCTGGCTTCTGCATTGCAAAAAACATTTCATTTCATGAGAACGAAACATCTCTCGTGTACTTAAGGTTTGCTGTTAAAATTGTAAAAAACAACTTTCTCTCACTGAGAAAGAAGCATTTCAGCATCTGTGGCCTTTTTTTCTTCATTTGCACTAAACCCAGCAAAAGTGTTCTTAGAAGCTCTGAACAAGTGATTCTGTCCATTGAAGCTCAAACATGACTTGCTCTGCAAAAAAACTCTAACTCATGAAAATCTGGCTTCTGCATTGCAAAAAACATTTCATTTCATGAGAAAGAAACACGTTACATGTACATAAGCTTTACTGTTAAAATTGCAAAAAACTAATTTCTCTCACTGAGAAAGAAGCTTTTCAGCATCTGTGGCCTTTTTTTCTCTTCATTTGCACTAAACACAGCATTAGTGTTCTTAGAAGTTCTAAACAAGTGATTCCGTCCATTGAAGCTCTAAGATGACTTGCTCTGCAAAAAAACTATAACTCATGAAAATCTGTCTTCTGCTTTGCAAATAACATTTAATTTCATGAGAAATAAATATCTTTCATATCCTTAAACTTTACTGTTAAAATTGCAAAAAACAAATTTCTCTCACTGAGAAAGAAGCTTTTCAGCATCTGTGGCCTTTTTTTCTCTTCATTTGCGAAGTTGCACAAAACACAGCATTAGTGTTCTTAGAAGGTCTAAACAAGTGATTCTGTCAATTGAAGCTCAAACATCACTTGCGCTGCAAAAAAAACTCTAACTCATGAAAATCTGGCTTCTGCATTGCAAATAACATTTCATTTCATGAGAAAGAAATGAAACATGTACTTATGCTTTACTGTTAAAATTGCAAAAAACAAATTTCTCTCACTGAGAAAGAAGCTTTTCAGCATCTGTGGCCTTTTTTTCTTCATTTGCACTAAACCCAGCATTAGTGTTCTTAGAAGCTCTGAACAAGTGATTCTGTCCATTGAAGCTCAAACATGACTTGCTCTGCAAAAAAACTCTAACTCATGAAAATCTGGCTTCTGCATTGCAAATAACATTTCATTTCATGAGAAAGAAAGTAACATGTTACTTGTACTTATGCTTTACTGTTAAAATTGCAAAAAACAACTTTCTCTCACTGACAAAGAAGCTTTTCAGCATCTGTGGCCTTTTTTTCTCTTAATTTGCTAAGTTGCTCAAAATACAGCATTAGTGTTCTTAGAAGGTCTAAACAAGTGATTCTGTCAATTGAAGCTCAAACATCACTTGCGCTGCAAAAAAACTCTAACTCATGAAAATCTGGCTTCTGCATTGCAAATAACATTTCATTTCATGAGAAAGAAAGTAACATGTTACTTGTACTTATGCTTTACTGTTAAAATAGCAAAAAACAAATTTCTCTCACTGAGAAAGAAGATTTTCAGCATCTGTGGCCTTTTTTTCTCTTCATTTGCACTAAACACAGCATTAGTGTTCTTAGAAGTTCTAAACAAGTGATTCTGTCCATTGAAGCTCTAAGATGACTTGCTCTGCAAAAAAACTATAACTCATGAAAATCTGTCTTCTGCTTTGCAAATAACATTTAATTTCATGAGAAATAAATATCTTTCATATCCTTAAACTTTACTGTTAAAATTGCCAAAAAACAACTTTCTCTCACTGACAAAGAAGCTTTTCAGCATCTGTGGCCTTTTTTTCTCTTAATTTGCTAAGTTGCTCAAAACACAGCATTAGTGTTCTTAGAAGGTCTAAACAAGTGATTCTGTCAATTGAAGCTCAAACATCACTTGCGCTTCAAAAAAACTCTATCTCATGAAAATCTGGCTTCTGTATTGCAAATAACATTTCATTTCATGAGAACGAAACATCTCTTGTGTACTTAAGCGTTGCTGTTAAAATTGTAAAAAACAACTTTCTCTCACTGAGAAAGAAGCATTTCAGCATCTGTGGCCTTTTTTTCTTCATTTGCACTAAACCCAGCATTAGTGTTCTTAGAAGCTCTGAACAAGTGATTCTGTCCATTGAAGCTCAAACATGACTTGCTCTGCAAAAAAACTCTAACTCATGAAAATCTGGCTTCTGCATTGCAAAAAACATTTCATTTCATGAGAAAGAAACATGTTACATGTACTTAAGCTTTACTGTTAAAATTGCAAAAAACAAATTTCTCTCACTGAGAAAGAAGCTTTTCAGCAGCTGTGGCCCTTTTTTCTCTTCATTTGCATTAAACACAGCATTAGTGTTCTTAGAAGCTCTGAACAAGTGATTCTGTCCATTGAAGCTCAAACATGACTTGCTCTGCCAAAAACCTCTAACTCATGAAAATCTGGCTTCTGCATTGCAAAAAACATTTCATTTCATGAGAAATATCTTTCATATCCTTAAACTTTACTGTTAAAATAGCAAAAAACTAATTTCTCTCACTGAGAAAGAAGCTTTTCAGCATCTGTGGCCTTTTTTTCTCTTCATTTGCACTTAACACAGCATTAGTGTTCTTAGAAGTTCTGAACAAGTGATTCTGTCCATTGAAGCTCTAACATGACTTGCTCTGCCAAAAATCTCTAACTCATGAAAATCTGTATTCTGCATTGCAAATAACATTTCATTTCATGAGAACGAAACATCTCTCGTGTACTTAAGGTTTGCTGTTAAAATTTAAAAAAACAACTTTCTCTCACTGAGAAAGAAGCATTTCAGCATCTGTGGCCTTTTTTTCTTCATTTGCACTAAACCCAGCAAAAGTGTTCTTAGAAGCTCTGAACAAGTGATTCTGTCCATTGAAGCTCAAACATGACTTGCTCTGCAAAAAAACTCTAACTCATGAAAATCTGGCTTCTGCATTGCAAAAAACATTTAATTTCATGAGAAAGAAACACGTTACATGTACATAAGCTTTACTGTTAAAATTGCAAAAAACTAATTTCTCTCACTGAGAAAGAAGCTTTTCAGCATCTGTGGCCTTTTTTCTCTTCATTTGCACTAAACACAGCATTAGTGTTCTTAGAAGTTCTAAACAAGTGATTCCGTCCATTGAAGCTCTAAGATGACTTGCTCTGCAAAAAAACTATGTCATGAAAATCTGTCTTCTGCTTTGCAAATAACATTTAATTTCATGAGAAATAAATATCTTTCATATCCTTAAACTTTACTGTTAAAATTGCAAAAAACAAATTTCTCTCACTGAGAAAGATGCTTTTCAGCATCTGTGGCCTTTTTTTCTCTTCATTTGCGAAGTTGCACAAAACACAGTATTAGTGTTCTTAGAAGGTCTAAACAAGTGATTCTGTCCATTGAAGCTCTAAGATGACTTGCTCTGCAAAAAAACTCTAACTCATGAAAATCTGTCTTCTGCTTTGCAAATAACATTTCATTTCATGAGAAAGAAACATGTTACATGTACTTATGCTTTACTGTTCAAATTGCAAAAAACAAATTTCTCTCACTGAGAAAGAAGCTTTTCAGCATCTGTGGCCTTTTTTTCTCTTCATTTGCACTAAACACAGCATTAGTGTTCTTAGAAGGTCTAAACAAGTGATTCTGTCCATTGAAGCTCTAAGATGACTTGCTCTGCAAAAAAACTATAACTCATGAAAATCTGTCTTCTGCTTTGCAAATAACATTTAATTTCATGAGAAATAAATATCTTTCATATCCTTAAACTTTACTGTTAAAATTGCCAAAAAACAACTTTCTCTCACTGACAAAGAAGCTTTTCAGCATCTGTGGCCTTTTTTTCTCTTAATTTGCTAAGTTGCTCAAAACACAGCATTAGTGTTCTTAGAAGGTCTAAACAAGTGATTCTGTCAATTGAAGCTCAAACATCACTTGCGCTTCAAAAAAACTCTATCTCATGAAAATCTGGCTTCTGCATTGCAAATAACATTTCATTTCATGAGAACGAAACATCTCTTGTGTACTTAAGCGTTGCTGTTAAAATTGTAAAAAACAACTTTCTCTCACTGAGAAAGAAGCATTTCAGCATCTGTGGCCTTTTTTTCTTCATTTGCACTAAACCCAGCATTAGTGTTCTTAGAAGCTCTGAACAAGTGATTCTGTCCATTGAAGCTCAAACATGACTTGCTCTGCAAAAAAACTCTAACTCATGAAAATCTGGCTTCTGCATTGCAAAAAACATTTCATTTCATGAGAAAGAAACATGTTACATGTACTTAAGCTTTACTGTTAAAATTGCAAAAAACAAATTTCTCTCACTGAGAAAGAAGCTTTTCAGCAGCTGTGGCCCTTTTTTCTCTTCATTTGCATTAAACACAGCATTAGTGTTCTTAGAAGCTCTGAACAAGTGATTCTGTCCATTGAAGCTCAAACATGACTTGCTCTGCAAAAGAACTCTAACTCATGAAAATCTGGCTTCTGCATTGCAAATAACATTTCATTTCATGAGAAAGAAAGAAACATGTTACATGTACTTATGCTTTACTGTTAAAATTGCAAAAAAATAATTTCTCTCACTGAGAAAGAAGCTTTTCAACATCTGTGGCCTTTTTTTCTCTTCATTTGCACTAAACACAGCATTAGTGTTCTTAGAAGCTCTGAAGAAGTGATTCTGTCCATTGAAGCTCTAACATGACTTGCTCTGCAAAAAAACTCTAACTCATGAAAATCTGGCTTCTGCATTGCAAAAAACATTTCATTTCATGAGAAAGAAACACGTTACATGTACATAAGCTTTACTGTTAAAATTGCAAAAAACTAATTTCTCTCACTGAGAAAGAAGCTTTTCAGCATCTGTGGCCTTTTTTTCTCTTCATTTGCACTAAACACAGCATTAGTGTTCTTAGAAGTTCTAAACAAGTGATTCCGTCCATTGAAGCTCTAAGATGACTTGCTCTGCAAAAAAACTATAACTCATGAAAATCTGTCTTCTGCTTTGCAAATAACATTTAATTTCATGAGAAATAAATATCTTTCATATCCTTAAACTTTACTGTTAAAATTGCAAAAAACAAATTTCTCTCACTGAGAAAGAAGCTTTTCAGCATCTGTGGCCTTTTTTTCTCTTCATTTGCGAAGTTGCACAAAACACAGCATTAGTGTTCTTAGAAGGTCTAAACAAGTGATTCTGTCAATTGAAGCTCAAACATCACTTGCGCTGCAAAAAACTCTAACTCATGAAAATCTGGCTTCTGCATTGCAAATAACATTTCATTTCATGAGAAAGAAATGAAACATGTACTTATGCTTTACTGTTAAAATTGCAAAAAACAAATTTCTCTCACTGAGAAAGAAGCTTTTCAGCATCTGTGGCCTTTTTTTCTTCATTTGCACTAAACCCAGCATTAGTGTTCTTAGAAGCTCTGAACAAGTGATTCTGTCCATTGAAGCTCAAACATGACTTGCTCTGCAAAAAAACTCTAACTCATGAAAATCTGGCTTCTGCATTGCAAATAACATTTCATTTCATGAGAAAGAAAGTAACATGTTACTTGTACTTATGCTTTACTGTTAAAATTGCAAAAAACAACTTTCTCTCACTGACAAAGAAGCTTTTCAGCATCTGTGGCCTTTTTTTCTCTTAATTTGCTAAGTTGCTCAAAATACAGCATTAGTGTTCTTAGAAGGTCTAAACAAGTGATTCTGTCAATTGAAGCTCAAACATCACTTGCGCTGCAAAAAAACTCTAACTCATGAAAATCTGGCTTCTGCATTGCAAATAACATTTCATTTCATGAGAAAGAAAGTAACATGTTACTTGTACTTATGCTTTACTGTTAAAATTGCAAAAAACAAATTTCTCTCACTGAGAAAGAAGATTTTCAGCATCTGTGGCCGTTTTTTCTCTTCATTTGCATTAAACACAGCATTAGTGTTCTTAGAAGCTCTGAACAAGTGATTCTGTCAATTGAAGCTCAAACATGACTTGCTCTGCCAAAAATCTCTAACTCATGAAAATCTGTATTCTGCATTGCAAATAACATTTCATTTCATGAGAACGAAACATCTCTCGTGTACTTAAGCTTTGCTGTTAAAATTGTAAAAAACAACTTTCTCTCACTGAGAAAGAAGCTTTTCAGCATCTGTGGCCTTTTTTTCTTCATTTGCACTAAACCCAGCATTAGTGTTCTTAGAAGCTCTGAACAAGTGATCCTGTCCATTGAAGCTCAAACATGACTTGCTCTGCAAAAAAACTCTAACTCATGAAAATCTGGCTTCTGCATTGCAAATAACATTTCATTTCATGAGAAAGAAAGAAACATGTTACATGTACTTATGCTTTACTGTTAAAATTGAAAAAAACAAATTTCTGTCACTGAGAAAGAAGCTTTTCAGCATCTGTGGCCTTTTTTTCTCTTAATTTGCTAAGTTGCTCAAAACACAGCATTAGTGTTCTTAGAAGCTCTGAAGAAGTGATTCTGTCCATTGAAGCTCTAACATGACTTGCTCTGCCAAAAATCTCTAACTCATGAAAATCTGTATTCTGCATTGCAAATAACATTTCATTTCATGAGAACGAAACATCTCTCGTGTACTTAAGCTTTGCTTTAAAATTGTAAAAAACAACTTTCTCTCACTGAGAAAGAAGCATTTCAGCATCTGTGGCCTTTTTTTCTCTTCATTTGCACTAAACACAGCATTAGTGTTCTTAGAAGGTCTAAACAAGTGATTCTGTCCATTGAAGCTCTAAGATGACTTGCTCTGCAAAAAAACTATAACTCATGAAAATCTGTCTTCTGCTTTGCAAATAACATTTAATTTCATGAGAAATAAATATCTTTCATATCCTTAAACTTTACTGTTAAAATTGCCAAAAAACAACTTTCTCTCACTGACAAAGAAGCTTTTCAGCATCTGTGGCCTTTTTTTCTCTTAATTTGCTAAGTTGCTCAAAACACAGCATTAGTGTTCTTAGAAGGTCTAAACAAGTGATTCTGTCAATTGAAGCTCAAACATCACTTGCGCTTCAAAAAAACTCTATCTCATGAAAATCTGGCTGCTGTATTGCAAATAACATTTCATTTCATGAGAACGAAACATCTCTTGTGTACTTAAGCGTTGCTGTTAAAATTGTAAAAAACAACTTTCTCTCACTGAGAAAGAAGCATTTCAGCATCTGTGGCCTTTTTTTCTTCATTTGCACTAAACCCAGCATTAGTGTTCTTAGAAGCTCTGAACAAGTGATTCTGTCCATTGAAGCTCAAACATGACTTGCTCTGCAAAAAAACTCTAACTCATGAAAATCTGGCTTCTGCATTGCAAAAAAACATTTCATTTCATGAGAAAGAAACATGTTACATGTACTTAAGCTTTACTGTTAAAATTGCAAAAAACAAATTTCTCTCACTGAGAAAGAAGCTTTTCAGCAGCTGTGGCCCTTTTTTCTCTTCATTTGCATTAAACACAGCATTAGTGTTCTTAGAAGCTCTGAACAAGTGATTCTGTCCATTGAAGCTCAAACATGACTTGCTCTGCCAAAAACCTCTAACTCATGAAAATCTGGCTTCTGCATAGCAAAAAACATTTCATTTCATGAGAAATATCTTTCATATCCTTAAACTTTACTGTTAAAATAGCAAAAAACTAATTTCTCTCACTGAGAAAGAAGCTTTTCAGCATCTGTGGCCTTTTTTTCTCTTCATTTGCACTTAACACAGCATTAGTGTTCTTAGAAGTTCTGAACAAGTGATTCTGTCCATTGAAGCTCTAACATGACTTGCTCTGCCAAAAATCTCTAACTCATGAAAATCTGTATTCTGCATTGCAAATAACATTTCATTTCATGAGAACGAAACATCTCTCGTGTACTTAAGGTTTGCTGTTAAAATTGTAAAAAACAACTTTCTCTCACTGAGAAAGAAGCATTTCAGCATCTGTGGCCTTTTTTTCTTCATTTGCACTAAACCCAGCAAAAGTGTTCTTAGAAGCTCTGAACAAGTGATTCTGTCCATTGAAGCTCAAACATGACTTGCTCTGCAAAAAAACTCTAACTCATGAAAATCTGGCTTCTGCATTGCAAAAAACATTTAATTTCATGAGAAAGAAACACGTTACATGTACATAAGCTTTACTGTTAAAATTGCAAAAAACTAATTTCTCTCACTGAGAAAGAAGCTTTTCAGCATCTGTGGCCTTTTTTCTCTTCATTTGCACTAAACACAGCATTAGTGTTCTTAGAAGTTCTAAACAAGTGATTCCGTCCATTGAAGCTCTAAGATGACTTGCTCTGCAAAAAAACTATGTCATGAAAATCTGTCTTCTGTTTTGCAAATAACATTTAATTTCATGAGAAATAAATATCTTTCATATCCTTAAACTTTACTGTTAAAATTGCAAAAAACAAATTTCTCTCACTGAGAAAGATGCTTTTCAGCATCTGTGGCCTTTTTTTCTCTTCATTTGCGAAGTTGCACAAAACACAGTATTAGTGTTCTTAGAAGGTCTAAACAAGTGATTCTGTCCATTGAAGCTCTAAGATGACTTGCTCTGCAAAAAAACTCTAACTCATGAAAATCTGTCTTCTGCTTTGCAAATAACATTTCATTTCATGAGAAAGAAACATGTTACATGTACTTATGCTTTACTGTTCAAATTGCAAAAAACAAATTTCTCTCACTGAGAAAGAAGCTTTTCAGCATCTGTGGCCTTTTTTTCTCTTCATTTGCACTAAACACAGCATTAGTGTTCTTAGAAGGTCTAAACAAGTGATTCTGTCCATTGAAGCTCTAAGATGACTTGCTCTGCAAAAAAACTATAACTCATGAAAATCTGTCTTCTGCTTTGCAAATAACATTTAATTTCATGAGAAATAAATATCTTTCATATCCTTAAACTTTACTGTTAAAATTGCCAAAAAACAACTTTCTCTCACTGACAAAGAAGCTTTTCAGCATCTGTGGCCTTTTTTTCTCTTAATTTGCTAAGTTGCTCAAAACACAGCATTAGTGTTCTTAGAAGGTCTAAACAAGTGATTCTGTCAATTGAAGCTCAAACATCACTTGCGCTTCAAAAAAACTCTATCTCATGAAAATCTGGCTTCTGCATTGCAAATAACATTTCATTTCATGAGAACGAAACATCTCTTGTGTACTTAAGCGTTGCTGTTAAAATTGTAAAAAACAACTTTCTCTCACTGAGAAAGAAGCATTTCAGCATCTGTGGCCTTTTTTTCTTCATTTGCACTAAACCCAGCATTAGTGTTCTTAGAAGCTCTGAACAAGTGATTCTGTCCATTGAAGCTCAAACATGACTTGCTCTGCAAAAAAACTCTAACTCATGAAAATCTGGCTTCTGCATTGCAAAAAACATTTCATTTCATGAGAAAGAAACATGTTACATGTACTTAAGCTTTACTGTTAAAATTGCAAAAAACAAATTTCTCTCACTGAGAAAGA
Organism: Barbus barbus; assembly: GCF_936440315.1. Lineage (NCBI taxonomy): Eukaryota > Metazoa > Chordata > Actinopteri > Cypriniformes > Cyprinidae > Barbus > Barbus barbus. The sequence continues at coordinate 1,099,687 of NC_136728.1, read as the reverse complement.
AGCTTTTCAGCAGCTGTGGCCCTTTTTTCTCTTCATTTGCATTAAACACAGCATTAGTGTTCTTAGAAGCTCTGAACAAGTGATTCTGTCCATTGAAGCTCAAACATGACTTGCTCTGCCAAAAACCTCTAACTCATGAAAATCTGGCTTCTGCATTGCAAAAAACATTTCATTTCATGAGAAATATCTTTCATATCCTTAAACTTTACTGTTAAAATAGCAAAAAACTAATTTCTCTCACTGAGAAAGAAGCTTTTCAGCATCTGTGGCCTTTTTTTCTCTTCATTTGCACTTAACACAGCATTAGTGTTCTTAGAAGTTCTGAACAAGTGATTCTGTCCATTGAAGCTCTAACATGACTTGCTCTGCCAAAAATCTCTAACTCATGAAAATCTGTATTCTGCATTGCAAATAACATTTCATTTCATGAGAACGAAACATCTCTCGTGTACTTAAGGTTTGCTGTTAAAATTGTAAAAAACAACTTTCTCTCACTGAGAAAGAAGCATTTCAGCATCTGTGGCCTTTTTTTCTTCATTTGCACTAAACCCAGCAAAAGTGTTCTTAGAAGCTCTGAACAAGTGATTCTGTCCATTGAAGCTCAAACATGACTTGCTCTGCAAAAAAACTCTAACTCATGAAAATCTGGCTTCTGCATTGCAAAAAACATTTAATTTCATGAGAAAGAAACACGTTACATGTACATAAGCTTTACTGTTAAAATTGCAAAAAACTAATTTCTCTCACTGAGAAAGAAGCTTTTCAGCATCTGTGGCCTTTTTTCTCTTCATTTGCACTAAACACAGCATTAGTGTTCTTAGAAGTTCTAAACAAGTGATTCCGTCCATTGAAGCTCTAAGATGACTTGCTCTGCAAAAAAACTATGTCATGAAAATCTGTCTTCTGCTTTGCAAATAACATTTAATTTCATGAGAAATAAATATCTTTCATATCCTTAAACTTTACTGTTAAAATTGCAAAAAACAAATTTCTCTCACTGAGAAAGAAGCTTTTCAGCATCTGTGGCCTTTTTTTCTCTTCATTTGCGAAGTTGCACAAAACACAGTATTAGTGTTCTTAGAAGGTCTAAACAAGTGATTCTGTCAATTGAAGCTCAAACATCACTTATGCTGCAAAAAAACTCTAACTCATGAAAATCTGGCTTCTGCATTGCAAATACCATTTCATTTCATGAGAAAGAAAGTAACATGTTACATGTACTTATGCTTTACTGTTAAAATTGCAAAAAACAAATTTCTCTCACTGAGAAAGAAGCTTTACAGCATCTTTGGCCTTTTTTTCTCTTCATTTGCGAAGTTGCACAAAATACAGCATTAGTGTTCTTAGAAGGTCTAAACAAGTGATTCTGTCAATTGAAGCTCAAACATCACTTGCGCTGCAAAAAAACTCTAACTCATGAAAATCTGGCTTCTGCATTGCAAATAACATTTCATTTCATGAGAAAGAAATGAAACATGTACTTATGCTTTACTGTTAAAATTGCAAAAAACAAATTTCTCTCACTGAGAAAGAAGCTTTTCAGCATCTGTGGCCTTTTTTCTCTTCATTTGCACTAAACACAGCATGAGTGTTCTTAGAAGGTCTAAACAAGTGATTCTGTCAATTGAAGCTCAAACATCACTTGCGCTGCAAAAAAACTCTAACTCATGAAAATCTGGCTTCTGCATTGCAAATAACATTTCATTTCATGAGAAAGAAATGAAACATGTACTTATGCTTTACTGTTAAAATTGCAAAAAACAAATTTCTCTCACTGAGAAAGAAGCTTTTCAGCATCTGTGGCCTTTTTTCTCTTCATTTGCACTAAACACAGCATGAGTGTTCTTAGAAGGTCTAAACAAGTGATTCTGTCAATTGAAGCTCAAACATGACTTGCTCTGCAAAAAAACTCTAACTCATGAAAATCTGGCTTCTGCATTCCAAATAACATTTCATTTCATGAGAAAGAAAGAAACGTTACATGTACTTATGCTTTACTGTTAAAATTGCAAAAAACTAATTTCTCTCACTGAGAAAGAAGCTTTTCAACATCTGTGGCCTTTTTTTCTCTTCATTTGCACTAAACACAGCATTAGTGTTCTTAGAAGCTCTGAAGAAGTGATTCTGTCCATTGAAGCTCTAACATGACTTGCTCTGCCAAAAATCTCTAACTCATGAAAATCTGTATTCTGCATTGCAAATAACATTTCATTTCATGAGAAAGAAACATCTCTCGTGTACTTAAGGTTTGCTGTTAAAATTGTAAAAAACAACTTTCTCTCACTGAGAAAGAAGCATTTCAGCATCTGTGGCCTTTTTTTCTTCATTTGCACTAAACCCAGCAAAAGTGTTCTTAGAAGCTCTGAACAAGTGATTCTGTCCATTGAAGCTCAAACATCACTTGCTCTGCAAAAAACTCTAACTCATGAAAATCTGTATTCTGCATTGCAAATAACATTTCATTTCATGAGAAAGAAACATGTTACATGTACTTAAGCTTTACTGTTAAAATTGCAAAAAACAAATTTCTCTCACTGAGAAAGAAGCATTTCAGCATCTGTGGCCTTTTTTTCTTCATTTGCACTAAACCCAGCAAAAGTGTTCTTAGAAGCTCTGAACAAGTGATTCTGTCCATTGAAGCTCAAACATCACTTGCGCTGCAAAAAAACTCTAACTCATGAAAATCTGGCTTCTGCATTGCAAATAACATTTCATTTCATGAGAAAGAAAGTAACATGTTACTTGTACTTATGCTTTACTGTTAAAATTGCAAAAAACAAATTTCTCTCACTGAGAAAGAAGATTTTCAGCATCTGTGGCCGTTTTTTCTCTTCATTTGCATTAAACACAGCATTAGTGTTCTTAGAAGCTCTGAACAAGTGATTCTGTCAATTGAAGCTCAAACATGACTTGCTCTGCCAAAAATCTCTAACTCATGAAAATCTGTATTCTGCATTGCAAATAACATTTCATTTCATGAGAACGAAACATCTCTCGTGTACTTAAGCTTTGCTGTTAAAATTGTAAAAAACAACTTTCTCTCACTGAGAAAGAAGCTTTTCAGCATCTGTGGCCTTTTTTTCTTCATTTGCACTAAACCCAGCATTAGTGTTCTTAGAAGCTCTGAACAAGTGATCCTGTCCATTGAAGCTCAAACATGACTTGCTCTGCAAAAAAACTCTAACTCATGAAAATCTGGCTTCTGCATTGCAAATAACATTTCATTTCATGAGAAAGAAAGAAACATGTTACATGTACTTATGCTTTACTGTTAAAATTGAAAAAAACAAATTTCTGTCACTGAGAAAGAAGCTTTTCAGCATCTGTGGCCTTTTTTTCTCTTAATTTGCTAAGTTGCTCAAAACACAGCATTAGTGTTCTTAGAAGCTCTGAAGAAGTGATTCTGTCCATTGAAGCTCTAACATGACTTGCTCTGCCAAAAATCTCTAACTCATGAAAATCTGGCTTCTGCATTGCAAAAAACATTTAATTTCATGAGAAAGAAACACGTTACATGTACATAAGCTTTACTGTTAAAATTGCAAAAAACTAATTTCTCTCACTGAGAAAGAAGCTTTTCAGCATCTGTGGCCTTTTTTCTCTTCATTTGCACTAAACACAGCATTAGTGTTCTTAGAAGTTCTAAACAAGTGATTCCGTCCATTGAAGCTCTAAGATGACTTGCTCTGCAAAAAAACTATGTCATGAAAATCTGTCTTCTGCTTTGCAAATAACATTTAATTTCATGAGAAATAAATATCTTTCATATCCTTAAACTTTACTGTTAAAATTGCAAAAAACAAATTTCTCTCACTGAGAAAGAAGCTTTTCAGCATCTGTGGCCTTTTTTTCTCTTCATTTGCGAAGTTGCACAAAACACAGTATTAGTGTTCTTAGAAGGTCTAAACAAGTGATTCTGTCAATTGAAGCTCAAACATCACTTATGCTGCAAAAAAACTCTAACTCATGAAAATCTGGCTTCTGCATTGCAAATACCATTTCATTTCATGAGAAAGAAAGTAACATGTTACATGTACTTAAGCTTTGCTTTAAAATTGTAAAAAACAACTTTCTCTCACTGAGAAAGAAGCATTTCAGCATCTGTGGCCTTTTATACTTCATTTGCACTAAACCCAGTATTAGTGTTCTTAGAAGGTCTGAACAAGTGATTCTGTCCATTGAAGCTCTAAGATGACTTGCTCTGCAAAAAAACTCTAACTCATGAAAATCTGTCTTCTGCTTTGCAAATAACATTTCATTTCATGAGAAAGAAACATGTTACATGTACTTATGCTTTACTGTTCAAATTGCAAAAAACAAATTTCTCTCACTGAGAAAGAAGCTTTTCAGCATCTGTGGCCTTTTTTTCTCTTCATTTGCACTAAACACAGCATTAGTGTTCTTAGAAGGTCTAAACAAGTGATTCTGTCCATTGAAGCTCTAAGATGACTTGCTCTGCAAAAAAACTATAACTCATGAAAATCTGTCTTCTGCTTTGCAAATAACATTTAATTTCATGAGAAATAAATATCTTTCATATCCTTAAACTTTACTGTTAAAATTGCCAAAAAACAACTTTCTCTCACTGACAAAGAAGCTTTTCAGCATCTGTGGCCTTTTTTTCTCTTAATTTGCTAAGTTGCTCAAAACACAGCATTAGTGTTCTTAGAAGGTCTAAACAAGTGATTCTGTCAATTGAAGCTCAAACATCACTTGCGCTTCAAAAAAACTCTATCTCATGAAAATCTGGCTTCTGCATTGCAAATAACATTTCATTTCATGAGAACGAAACATCTCTTGTGTACTTAAGCGTTGCTGTTAAAATTGTAAAAAACAACTTTCTCTCACTGAGAAAGAAGCATTTCAGCATCTGTGGCCTTTTTTTCTTCATTTGCACTAAACCCAGCATTAGTGTTCTTAGAAGCTCTGAACAAGTGATTCTGTCCATTGAAGCTCAAACATGACTTGCTCTGCAAAAAAACTCTAACTCATGAAAATCTGGCTTCTGCATTGCAAAAAACATTTCATTTCATGAGAAAGAAACATGTTACATGCACTTAAGCTTTACTGTTAAAATTGCAAAAAACAAATTTCTCTCACTGAGAAAGAAGCTTTTCAGCAGCTGTGGCCCTTTTTTCTCTTCATTTGCATTAAACACAGCATTAGTGTTCTTAGAAGCTCTGAACAAGTGATTCTGTCCATTGAAGCTCAAACATGACTTGCTCTGCCAAAAACCTCTAACTCATGAAAATCTGGCTTCTGCATTGCAAAAAACATTTCATTTCATGAGAAATATCTTTCATATCCTTAAACTTTACTGTTAAAATAGCAAAAAACTAATTTCTCTCACTGAGAAAGAAGCTTTTCAGCATCTGTGGCCTTTTTTTTCTCTTCATTTGCACTTAACACAGCATTAGTGTTCTTAGAAGTTCTGAACAAGTGATTCTGTCCATTGAAGCTCTAACATGACTTGCTCTGCCAAAAATCTCTAACTCATGAAAATCTGGCTTCTGCATTGCAAAAAACATTTAATTTCATGAGAAAGAAACACGTTACATGTACATAAGCTTTACTGTTAAAATTGCAAAAAACTAATTTCTCTCACTGAGAAAGAAGCTTTTCAGCATCTGTGGCCTTTTTTCTCTTCATTTGCACTAAACACAGCATTAGTGTTCTTAGAAGTTCTAAACAAGTGATTCCGTCCATTGAAGCTCTAAGATGACTTGCTCTGCAAAAAAACTATGTCATGAAAATCTGTCTTCTGCTTTGCAAATAACATTTAATTTCATGAGAAATAAATATCTTTCATATCCTTAAACTTTACTGTTAAAATTGCAAAAAACAAATTTCTCTCACTGAGAAAGAAGCTTTTCAGCATCTGTGGCCTTTTTTTCTCTTCATTTGCGAAGTTGCACAAAACACAGTATTAGTGTTCTTAGAAGGTCTAAACAAGTGATTCTGTCAATTGAAGCTCAAACATCACTTATGCTGCAAAAAAACTCTAACTCATGAAAATCTGGCTTCTGCATTGCAAATACCATTTCATTTCATGAGAAAGAAAGTAACATGTTACATGTACTTATGCTTTACTGTTAAAATTGCAAAAAACAAATTTCTCTCACTGAGAAAGAAGCTTTACAGCATCTTTGGCCTTTTTTTCTCTTCATTTGCGAAGTTGCACAAAATACAGCATTAGTGTTCTTAGAAGGTCTAAACAAGTGATTCTGTCAATTGAAGCTCAAACATCACTTGCGCTGCAAAAAAACTCTAACTCATGAAAATCTGGCTTCTGCATTGCAAATAACATTTCATTTCATGAGAAAGAAATGAAACATATACTTATGCTTTACTGTTAAAATTGCAAAAAACAAATTTCTCTCACTGAGAAAGAAGCTTTTCAGCATCTTTGGCCTTTTTTCTCTTCATTTGCACTAAACACAGCATGAGTGTTCTTAGAAGGTCTAAACAAGTGATTCTGTCAATTGAAGCTCAAACATCACTTGCTCTGCAAAAAACTCTAACTCATGAAAATCTGTATTCTGCATTGCAAATAACATTTCATTTCATGAGAACGAAACATCTCTCGTGTACTTAAGCTTTGCTGTTAAAATTGTAAAAAACAACTTTCTCTCACTGAGAAAGAAGCTTTTCAGCATCTGTGGCCTTTTTTTCTTCATTTGCACTAAACCCAGCATTAGTGTTCTTAGAAGCTCTGAACAAGTGATTCTGTCCATTGAAGCTCAAACATGACTTGCTCTGCAAAAACACTCTAACTCATGAAAATCTGGCTTCTGCATTGCAAATAACATTTCATTTCATGAGAAAGAAAGAAACGTTACATGTACTTATGCTTTACTGTTAAAATTGCAAAAAACTAATTTCTCTCACTGAGAAAGAAGCTTTTCAACATCTGTGGCCTTTTTTTCTCTTCATTTGCACTAAACACAGCATTAGTGTTCTTAGAAGCTCTGAAGAAGTGATTCTGTCCATTGAAGCTCTAACATGACTTGCTCTGCCAAAAATCTCTAACTCATGAAAATCTGTATTCTGCATTGCAAATAACATTTCATTTCATGAGAAAGAAAGTAACATGTTACATGTACTTATGCTTTACTGTTAAAATTGCAAAAAACAAATTTCTCTCACTGAGAAAGAAGCTTTTCAGCATCTGTGGCCTTTTTTCTCTTCATTTGCACTAAACACAGCATGAGTGTTCTTAGAAGGTCTAAACAAGTGATTCTGTCAATTGAAGCATAAACATCACTTGCTCTGCAAAAAACTCTAACTCATGAAAATCTGTATTCTGCATTGCAAATAACATTTCATTTCATGAGAACGAAACATCTCTCGTGTACTTAAGGTTTGCTGTTAAAATTGTAAAAAACAACTTTCTCTCACTGAGAAAGAAGCATTTCAGCATCTGTGGCCTTTTTTTCTTCATTTGCACTAAACCCAGCAAAAGTGTTCTTAGAAGCTCTGAACAAGTGATTCTGTCCATTGAAGCTCAAACATCACTTGCTCTGCAAAAAACTCTAACTCATGAAAATCTGTATTCTGCATTGCAAATAACATTTCATTTCATGAGAAAGTAACATGTTACTTGTACTTATGCTTTACTGTTAAAATTGCAAAAAACAAATTTCTCTCACTGAGAAAGAAGATTTTCAGCATCTGTGGCCGTTTTTTCTCTTCATTTGCATTAAACACAGCATTAGTGTTCTTAGAAGCTCTGAACAAGTGATTCTGTCAATTGAAGCTCAAACATGACTTGCTCTGCCAAAAATCTCTAACTCATGAAAATCTGTATTCTGCATTGCAAATAACATTTCATTTCATGAGAACGAAACATCTCTCGTGTACTTAAGCTTTGCTGTTAAAATTGTAAAAAACAACTTTCTCTCACTGAGAAAGAAGCTTTTCAGCATCTGTGGCCTTTTTTTCTTCATTTGCACTAAACCCAGCATTAGTGTTCTTAGAAGCTCTGAACAAGTGATCCTGTCCATTGAAGCTCAAACATGACTTGCTCTGCAAAAAAACTCTAACTCATGAAAATCTGGCTTCTGCATTGCAAATAACATTTCATTTCATGAGAAAGAAAGAAACATGTTACATGTACTTATGCTTTACTGTTAAAATTGAAAAAAACTAATTTCTGTCACTGAGAAAGAAGCTTTTCAGCATCTGTGGCCTTTTTTTCTCTTAATTTGCTAAGTTGCTCAAAACACAGCATTAGTGTTCTTAGAAGCTCTGAAGAAGTGATTCTGTCCATTGAAGCTCTAACATGACTTGCTCTGCCAAAAATCTCTAACTCATGAAAATCTGTATTCTGCATTGCAAATAACATTTCATTTCATGAGAACGAAACATCTCTCGTGTACTTAAGCTTTGCTTTAAAATTGTAAAAAACAACTTTCTCTCACTGAGAAAGAAGCATTTCAGCATCTGTGGCCTTTTTTTCTCTTCATTTGCACTAAACACAGCATTAGTGTTCTTAGAAGGTCTAAACAAGTGATTCTGTCCATTGAAGCTCTAAGATGACTTGCTCTGCAAAAAAACTATAACTCATGAAAATCTGTCTTCTGCTTTGCAAATAACATTTAATTTCATGAGAAATAAATATCTTTCATATCCTTAAACTTTACTGTTAAAATTGCCAAAAAACAACTTTCTCTCACTGACAAAGAAGCTTTTCAGCATCTGTGGCCTTTTTTTCTCTTAATTTGCTAAGTTGCTCAAAACACAGCATTAGTGTTCTTAGAAGGTCTAAACAAGTGATTCTGTCAATTGAAGCTCAAACATCACTTGCGCTTCAAAAAAACTCTATCTCATGAAAATCTGGCTGCTGTATTGCAAATAACATTTCATTTCATGAGAACGAAACATCTCTTGTGTACTTAAGCGTTGCTGTTAAAATTGTAAAAAACAACTTTCTCTCACTGAGAAAGAAGCATTTCAGCATCTGTGGCCTTTTTTTCTTCATTTGCACTAAACCCAGCATTAGTGTTCTTAGAAGCTCTGAACAAGTGATTCTGTCCATTGAAGCTCAAACATGACTTGCTCTGCAAAAAAACTCTAACTCATGAAAATCTGGCTTCTGCATTGCAAAAAAACATTTCATTTCATGAGAAAGAAACATGTTACATGTACTTAAGCTTTACTGTTAAAATTGCAAAAAACAAATTTCTCTCACTGAGAAAGAAGCTTTTCAGCAGCTGTGGCCCTTTTTTCTCTTCATTTGCATTAAACACAGCATTAGTGTTCTTAGAAGCTCTGAACAAGTGATTCTGTCCATTGAAGCTCAAACATGACTTGCTCTGCCAAAAACCTCTAACTCATGAAAATCTGGCTTCTGCATAGCAAAAAACATTTCATTTCATGAGAAATATCTTTCATATCCTTAAACTTTACTGTTAAAATAGCAAAAAACTAATTTCTCTCACTGAGAAAGAAGCTTTTCAGCATCTGTGGCCTTTTTTTCTCTTCATTTGCACTTAACACAGCATTAGTGTTCTTAGAAGTTCTGAACAAGTGATTCTGTCCATTGAAGCTCTAACATGACTTGCTCTGCCAAAAATCTCTAACTCATGAAAATCTGTATTCTGCATTGCAAATAACATTTCATTTCATGAGAACGAAACATCTCTCGTGTACTTAAGGTTTGCTGTTAAAATTGTAAAAAACAACTTTCTCTCACTGAGAAAGAAGCATTTCAGCATCTGTGGCCTTTTTTTCTTCATTTGCACTAAACCCAGCAAAAGTGTTCTTAGAAGCTCTGAACAAGTGATTCTGTCCATTGAAGCTCAAACATGACTTGCTCTGCAAAAAAACTCTAACTCATGAAAATCTGGCTTCTGCATTGCAAAAAACATTTAATTTCATGAGAAAGAAACACGTTACATGTACATAAGCTTTACTGTTAAAATTGCAAAAAACTAATTTCTCTCACTGAGAAAGAAGCTTTTCAGCATCTGTGGCCTTTTTTCTCTTCATTTGCACTAAACACAGCATTAGTGTTCTTAGAAGTTCTAAACAAGTGATTCCGTCCATTGAAGCTCTAAGATGACTTGCTCTGCAAAAAAACTATGTCATGAAAATCTGTCTTCTGTTTTGCAAATAACATTTAATTTCATGAGAAATAAATATCTTTCATATCCTTAAACTTTACTGTTAAAATTGCAAAAAACAAATTTCTCTCACTGAGAAAGATGCTTTTCAGCATCTGTGGCCTTTTTTTCTCTTCATTTGCGAAGTTGCACAAAACACAGTATTAGTGTTCTTAGAAGGTCTAAACAAGTGATTCTGTCCATTGAAGCTCTAAGATGACTTGCTCTGCAAAAAAACTCTAACTCATGAAAATCTGTCTTCTGCTTTGCAAATAACATTTCATTTCATGAGAAAGAAACATGTTACATGTACTTATGCTTTACTGTTCAAATTGCAAAAAACAAATTTCTCTCACTGAGAAAGAAGCTTTTCAGCATCTGTGGCCTTTTTTTCTCTTCATTTGCACTAAACACAGCATTAGTGTTCTTAGAAGGTCTAAACAAGTGATTCTGTCCATTGAAGCTCTAAGATGACTTGCTCTGCAAAAAAACTATAACTCATGAAAATCTGTCTTCTGCTTTGCAAATAACATTTAATTTCATGAGAAATAAATATCTTTCATATCCTTAAACTTTACTGTTAAAATTGCCAAAAAACAACTTTCTCTCACTGACAAAGAAGCTTTTCAGCATCTGTGGCCTTTTTTTCTCTTAATTTGCTAAGTTGCTCAAAACACAGCATTAGTGTTCTTAGAAGGTCTAAACAAGTGATTCTGTCAATTGAAGCTCAAACATCACTTGCGCTTCAAAAAAACTCTATCTCATGAAAATCTGGCTTCTGCATTGCAAATAACATTTCATTTCATGAGAACGAAACATCTCTTGTGTACTTAAGCGTTGCTGTTAAAATTGTAAAAAACAACTTTCTCTCACTGAGAAAGAAGCATTTCAGCATCTGTGGCCTTTTTTTCTTCATTTGCACTAAACCCAGCATTAGTGTTCTTAGAAGCTCTGAACAAGTGATTCTGTCCATTGAAGCTCAAACATGACTTGCTCTGCAAAAAAACTCTAACTCATGAAAATCTGGCTTCTGCATTGCAAAAAACATTTCATTTCATGAGAAAGAAACATGTTACATGTACTTAAGCTTTACTGTTAAAATTGCAAAAAACAAATTTCTCTCACTGAGAAAGAAGCTTTTCAGCAGCTGTGGCCTTTTTTTCTCTTCATTTGCACTTAACACAGCATTAGTGTTCTTAGAAGTTCTGAACAAGTGATTCTGTCCATTGAAGCTCTAACATGACTTGCTCTGCCAAAAATCTCTAACTCATGAAAATCTGTATTCTGCATTGCAAATAACATTTCATTTCATGAGAACGAAACATCTCTCGTGTACTTAAGGTTTGCTGTTAAAATTGTAAAAAACAACTTTCTCTCACTGAGAAAGAAGCATTTCAGCATCTGTGGCCTTTTTTTCTTCATTTGCACTAAACCCAGCAAAAGTGTTCTTAGAAGCTCTGAACAAGTGATTCTGTCCATTGAAGCTCAAACATGACTTGCTCTGCAAAAAAACTCTAACTCATGAAAATCTGGCTTCTGCATTGCAAAAAACATTTAATTTCATGAGAAAGAAACACGTTACATGTACATAAGCTTTACTGTTAAAATTGCAAAAAACTAATTTCTCTCACTGAGAAAGAAGCTTTTCAGCATCTGTGGCCTTTTTTCTCTTCATTTGCACTAAACACAGCATTAGTGTTCTTAGAAGTTCTAAACAAGTGATTCCGTCCATTGAAGCTCTAAGATGACTTGCTCTGCAAAAAAACTATGTCATGAAAATCTGTCTTCTGCTTTGCAAATAACATTTAATTTCATGAGAAATAAATATCTTTCATATCCTTAAACTTTACTGTTAAAATTGCAAAAAACAAATTTCTCTCACTGAGAAAGAAGCTTTTCAGCATCTGTGGCCTTTTTTTCTCTTCATTTGCGAAGTTGCACAAAACACAGTATTAGTGTTCTTAGAAGGTCTAAACAAGTGATTCTGTCAATTGAAGCTCAAACATCACTTATGCTGCAAAAAAACTCTAACTCATGAAAATCTGGCTTCTGCATTGCAAATACCATTTCATTTCATGAGAAAGAAAGTAACATGTTACATGTACTTATGCTTTACTGTTAAAATTGCAAAAAACAAATTTCTCTCACTGAGAAAGAAGCTTTACAGCATCTTTGGCCTTTTTTTCTCTTCATTTGCGAAGTTGCACAAAATACAGCATTAGTGTTCTTAGAAGGTCTAAACAAGTGATTCTGTCAATTGAAGCTCAAACATCACTTGCGCTGCAAAAAAACTCTAACTCATGAAAATCTGGCTTCTGCATTGCAAATAACATTTCATTTCATGAGAAAGAAATGAAACATGTACTTATGCTTTACTGTTAAAATTGCAAAAAACAAATTTCTCTCACTGAGAAAGAAGCTTTTCAGCATCTGTGGCCTTTTTTCTCTTCATTTGCACTAAACACAGCATGAGTGTTCTTAGAAGGTCTAAACAAGTGATTCTGTCAATTGAAGCTCAAACATCACTTGCTCTGCAAAAAACTCTAACTCATGAAAATCTGTATTCTGCATTGCAAATAACATTTCATTTCATGAGAACGAAACATCTCTCGTGTACTTAAGCTTTGCTGTTAAAATTGTAAAAAACAACTTTCTCTCACTGAGAAAGAAGCTTTTCAGCATCTGTGGCCTTTTTTTCTTCATTTGCACTAAACCCAGCATTAGTGTTCTTAGAAGCTCTGAACAAGTGATTCTGTCCATTGAAGCTCAAACATGACTTGCTCTGCAAAAAAACTCTAACTCATGAAAATCTGGCTTCTGCATTCCAAATAACATTTCATTTCATGAGAAAGAAAGAAACGTTACATGTACTTATGCTTTACTGTTAAAATTGCAAAAAACTAATTTCTCTCACTGAGAAAGAAGCTTTTCAACATCTGTGGCCTTTTTTTCTCTTCATTTGCACTAAACACAGCATTAGTGTTCTTAGAAGCTCTGAACAAGTGATTCTGTCCATTGAAGCTCTAACATGACTTGCTCTGCCAAAAATCTCTAACTCATGAAAATCTGTATTCTGCATTGCAAATAACATTTCATTTCATGAGAAAGAAACATCTCTCGTGTACTTAAGGTTTGCTGTTAAAATTGTAAAAAACAACTTTCTCTCACTGAGAAAGAAGCATTTCAGCATCTGTGGCCTTTTTTTCTTCATTTGCACTAAACCCAGCAAAAGTGTTCTTAGAAGCTCTGAACAAGTGATTCTGTCCATTGAAGCTCAAACATCACTTGCTCTGCAAAAAACTCTAACTCATGAAAATCTGTATTCTGCATTGCAAATAACATTTCATTTCATGAGAAAGAAACATGTTACATGTACTTAAGCTTTACTGTTAAAATTGCAAAAAACAAATTTCTCTCACTGAGAAAGAAGCATTTCAGCATCTGTGGCCTTTTTTTCTTCATTTGCACTAAACCCAGCAAAAGTGTTCTTAGAAGCTCTGAACAAGTGATTCTGTCCATTGAAGCTCAAACATCACTTGCGCTGCAAAAAAACTCTAACTCATGAAAATCTGGCTTCTGCATTGCAAATAACATTTCATTTCATGAGAAAGAAAGTAACATGTTACTTGTACTTATGCTTTACTGTTAAAATTGCAAAAAACAAATTTCTCTCACTGAGAAAGAAGATTTTCAGCATCTGTGGCCGTTTTTTCTCTTCATTTGCATTAAACACAGCATTAGTGTTCTTAGAAGCTCTGAACAAGTGATTCTGTCAATTGAAGCTCAAACATGACTTGCTCTGCCAAAAATCTCTAACTCATGAAAATCTGTATTCTGCATTGCAAATAACATTTCATTTCATGAGAACGAAACATCTCTCGTGTACTTATGCTTTACTGTTAAAATTGCAAAAAACAAATTTCTCTCACTGAGAAAGAAGCTTTTCAGCATCTGTGGCCTTTTTTTCTTCATTTGCACTAAACCCAGCATTAGTGTTCTTAGAAGCTCTGAACAAGTGATCCTGTCCATTGAAGCTCAAACATGACTTGCTCTGCAAAAAAACTCTAACTCATGAAAATCTGGCTTCTGCATTGCAAATAACATTTCATTTCATGAGAAAGAAAGAAACATGTTACATGTACTTATGCTTTACTGTTAAAATTGAAAAAAACAAATTTCTGTCACTGAGAAAGAAGCTTTTCAGCATCTGTGGCCTTTTTTTCTCTTAATTTGCTAAGTTGCTCAAAACACAGCATTAGTGTTCTTAGAAGCTCTGAAGAAGTGATTCTGTCCATTGAAGCTCTAACATGACTTGCTCTGCCAAAAATCTCTAACTCATGAAAATCTGTATTCTGCATTGCAAATAACATTTCATTTCATGAGAACGAAACATCTCTCGTGTACTTAAGCTTTGCTTTAAAATTGTAAAAAACAACTTTCTCTCACTGAGAAAGAAGCATTTCAGCATCTGTGGCCTTTTATACTTCATTTGCACTAAACCCAGTATTAGTGTTCTTAGAAGGTCTGAACAAGTGATTCTGTCCATTGAAGCTCTAAGATGACTTGCTCTGCAAAAAAACTCTAACTCATGAAAATCTGTCTTCTGCTTTGCAAATAACATTTCATTTCATGAGAAAGAAACATGTTACATGTACTTATGCTTTACTGTTCAAATTGCAAAAAACAAATTTCTCTCACTGAGAAAGAAGCTTTTCAGCATCTGTGGCCTTTTTTTCTCTTCATTTGCACTAAACACAGCATTAGTGTTCTTAGAAGGTCTAAACAAGTGATTCTGTCCATTGAAGCTCTAAGATGACTTGCTCTGCAAAAAAACTATAACTCATGAAAATCTGTCTTCTGCTTTGCAAATAACATTTAATTTCATGAGAAATAAATATCTTTCATATCCTTAAACTTTACTGTTAAAATTGCCAAAAAACAACTTTCTCTCACTGACAAAGAAGCTTTTCAGCATCTGTGGCCTTTTTTTCTCTTAATTTGCTAAGTTGCTCAAAACACAGCATTAGTGTTCTTAGAAGGTCTAAACAAGTGATTCTGTCAATTGAAGCTCAAACATCACTTGCGCTTCAAAAAAACTCTATCTCATGAAAATCTGGCTTCTGCATTGCAAATAACATTTCATTTCATGAGAACGAAACATCTCTTGTGTACTTAAGCGTTGCTGTTAAAATTGTAAAAAACAACTTTCTCTCACTGAGAAAGAAGCATTTCAGCATCTGTGGCCTTTTTTTCTTCATTTGCACTAAACCCAGCATTAGTGTTCTTAGAAGCTCTGAACAAGTGATTCTGTCCATTGAAGCTCAAACATGACTTGCTCTGCAAAAAAACTCTAACTCATGAAAATCTGGCTTCTGCATTGCAAAAAACATTTCATTTCATGAGAAAGAAACATGTTACATGCACTTAAGCTTTACTGTTAAAATTGCAAAAAACAAATTTCTCTCACTGAGAAAGAAGCTTTTCAGCAGCTGTGGCCCTTTTTTCTCTTCATTTGCATTAAACACAGCATTAGTGTTCTTAGAAGCTCTGAACAAGTGATTCTGTCCATTGAAGCTCAAACATGACTTGCTCTGCCAAAAACCTCTAACTCATGAAAATCTGGCTTCTGCATTGCAAAAAACATTTCATTTCATGAGAAATATCTTTCATATCCTTAAACTTTACTGTTAAAATAGCAAAAAACTAATTTCTCTCACTGAGAAAGAAGCTTTTCAGCATCTGTGGCCTTTTTTTTCTCTTCATTTGCACTTAACACAGCATTAGTGTTCTTAGAAGTTCTGAACAAGTGATTCTGTCCATTGAAGCTCTAACATGACTTGCTCTGCCAAAAATCTCTAACTCATGAAAATCTGGCTTCTGCATTGCAAAAAACATTTAATTTCATGAGAAAGAAACACGTTACATGTACATAAGCTTTACTGTTAAAATTGCAAAAAACTAATTTCTCTCACTGAGAAAGAAGCTTTTCAGCATCTGTGGCCTTTTTTCTCTTCATTTGCACTAAACACAGCATTAGTGTTCTTAGAAGTTCTAAACAAGTGATTCCGTCCATTGAAGCTCTAAGATGACTTGCTCTGCAAAAAAACTATGTCATGAAAATCTGTCTTCTGCTTTGCAAATAACATTTAATTTCATGAGAAATAAATATCTTTCATATCCTTAAACTTTACTGTTAAAATTGCAAAAAACAAATTTCTCTCACTGAGAAAGAAGCTTTTCAGCATCTGTGGCCTTTTTTTCTCTTCATTTGCGAAGTTGCACAAAACACAGTATTAGTGTTCTTAGAAGGTCTAAACAAGTGATTCTGTCAATTGAAGCTCAAACATCACTTATGCTGCAAAAAAACTCTAACTCATGAAAATCTGGCTTCTGCATTGCAAATACCATTTCATTTCATGAGAAAGAAAGTAACATGTTACATGTACTTATGCTTTACTGTTAAAATTGCAAAAAACAAATTTCTCTCACTGAGAAAGAAGCTTTACAGCATCTTTGGCCTTTTTTTCTCTTCATTTGCGAAGTTGCACAAAATACAGCATTAGTGTTCTTAGAAGGTCTAAACAAGTGATTCTGTCAATTGAAGCTCAAACATCACTTGCGCTGCAAAAAAACTCTAACTCATGAAAATCTGGCTTCTGCATTGCAAATAACATTTCATTTCATGAGAAAGAAATGAAACATATACTTATGCTTTACTGTTAAAATTGCAAAAAACAAATTTCTCTCACTGAGAAAGAAGCTTTTCAGCATCTTTGGCCTTTTTTCTCTTCATTTGCACTAAACACAGCATGAGTGTTCTTAGAAGGTCTAAACAAGTGATTCTGTCAATTGAAGCTCAAACATCACTTGCTCTGCAAAAAACTCTAACTCATGAAAATCTGTATTCTGCATTGCAAATAACATTTCATTTCATGAGAACGAAACATCTCTCGTGTACTTAAGCTTTGCTGTTAAAATTGTAAAAAACAACTTTCTCTCACTGAGAAAGAAGCTTTTCAGCATCTGTGGCCTTTTTTTCTTCATTTGCACTAAACCCAGCATTAGTGTTCTTAGAAGCTCTGAACAAGTGATTCTGTCCATTGAAGCTCAAACATGACTTGCTCTGCAAAAACACTCTAACTCATGAAAATCTGGCTTCTGCATTGCAAATAACATTTCATTTCATGAGAAAGAAAGAAACGTTACATGTACTTATGCTTTACTGTTAAAATTGCAAAAAACTAATTTCTCTCACTGAGAAAGAAGCTTTTCAACATCTGTGGCCTTTTTTTCTCTTCATTTGCACTAAACACAGCATTAGTGTTCTTAGAAGCTCTGAAGAAGTGATTCTGTCCATTGAAGCTCTAACATGACTTGCTCTGCCAAAAATCTCTAACTCATGAAAATCTGTATTCTGCATTGCAAATAACATTTCATTTCATGAGAAAGAAAGTAACATGTTACATGTACTTATGCTTTACTGTTAAAATTGCAAAAAACAAATTTCTCTCACTGAGAAAGAAGCTTTTCAGCATCTGTGGCCTTTTTTCTCTTCATTTGCACTAAACACAGCATGAGTGTTCTTAGAAGGTCTAAACAAGTGATTCTGTCAATTGAAGCATAAACATCACTTGCTCTGCAAAAAACTCTAACTCATGAAAATCTGTATTCTGCATTGCAAATAACATTTCATTTCATGAGAACGAAACATCTCTCGTGTACTTAAGGTTTGCTGTTAAAATTGTAAAAAACAACTTTCTCTCACTGAGAAAGAAGCATTTCAGCATCTGTGGCCTTTTTTTCTTCATTTGCACTAAACCCAGCAAAAGTGTTCTTAGAAGCTCTGAACAAGTGATTCTGTCCATTGAAGCTCAAACATCACTTGCTCTGCAAAAAACTCTAACTCATGAAAATCTGTATTCTGCATTGCAAATAACATTTCATTTCATGAGAAAGAAAGTAACATGTTACTTGTACTTATGCTTTACTGTTAAAATTGCAAAAAACAAATTTCTCTCACTGAGAAAGAAGATTTTCAGCATCTGTGGCCGTTTTTTCTCTTCATTTGCATTAAACACAGCATTAGTGTTCTTAGAAGCTCTGAACAAGTGATTCTGTCAATTGAAGCTCAAACATGACTTGCTCTGCCAAAAATCTCTAACTCATGAAAATCTGTATTCTGCATTGCAAATAACATTTCATTTCATGAGAACGAAACATCTCTCGTGTACTTAAGCTTTGCTGTTAAAATTGTAAAAAACAACTTTCTCTCACTGAGAAAGAAGCTTTTCAGCATCTGTGGCCTTTTTTTCTTCATTTGCACTAAACCCAGCATTAGTGTTCTTAGAAGCTCTGAACAAGTGATCCTGTCCATTGAAGCTCAAACATGACTTGCTCTGCAAAAAAACTCTAACTCATGAAAATCTGGCTTCTGCATTGCAAATAACATTTCATTTCATGAGAAAGAAAGAAACATGTTACATGTACTTATGCTTTACTGTTAAAATTGAAAAAAACAAATTTCTGTCACTGAGAAAGAAGCTTTTCAGCATCTGTGGCCTTTTTTTCTCTTAATTTGCTAAGTTGCTCAAAACACAGCATTAGTGTTCTTAGAAGCTCTGAAGAAGTGATTCTGTCCATTGAAGCTCTAACATGACTTGCTCTGCCAAAAATCTCTAACTCATGAAAATCTGTATTCTGCATTGCAAATAACATTTCATTTCATGAGAACGAAACATCTCTCGTGTACTTAAGCTTTGCTTTAAAATTGTAAAAAACAACTTTCTCTCACTGAGAAAGAAGCATTTCAGCATCTGTGGCCTTTTTTTCTCTTCATTTGCACTAAACACAGCATTAGTGTTCTTAGAAGGTCTAAACAAGTGATTCTGTCCATTGAAGCTCTAAGATGACTTGCTCTGCAAAAAAACTATAACTCATGAAAATCTGTCTTCTGCTTTGCAAATAACATTTAATTTCATGAGAAATAAATATCTTTCATATCCTTAAACTTTACTGTTAAAATTGCCAAAAAACAACTTTCTCTCACTGACAAAGAAGCTTTTCAGCATCTGTGGCCTTTTTTTCTCTTAATTTGCTAAGTTGCTCAAAACACAGCATTAGTGTTCTTAGAAGGTCTAAACAAGTGATTCTGTCAATTGAAGCTCAAACATCACTTGCGCTTCAAAAAAACTCTATCTCATGAAAATCTGGCTGCTGTATTGCAAATAACATTTCATTTCATGAGAACGAAACATCTCTTGTGTACTTAAGCGTTGCTGTTAAAATTGTAAAAAACAACTTTCTCTCACTGAGAAAGAAGCATTTCAGCATCTGTGGCCTTTTTTTCTTCATTTGCACTAAACCCAGCATTAGTGTTCTTAGAAGCTCTGAACAAGTGATTCTGTCCATTGAAGCTCAAACATGACTTGCTCTGCAAAAAAACTCTAACTCATGAAAATCTGGCTTCTGCATTGCAAAAAACATTTCATTTCATGAGAAAGAAACATGTTACATGTACTTAAGCTTTACTGTTAAAATTGCAAAAAACAAATTTCTCTCACTGAGAAAGAAGCTTTTCAGCAGCTGTGGCCCTTTTTTCTCTTCATTTGCATTAAACACAGCATTAGTGTTCTTAGAAGCTCTGAACAAGTGATTCTGTCCATTGAAGCTCAAACATGACTTGCTCTGCCAAAAACCTCTAACTCATGAAAATCTGGCTTCTGCATAGCAAAAAACATTTCATTTCATGAGAAATATCTTTCATATCCTTAAACTTTACTGTTAAAATAGCAAAAAACTAATTTCTCTCACTGAGAAAGAAGCTTTTCAGCATCTGTGGCCTTTTTTTCTCTTCATTTGCACTTAACACAGCATTAGTGTTCTTAGAAGTTCTGAACAAGTGATTCTGTCCATTGAAGCTCTAACATGACTTGCTCTGCCAAAAATCTCTAACTCATGAAAATCTGTATTCTGCATTGCAAATAACATTTCATTTCATGAGAACGAAACATCTCTCGTGTACTTAAGGTTTGCTGTTAAAATTGTAAAAAACAACTTTCTCTCACTGAGAAAGAAGCATTTCAGCATCTGTGGCCTTTTTTTCTTCATTTGCACTAAACCCAGCAAAAGTGTTCTTAGAAGCTCTGAACAAGTGATTCTGTCCATTGAAGCTCAAACATGACTTGCTCTGCAAAAAAACTCTAACTCATGAAAATCTGGCTTCTGCATTGCAAAAAACATTTAATTTCATGAGAAAGAAACACGTTACATGTACATAAGCTTTACTGTTAAAATTGCAAAAAACTAATTTCTCTCACTGAGAAAGAAGCTTTTCAGCATCTGTGGCCTTTTTTCTCTTCATTTGCACTAAACACAGCATTAGTGTTCTTAGAAGTTCTAAACAAGTGATTCCGTCCATTGAAGCTCTAAGATGACTTGCTCTGCAAAAAAACTATGTCATGAAAATCTGTCTTCTGCTTTGCAAATAACATTTAATTTCATGAGAAATAAATATCTTTCATATCCTTAAACTTTACTGTTAAAATTGCAAAAAACAAATTTCTCTCACTGAGAAAGATGCTTTTCAGCATCTGTGGCCTTTTTTTCTCTTCATTTGCGAAGTTGCACAAAACACAGTATTAGTGTTCTTAGAAGGTCTAAACAAGTGATTCTGTCCATTGAAGCTCTAAGATGACTTGCTCTGCAAAAAAACTCTAACTCATGAAAATCTGTCTTCTGCTTTGCAAATAACATTTCATTTCATGAGAAAGAAACATGTTACATGTACTTATGCTTTACTGTTCAAATTGCAAAAAACAAATTTCTCTCACTGAGAAAGAAGCTTTTCAGCATCTGTGGCCTTTTTTTCTCTTCATTTGCACTAAACACAGCATTAGTGTTCTTAGAAGGTCTAAACAAGTGATTCTGTCCATTGAAGCTCTAAGATGACTTGCTCTGCAAAAAAACTATAACTCATGAAAATCTGTCTTCTGCTTTGCAAATAACATTTAATTTCATGAGAAATAAATATCTTTCATATCCTTAAACTTTACTGTTAAAATTGCCAAAAAACAACTTTCTCTCACTGACAAAGAAGCTTTTCAGCATCTGTGGCCTTTTTTTCTCTTAATTTGCTAAGTTGCTCAAAACACAGCATTAGTGTTCTTAGAAGGTCTAAACAAGTGATTCTGTCAATTGAAGCTCAAACATCACTTGCGCTTCAAAAAAACTATAACTCATGAAAATCTGTCTTCTGCTTTGCAAATAACATTTCATTTCATGAGAACGAAACATCTCTTGTGTACTTAAGCGTTGCTGTTAAAATTGTAAAAAACAACTTTCTCTCACTGAGAAAGAAGCATTTCAGCATCTGTGGCCTTTTTTTCTTCATTTGCACTAAACCCAGCATTAGTGTTCTTAGAAGCTCTGAACAAGTGATTCTGTCCATTGAAGCTCAAACATGACTTGCTCTGCAAAAAAACTCTAACTCATGAAAATCTGGCTTCTGCATTGCAAAAAACATTTCATTTCATGAGAAAGAAACATGTTACATGTACTTAAGCTTTACTGTTAAAATTGCAAAAAACAAATTTCTCTCACTGAGAAAGAAGCTTTTCAGCAGCTGTGGCCCTTTTTTCTCTTCATTTGCATTAAACACAGCATTAGTGTTCTTAGAAGCTCTGAACAAGTGATTCTGTCCATTGAAGCTCAAACATGACTTGCTCTGCCAAAAACCTCTAACTCATGAAAATCTGGCTTCTGCATTGCAAAAAACATTTCATTTCATGAGAAATATCTTTCATATCCTTAAACTTTACTGTTAAAATAGCAAAAAACTAATTTCTCTCACTGAGAAAGAAGCTTTTCAGCATCTGTGGCCTTTTTTTCTCTTCATTTGCACTTAACACAGCATTAGTGTTCTTAGAAGTTCTGAACAAGTGATTCTGTCCATTGAAGCTCTAACATGACTTGCTCTGCCAAAAATCTCTAACTCATGAAAATCTGTATTCTGCATTGCAAATAACATTTCATTTCATGAGAACGAAACATCTCTCGTGTACTTAAGGTTTGCTGTTAAAATTGTAAAAAACAACTTTCTCTCACTGAGAAAGAAGCATTTCAGCATCTGTGGCCTTTTTTTCTTCATTTGCACTAAACCCAGCAAAAGTGTTCTTAGAAGCTCTGAACAAGTGATTCTGTCCATTGAAGCTCAAACATGACTTGCTCTGCAAAAAAACTCTAACTCATGAAAATCTGGCTTCTGCATTGCAAAAAACATTTAATTTCATGAGAAAGAAACACGTTACATGTACATAAGCTTTACTGTTAAAATTGCAAAAAACTAATTTCTCTCACTGAGAAAGAAGCTTTTCAGCATCTGTGGCCTTTTTTCTCTTCATTTGCACTAAACACAGCATTAGTGTTCTTAGAAGTTCTAAACAAGTGATTCCGTCCATTGAAGC
Organism: Barbus barbus; assembly: GCF_936440315.1. Taxonomy (NCBI): domain Eukaryota; kingdom Metazoa; phylum Chordata; class Actinopteri; order Cypriniformes; family Cyprinidae; genus Barbus; species Barbus barbus. The sequence continues at coordinate 1,077,123 of NC_136728.1, read as the reverse complement.
TCTAAGATGACTTGCTCTGCAAAAAAACTATGTCATGAAAATCTGTCTTCTGCTTTGCAAATAACATTTAATTTCATGAGAAATAAATATCTTTCATATCCTTAAACTTTACTGTTAAAATTGCAAAAAACAAATTTCTCTCACTGAGAAAGAAGCTTTTCAGCATCTGTGGCCTTTTTTTCTCTTCATTTGCGAAGTTGCACAAAACACAGTATTAGTGTTCTTAGAAGGTCTAAACAAGTGATTCTGTCAATTGAAGCTCAAACATCACTTATGCTGCAAAAAAACTCTAACTCATGAAAATCTGGCTTCTGCATTGCAAATACCATTTCATTTCATGAGAAAGAAAGTAACATGTTACATGTACTTATGCTTTACTGTTAAAATTGCAAAAAACAAATTTCTCTCACTGAGAAAGAAGCTTTACAGCATCTTTGGCCTTTTTTTCTCTTCATTTGCGAAGTTGCACAAAATACAGCATTAGTGTTCTTAGAAGGTCTAAACAAGTGATTCTGTCAATTGAAGCTCAAACATCACTTGCGCTGCAAAAAAACTCTAACTCATGAAAATCTGGCTTCTGCATTGCAAATAACATTTCATTTCATGAGAAAGAAATGAAACATGTACTTATGCTTTACTGTTAAAATTGCAAAAAACAAATTTCTCTCACTGAGAAAGAAGCTTTTCAGCATCTGTGGCCTTTTTTCTCTTCATTTGCACTAAACACAGCATGAGTGTTCTTAGAAGGTCTAAACAAGTGATTCTGTCAATTGAAGCTCAAACATCACTTGCTCTGCAAAAAACTCTAACTCATGAAAATCTGTATTCTGCATTGCAAATAACATTTCATTTCATGAGAACGAAACATCTCTCGTGTACTTAAGCTTTGCTGTTAAAATTGTAAAAAACAACTTTCTCTCACTGAGAAAGAAGCTTTTCAGCATCTGTGGCCTTTTTTTCTTCATTTGCACTAAACCCAGCATTAGTGTTCTTAGAAGCTCTGAACAAGTGATTCTGTCCATTGAAGCTCAAACATGACTTGCTCTGCAAAAAAACTCTAACTCATGAAAATCTGGCTTCTGCATTCCAAATAACATTTCATTTCATGAGAAAGAAAGAAACGTTACATGTACTTATGCTTTACTGTTAAAATTGCAAAAAACTAATTTCTCTCACTGAGAAAGAAGCTTTTCAACATCTGTGGCCTTTTTTTCTCTTCATTTGCACTAAACACAGCATTAGTGTTCTTAGAAGCTCTGAAGAAGTGATTCTGTCCATTGAAGCTCTAACATGACTTGCTCTGCCAAAAATCTCTAACTCATGAAAATCTGTATTCTGCATTGCAAATAACATTTCATTTCATGAGAAAGAAACATCTCTCGTGTACTTAAGGTTTGCTGTTAAAATTGTAAAAAACAACTTTCTCTCACTGAGAAAGAAGCATTTCAGCATCTGTGGCCTTTTTTTCTTCATTTGCACTAAACCCAGCAAAAGTGTTCTTAGAAGCTCTGAACAAGTGATTCTGTCCATTGAAGCTCAAACATCACTTGCTCTGCAAAAAACTCTAACTCATGAAAATCTGTATTCTGCATTGCAAATAACATTTCATTTCATGAGAAAGAAACATGTTACATGTACTTAAGCTTTACTGTTAAAATTGCAAAAAACAAATTTCTCTCACTGAGAAAGAAGCATTTCAGCATCTGTGGCCTTTTTTTCTTCATTTGCACTAAACCCAGCAAAAGTGTTCTTAGAAGCTCTGAACAAGTGATTCTGTCCATTGAAGCTCAAACATCACTTGCGCTGCAAAAAAACTCTAACTCATGAAAATCTGGCTTCTGCATTGCAAATAACATTTCATTTCATGAGAAAGAAAGTAACATGTTACTTGTACTTATGCTTTACTGTTAAAATTGCAAAAAACAAATTTCTCTCACTGAGAAAGAAGATTTTCAGCATCTGTGGCCGTTTTTTCTCTTCATTTGCATTAAACACAGCATTAGTGTTCTTAGAAGCTCTGAACAAGTGATTCTGTCAATTGAAGCTCTAACATGACTTGCTCTGCCAAAAATCTCTAACTCATGAAAATCTGTATTCTGCATTGCAAATAACATTTCATTTCATGAGAACGAAACATCTCTCGTGTACTTAAGCTTTGCTTTAAAATTGTAAAAAACAACTTTCTCTCACTGAGAAAGAAGCTTTTCAGCATCTGTGGCCTTTTTTTCTCTTAATTTGCTAAGTTGCTCAAAACACAGCATTAGTGTTCTTAGAAGCTCTGAAGAAGTGATTCTGTCCATTGAAGCTCTAACATGACTTGCTCTGCCAAAAATCTCTAACTCATGAAAATCTGTATTCTGCATTGCAAATAACATTTCATTTCATGAGAACGAAACATCTCTCGTGTACTTAAGCTTTGCTTTAAAATTGTAAAAAACAACTTTCTCTCACTGAGAAAGAAGCATTTCAGCATCTGTGGCCTTTTATACTTCATTTGCACTAAACCCAGTATTAGTGTTCTTAGAAGGTCTAAACAAGTGATTCTGTCCATTGAAGCTCTAAGATGACTTGCTCTGCAAAAAAACTATAACTCATGAAAATCTGTCTTCTGCTTTGCAAATAACATTTAATTTCATGAGAAATAAATATCTTTCATATCCTTAAACTTTACTGTTAAAATTGCCAAAAAACAACTTTCTCTCACTGACAAAGAAGCTTTTCAGCATCTGTGGCCTTTTTTTCTCTTAATTTGCTAAGTTGCTCAAAACACAGCATTAGTGTTCTTAGAAGGTCTAAACAAGTGATTCTGTCAATTGAAGCTCAAACATCACTTGCGCTTCAAAAAAACTCTATCTCATGAAAATCTGGCTGCTGTATTGCAAATAACATTTCATTTCATGAGAACGAAACATCTCTTGTGTACTTAAGCGTTGCTGTTAAAATTGTAAAAAACAACTTTCTCTCACTGAGAAAGAAGCATTTCAGCATCTGTGGCCTTTTTTTCTTCATTTGCACTAAACCCAGCATTAGTGTTCTTAGAAGCTCTGAACAAGTGATTCTGTCCATTGAAGCTCAAACATGACTTGCTCTGCAAAAAAACTCTAACTCATGAAAATCTGGCTTCTGCATTGCAAAAAACATTTCATTTCATGAGAAAGAAACATGTTACATGTACTTAAGCTTTACTGTTAAAATTGCAAAAAACAAATTTCTCTCACTGAGAAAGAAGCTTTTCAGCAGCTGTGGCCCTTTTTTCTCTTCATTTGCATTAAACACAGCATTAGTGTTCTTAGAAGCTCTGAACAAGTGATTCTGTCCATTGAAGCTCAAACATGACTTGCTCTGCCAAAAACCTCTAACTCATGAAAATCTGGCTTCTGCATTGCAAAAAACATTTCATTTCATGAGAAATATCTTTCATATCCTTAAACTTTACTGTTAAAATAGCAAAAAACTAATTTCTCTCACTGAGAAAGAAGCTTTTCAGCATCTGTGGCCTTTTTTTTCTCTTCATTTGCACTTAACACAGCATTAGTGTTCTTAGAAGTTCTGAACAAGTGATTCTGTCCATTGAAGCTCTAACATGACTTGCTCTGCCAAAAATCTCTAACTCATGAAAATCTGGCTTCTGCATTGCAAAAAACATTTAATTTCATGAGAAAGAAACACGTTACATGTACATAAGCTTTACTGTTAAAATTGCAAAAAACTAATTTCTCTCACTGAGAAAGAAGCTTTTCAGCATCTGTGGCCTTTTTTCTCTTCATTTGCACTAAACACAGCATTAGTGTTCTTAGAAGTTCTAAACAAGTGATTCCGTCCATTGAAGCTCTAAGATGACTTGCTCTGCAAAAAAACTATGTCATGAAAATCTGTCTTCTGCTTTGCAAATAACATTTAATTTCATGAGAAATAAATATCTTTCATATCCTTAAACTTTACTGTTAAAATTGCAAAAAACAAATTTCTCTCACTGAGAAAGAAGCTTTTCAGCATCTGTGGCCTTTTTTTCTCTTCATTTGCGAAGTTGCACAAAACACAGTATTAGTGTTCTTAGAAGGTCTAAACAAGTGATTCTGTCAATTGAAGCTCAAACATCACTTATGCTGCAAAAAAACTCTAACTCATGAAAATCTGGCTTCTGCATTGCAAATACCATTTCATTTCATGAGAAAGAAAGTAACATGTTACATGTACTTATGCTTTACTGTTAAAATTGCAAAAAACAAATTTCTCTCACTGAGAAAGAAGCTTTACAGCATCTTTGGCCTTTTTTTCTCTTCATTTGCGAAGTTGCACAAAATACAGCATTAGTGTTCTTAGAAGGTCTAAACAAGTGATTCTGTCAATTGAAGCTCAAACATCACTTGCGCTGCAAAAAAACTCTAACTCATGAAAATCTGGCTTCTGCATTGCAAATAACATTTCATTTCATGAGAAAGAAATGAAACATATACTTATGCTTTACTGTTAAAATTGCAAAAAACAAATTTCTCTCACTGAGAAAGAAGCTTTTCAGCATCTTTGGCCTTTTTTCTCTTCATTTGCACTAAACACAGCATGAGTGTTCTTAGAAGGTCTAAACAAGTGATTCTGTCAATTGAAGCTCAAACATCACTTGCTCTGCAAAAAACTCTAACTCATGAAAATCTGTATTCTGCATTGCAAATAACATTTCATTTCATGAGAACGAAACATCTCTCGTGTACTTAAGCTTTGCTGTTAAAATTGTAAAAAACAACTTTCTCTCACTGAGAAAGAAGCTTTTCAGCATCTGTGGCCTTTTTTTCTTCATTTGCACTAAACCCAGCATTAGTGTTCTTAGAAGCTCTGAACAAGTGATTCTGTCCATTGAAGCTCAAACATGACTTGCTCTGCAAAAACACTCTAACTCATGAAAATCTGGCTTCTGCATTGCAAATAACATTTCATTTCATGAGAAAGAAAGAAACGTTACATGTACTTATGCTTTACTGTTAAAATTGCAAAAAACTAATTTCTCTCACTGAGAAAGAAGCTTTTCAACATCTGTGGCCTTTTTTTCTCTTCATTTGCACTAAACACAGCATTAGTGTTCTTAGAAGCTCTGAAGAAGTGATTCTGTCCATTGAAGCTCTAACATGACTTGCTCTGCCAAAAATCTCTAACTCATGAAAATCTGTATTCTGCATTGCAAATAACATTTCATTTCATGAGAAAGAAAGTAACATGTTACATGTACTTATGCTTTACTGTTAAAATTGCAAAAAACAAATTTCTCTCACTGAGAAAGAAGCTTTTCAGCATCTGTGGCCTTTTTTCTCTTCATTTGCACTAAACACAGCATGAGTGTTCTTAGAAGGTCTAAACAAGTGATTCTGTCAATTGAAGCATAAACATCACTTGCTCTGCAAAAAACTCTAACTCATGAAAATCTGTATTCTGCATTGCAAATAACATTTCATTTCATGAGAACGAAACATCTCTCGTGTACTTAAGGTTTGCTGTTAAAATTGTAAAAAACAACTTTCTCTCACTGAGAAAGAAGCATTTCAGCATCTGTGGCCTTTTTTTCTTCATTTGCACTAAACCCAGCAAAAGTGTTCTTAGAAGCTCTGAACAAGTGATTCTGTCCATTGAAGCTCAAACATCACTTGCTCTGCAAAAAACTCTAACTCATGAAAATCTGTATTCTGCATTGCAAATAACATTTCATTTCATGAGAAAGAAACATGTTACATGTACTTAAGCTTTACTGTTAAAATTGCAAAAAACAAATTTCTCTCACTGAGAAAGAAGCTTTTCAGCATCTATGGCCTTTTTTTCTCTTCATTTGCGAAGTTGCACAAAACACAGCATTAGTGTTCTTAGAAGGTCTAAACAAGTGATTCTGTCCATTGAAGCTCTAACATGACTTGCTCTGCCAAAAATCTCTAACTCATGAAAATCTGGCTTCTGCATTGCAAATAACATTTCATTTCATGAGAAAGAAAGAAACATGTTACATGTACTTATGCTTTACTGTTCAAATTGCAAAAAACAAATTTCTCTCACTGAGAAAGAAGCTTTTCAGCATCTGTGGCCTTTTTTTCTCTTCATTTGCACTAAACACAGCATTAGTGTTCTTAGAAGTTCTAAACAAGTGATTCCGTCCATTGAAGCTCTAAGATGAATTGCTCTGCAAAAAAACTATAACTCATGAAAATCTGTCTTCTGCTTTGCAAATAACATTTAATTTCATGAGAAATAAATATCTTTCATATCCTTAAACTTTACTGTTAAAATTGCAAAAAACAAATTTCTCTCACTGAGAAAGAAGCTTTTCAGCATCTGTGGCCTTTTTTTCTCTTAATTTGCGAAGTTGCACAAAACACAGCATTAGTGTTCTTAGAAGGTCTAAACAAGTGATTCTGTCAATTGAAGCTCAAACATCACTTGCGCTGCAAAAAAACTCTAACTCATGAAAATCTGGCTTCTGCATTGCAAATAACATTTCATTTCATGAGAAAGAAAGTAACATGTTACATGTACTTATGCTTTACTGTTAAAATTGCAAAAAACAAATTTCTCTCACTGAGAAAGAAGCTTTTCAGCATCTGTGGCCTTTTTTTCTCTTCATTTGCGAAGTTGCACAAAATACAGCATTAGTGTTCTTAGAAGGTCTAAACAAGTGATTCTGTCAATTGAAGCTCAAACATCACTTGCGCTGCAAAAAAACTCTAACTCATGAAAATCTGGCTTCTGCATTGCAAATAACATTTCATTTCATGAGAAAGAAATGAAACATGTACTTATGCTTTACTGTTAAAATTGCAAAAAACAAATTTCTCTCACTGAGAAAGAAGCTTTTCAGCAGCTGTGGCCCTTTTTTCTCTTCATTTGCATTAAACACAGCATTAGTGTTCTTAGAAGCTCTGAACAAGTGATTCTGTCCATTGAAGCTCAAACATGACTTGCTCTGCCAAAAACCTCTAACTCATGAAAATCTGGCTTCTGCATTGCAAAAAACATTTCATTTCATGAGAAATATCTTTCATATCCTTAAACTTTACTGTTAAAATAGCAAAAAACTAATTTCTCTCACTGAGAAAGAAGCTTTTCAGCATCTGTGGCCTTTTTTTTCTCTTCATTTGCACTTAACACAGCATTAGTGTTCTTAGAAGTTCTGAACAAGTGATTCTGTCCATTGAAGCTCTAACATGACTTGCTCTGCCAAAAATCTCTAACTCATGAAAATCTGGCTTCTGCATTGCAAAAAACATTTAATTTCATGAGAAAGAAACACGTTACATGTACATAAGCTTTACTGTTAAAATTGCAAAAAACTAATTTCTCTCACTGAGAAAGAAGCTTTTCAGCATCTGTGGCCTTTTTTCTCTTCATTTGCACTAAACACAGCATTAGTGTTCTTAGAAGTTCTAAACAAGTGATTCCGTCCATTGAAGCTCTAAGATGACTTGCTCTGCAAAAAAACTATGTCATGAAAATCTGTCTTCTGCTTTGCAAATAACATTTAATTTCATGAGAAATAAATATCTTTCATATCCTTAAACTTTACTGTTAAAATTGCAAAAAACAAATTTCTCTCACTGAGAAAGAAGCTTTTCAGCATCTGTGGCCTTTTTTTCTCTTCATTTGCGAAGTTGCACAAAACACAGTATTAGTGTTCTTAGAAGGTCTAAACAAGTGATTCTGTCAATTGAAGCTCAAACATCACTTATGCTGCAAAAAAACTCTAACTCATGAAAATCTGGCTTCTGCATTGCAAATACCATTTCATTTCATGAGAAAGAAAGTAACATGTTACATGTACTTATGCTTTACTGTTAAAATTGCAAAAAACAAATTTCTCTCACTGAGAAAGAAGCTTTACAGCATCTTTGGCCTTTTTTTCTCTTCATTTGCGAAGTTGCACAAAATACAGCATTAGTGTTCTTAGAAGGTCTAAACAAGTGATTCTGTCAATTGAAGCTCAAACATCACTTGCGCTGCAAAAAAACTCTAACTCATGAAAATCTGGCTTCTGCATTGCAAATAACATTTCATTTCATGAGAAAGAAATGAAACATATACTTATGCTTTACTGTTAAAATTGCAAAAAACAAATTTCTCTCACTGAGAAAGAAGCTTTTCAGCATCTTTGGCCTTTTTTCTCTTCATTTGCACTAAACACAGCATGAGTGTTCTTAGAAGGTCTAAACAAGTGATTCTGTCAATTGAAGCTCAAACATCACTTGCTCTGCAAAAAACTCTAACTCATGAAAATCTGTATTCTGCATTGCAAATAACATTTCATTTCATGAGAACGAAACATCTCTCGTGTACTTAAGCTTTGCTGTTAAAATTGTAAAAAACAACTTTCTCTCACTGAGAAAGAAGCTTTTCAGCATCTGTGGCCTTTTTTTCTTCATTTGCACTAAACCCAGCATTAGTGTTCTTAGAAGCTCTGAACAAGTGATTCTGTCCATTGAAGCTCAAACATGACTTGCTCTGCAAAAACACTCTAACTCATGAAAATCTGGCTTCTGCATTGCAAATAACATTTCATTTCATGAGAAAGAAAGAAACGTTACATGTACTTATGCTTTACTGTTAAAATTGCAAAAAACTAATTTCTCTCACTGAGAAAGAAGCTTTTCAACATCTGTGGCCTTTTTTTCTCTTCATTTGCACTAAACACAGCATTAGTGTTCTTAGAAGCTCTGAAGAAGTGATTCTGTCCATTGAAGCTCTAACATGACTTGCTCTGCCAAAAATCTCTAACTCATGAAAATCTGTATTCTGCATTGCAAATAACATTTCATTTCATGAGAAAGAAAGTAACATGTTACATGTACTTATGCTTTACTGTTAAAATTGCAAAAAACAAATTTCTCTCACTGAGAAAGAAGCTTTTCAGCATCTGTGGCCTTTTTTCTCTTCATTTGCACTAAACACAGCATGAGTGTTCTTAGAAGGTCTAAACAAGTGATTCTGTCAATTGAAGCATAAACATCACTTGCTCTGCAAAAAACTCTAACTCATGAAAATCTGTATTCTGCATTGCAAATAACATTTCATTTCATGAGAACGAAACATCTCTCGTGTACTTAAGGTTTGCTGTTAAAATTGTAAAAAACAACTTTCTCTCACTGAGAAAGAAGCATTTCAGCATCTGTGGCCTTTTTTTCTTCATTTGCACTAAACCCAGCAAAAGTGTTCTTAGAAGCTCTGAACAAGTGATTCTGTCCATTGAAGCTCAAACATCACTTGCTCTGCAAAAAACTCTAACTCATGAAAATCTGTATTCTGCATTGCAAATAACATTTCATTTCATGAGAAAGAAACATGTTACATGTACTTAAGCTTTACTGTTAAAATTGCAAAAAACAAATTTCTCTCACTGAGAAAGAAGCTTTTCAGCATCTATGGCCTTTTTTTCTCTTCATTTGCGAAGTTGCACAAAACACAGCATTAGTGTTCTTAGAAGGTCTAAACAAGTGATTCTGTCCATTGAAGCTCTAACATGACTTGCTCTGCCAAAAATCTCTAACTCATGAAAATCTGGCTTCTGCATTGCAAATAACATTTCATTTCATGAGAAAGAAAGAAACATGTTACATGTACTTATGCTTTACTGTTCAAATTGCAAAAAACAAATTTCTCTCACTGAGAAAGAAGCTTTTCAGCATCTGTGGCCTTTTTTTCTCTTCATTTGCACTAAACACAGCATTAGTGTTCTTAGAAGTTCTAAACAAGTGATTCCGTCCATTGAAGCTCTAAGATGAATTGCTCTGCAAAAAAACTATAACTCATGAAAATCTGTCTTCTGCTTTGCAAATAACATTTAATTTCATGAGAAATAAATATCTTTCATATCCTTAAACTTTACTGTTAAAATTGCAAAAAACAAATTTCTCTCACTGAGAAAGAAGCTTTTCAGCATCTGTGGCCTTTTTTTCTCTTAATTTGCGAAGTTGCACAAAACACAGCATTAGTGTTCTTAGAAGGTCTAAACAAGTGATTCTGTCAATTGAAGCTCAAACATCACTTGCGCTGCAAAAAAACTCTAACTCATGAAAATCTGGCTTCTGCATTGCAAATAACATTTCATTTCATGAGAAAGAAAGTAACATGTTACATGTACTTATGCTTTACTGTTAAAATTGCAAAAAACAAATTTCTCTCACTGAGAAAGAAGCTTTTCAGCATCTATGGCCTTTTTTCTCTTCATTTGCACTAAACACAGCATGAGTGTTCTTAGAAGGTCTAAACAAGTGATTCTGTCAATTGAAGCTCAAACATCACTTGCTCTGCAAAAAACTCTAACTCATGAAAATCTGTATTCTGCATTGCAAATAACATTTCATTTCATGAGAACGAAACATCTCTCGTGTACTTAAGGTTTGCTGTTAAAATTTTAAAAAACAACTTTCTCTCACTGAGAAAGAAGCTTTTCAGCATCTGTGGCCTTTTTTCTTCATTTGCACTAAACCCAGCAAAAGTGTTCTTAGAAGCTCTGAACAAGTGATTCTGTCCATTGAAGCTCAAACATGACTTGCTCTGCAAAAAAACTCTAACTCATGAAAATCTGGCTTCTGCATTGCAAAAAACATTTCATTTCATGAGAAAGAAACATGTTACATGTACATAAGCTTTACTGTTAAAATTGCAAAAAACTAATTTCTCTCACTGAGAAAGAAGCTTTTCAGCATCTGTGGCCTTTTTTTCTCTTCATTTGCACTAAACCCAGCATTAGTGTTCTTAGAAGCTCTGAACAAGTGATTCTGTCCATTGAAGCTCAAACATGACTTGCTCTGCAAAAGAACTCTAACTCATGAAAATCTGGCTTCTGCATTGCAAATAACATTTCATTTCATGGGAAAGAAAGAAACATGTTACATGTACTTATGCTTTACTGTTAAAATTGCAAAAAAATAATTTCTCTCACTGAGAAAGAAGCTTTTCAACATCTGTGGCCTTTTTTTCTCTTCATTTGCACTAAACACAGCATTAGTGTTCTTAGAAGCTCTGAAGAAGTGATTCTGTCCATTGAAGCTCTAACATGACTTGCTCTGCCAAAAATCTCTAACTCATGAAAATCTGTATTCTGCATTGCAAATAACATTTCATTTCATGAGAAAGAAAGTAACATGTTACATGTACTTATGCTTTACTGTTAAAATTGCAAAAAACAAATTTCTCTCACTGAGAAAGAAGCTTTTCAGCATCTGTGGCCTTTTTTCTCTTCATTTGCACTAAACACAGCATGAGTGTTCTTAGAAGGTCTAAACAAGTGATTCTGTCAATTGAAGCTCAAACATCACTTGCTCTGCAAAAAACTCTAACTCATGAAAATCTGTATTCTGCATTGCAAATAACATTTCATTTCATGAGAACGAAACATCTCTCGTGTACTTAAGGTTTGCTGTTAAAATTGTAAACAACAACTTTCTCTCACTGAGAAAGAAGCATTTCAGCATCTGTGGCCTTTTTTTCTTCATTTGCACTAAACCCAGCAAAAGTGTTCTTAGAAGCTCTGAACAAGTGATTCTGTCCATTGAAGCTCAAACATCACTTGCGCTGCAAAAAAACTCTAACTCATGAAAATCTGGCTTCTGCATTGCAAATAACATTTCATTTCATGAGAAAGAAATGAAACATGTACTTATGCTTTACTGTTAAAATTGCAAAAAACAAATTTCTCTCACTGAGAAAGAAGCTTTTCAGCATCTATGGCCTTTTTTCTCTTCATTTGCACTAAACACAGCATGAGTGTTCTTAGAAGGTCTAAACAAGTGATTCTGTCAATTGAAGCTCAAACATGACTTGCTCTGCAAAAAAACTCTAACTCATGAAAATCTGGCTTCTGCATTGCAAAAAACATTTCATTTCATGAGAAAGAAACATGTTACATGTACATAAGCTTTACTGTTAAAATTGCAAAAAACTAATTTCTCTCACTGAGAAAGAAGCTTTTCAGCATCTGTGGCCTTTTTTTCTCTTCATTTGCACTAAACACAGCAAAAGTGTTCTTAGAAGGTCTAAACAAGTGATTCTGTCCCTTGAAGCTCTAAGATGACTTGCTCTGCCAAAAATCTCTAACTCATGAAAATTTGTATTCTGCATTGCAAATAACATTTCATTTCATGATAACGAAACATCTCTCGTGTACTTAAGCTTTGCTGTTAAAATTGTAAAAAACAACTTTCTCTCACTGAGAAAGAAGCTTTTCAGCATCTGTGGCCTTTTTTTCTTCATTTGCACTAAACCCAGCATTAGTGTTCTTAGAAGCTCTGAACAAGTGATCCTGTCCATTGAAGCTCAAACATGACTTGCTCTGCAAAAAAACTCTAACTCATGAAAATCTGGCTTCTGCATTGCAAATAACATTTTATTTCATGAGAAAGAAAGAAACATGTTACATGTACTTATGCTTTACTGTTAAAATTGAAAAAAACAAATTTCTGTCACTGAGAAAGAAGCTTTTCAGCATCTGTGGCCTTTTTTTCTCTTAATTTGCTAAGTTGCTCAAAACACAGCATTAGTGTTCTTAGAAGCTCTGAAGAAGTGATTCTGTCCATTGAAGCTCTAACATGACTTGCTCTGCCAAAAATCTCTAACTCATGAAAATCTGTATTCTGCATTGCAAATAACATTTCATTTCATGAGAACGAAACATCTCTCGTGTACTTAAGCTTTGCTTTAAAATTGTAAAAAACAACTTTCTCTCACTGAGAAAGAAGCATTTCAGCATCTGTGGCCTTTTATACTTCATTTGCACTAAACCCAGTATTAGTGTTCTTAGAAGCTCTGAACAAGTGATTCTGTCCATTGAAGCTCTAAGATGACTTGCTCTGCAAAAAAACTCTAACTCATGAAAATCTGTCTTCTGCTTTGCAAATAACATTTCATTTCATGAGAAAGAAAGAAACATGTTACATGTACTTATGCTTTACTGTTCAAATTGCAAAAAACAAATTTCTCTCACTGAGAAAGAAGCTTTTCAGCATCTGTGGCCTTTTTTTCTCTTCATTTGCACTAAACACAGCATTAGTGTTCTTAGAAGGTCTAAACAAGTGATTCTGTCCATTGAAGCTCTAAGATGACTTGCTCTGCAAAAAAACTATAACTCATGAAAATCTGTCTTCTGCTTTGCAAATAACATTTAATTTCATGAGAAATAAATATCTTTCATATCCTTAAACTTTACTGTTAAAATTGCCAAAAAACAACTTTCTCTCACTGACAAAGAAGCTTTTCAGCATCTGTGGCCTTTTTTTCTCTTAATTTGCTAAGTTGCTCAAAACACAGCATTAGTGTTCTTAGAAGGTCTAAACAAGTGATTCTGTCAATTGAAGCTCAAACATCACTTGCGCTTCAAAAAAACTCTATCTCATGAAAATCTGGCTTCTGCATTGCAAATAACATTTCATTTCATGAGAACGAAACATCTCTTGTGTACTTAAGCGTTGCTGTTAAAATTGTAAAAAACAACTTTCTCTCACTGAGAAAGAAGCATTTCAGCATCTGTGGCCTTTTTTTCTTCATTTGCACTAAACCCAGCATTAGTGTTCTTAGAAGCTCTGAACAAGTGATTCTGTCCATTGAAGCTCAAACATGACTTGCTCTGCAAAAAAACTCTAACTCATGAAAATCTGGCTTCTGCATTGCAAAAAACATTTCATTTCATGAGAAAGAAACATGTTACATGTACTTAAGCTTTACTGTTAAAATTGCAAAAAACAAATTTCTCTCACTGAGAAAGAAGCTTTTCAGCAGCTGTGGCCCTTTTTTCTCTTCATTTGCATTAAACACAGCATTAGTGTTCTTAGAAGCTCTGAACAAGTGATTCTGTCCATTGAAGCTCAAACATGACTTGCTCTGCCAAAAACCTCTAACTCATGAAAATCTGGCTTCTGCATTGCAAAAAACATTTCATTTCATGAGAAATATCTTTCATATCCTTAAACTTTACTGTTAAAATAGCAAAAAACTAATTTCTCTCACTGAGAAAGAAGCTTTTCAGCATCTGTGGCCTTTTTTTCTCTTCATTTGCACTTAACACAGCATTAGTGTTCTTAGAAGTTCTGAACAAGTGATTCTGTCCATTGAAGCTCTAACATGACTTGCTCTGCCAAAAATCTCTAACTCATGAAAATCTGTATTCTGCATTGCAAATAACATTTCATTTCATGAGAACGAAACATCTCTCGTGTACTTAAGGTTTGCTGTTAAAATTGTAAAAAACAACTTTCTCTCACTGAGAAAGAAGCATTTCAGCATCTGTGGCCTTTTTTTCTTCATTTGCACTAAACCCAGCAAAAGTGTTCTTAGAAGCTCTGAACAAGTGATTCTGTCCATTGAAGCTCAAACATGACTTGCTCTGCAAAAAAACTCTAACTCATGAAAATCTGGCTTCTGCATTGCAAAAAACATTTAATTTCATGAGAAAGAAACACGTTACATGTACATAAGCTTTACTGTTAAAATTGCAAAAAACTAATTTCTCTCACTGAGAAAGAAGCTTTTCAGCATCTGTGGCCTTTTTTCTCTTCATTTGCACTAAACACAGCATTAGTGTTCTTAGAAGTTCTAAACAAGTGATTCCGTCCATTGAAGCTCTAAGATGACTTGCTCTGCAAAAAAACTATGTCATGAAAATCTGTCTTCTGCTTTGCAAATAACATTTAATTTCATGAGAAATAAATATCTTTCATATCCTTAAACTTTACTGTTAAAATTCAAAAAACAAATTTCTCTCACTGAGAAAGATGCTTTTCAGCATCTGTGGCCTTTTTTTCTCTTCATTTGCACAAAACACAGTATTAGTGTTCTTAGAAGGTCTAAACAAGTGATTCTGTCCATTGAAGCTCTAAGATGACTTGCTCTGCAAAAAAACTCTAACTCATGAAAATCTGTCTTCTGCTTTGCAAATAACATTTCATTTCATGAGAAAGAAACATGTTACATGTACTTATGCTTTACTGTTAAAATTGCAAAAAACAAATTTCTCTCACTGAGAAAGAAGCTTTTCAGCAGCTGTGGCCCTTTTTTCTCTTCATTTGCATTAAACACAGCATTAGTGTTCTTAGAAGCTCTGAACAAGTGATTCTGTCCATTGAAGCTCAAACATGACTTGCTCTGCCAAAAACCTCTAACTCATGAAAATCTGGCTTCTGCATTGCAAAAAACATTTCATTTCATGAGAAATATCTTTCATATCCTTAAACTTTACTGTTAAAATAGCAAAAAACTAATTTCTCTCACTGAGAAAGAAGCTTTTCAGCATCTGTGGCCTTTTTTTTCTCTTCATTTGCACTTAACACAGCATTAGTGTTCTTAGAAGTTCTGAACAAGTGATTCTGTCCATTGAAGCTCTAACATGACTTGCTCTGCCAAAAATCTCTAACTCATGAAAATCTGGCTTCTGCATTGCAAAAAACATTTAATTTCATGAGACAGAAACACGTTACATGTACATAAGCTTTACTGTTAAAATTGCAAAAAACTAATTTCTCTCACTGAGAAAGAAGCTTTTCAGCATCTGTGGCCTTTTTTCTCTTCATTTGCACTAAACACAGCATTAGTGTTCTTAGAAGTTCTAAACAAGTGATTCCGTCCATTGAAGCTCTAAGATGACTTGCTCTGCAAAAAAACTATGTCATGAAAATCTGTCTTCTGCTTTGCAAATAACATTTAATTTCATGAGAAATAAATATCTTTCATATCCTTAAACTTTACTGTTAAAATTGCAAAAAACAAATTTCTCTCACTGAGAAAGAAGCTTTTCAGCATCTGTGGCCTTTTTTTCTCTTCATTTGCGAAGTTGCACAAAATACAGCATTAGTGTTCTTAGAAGGTCTAAACAAGTGATTCTGTCAATTGAAGCTCAAACATCACTTGCGCTGCAAAAAAACTCTAACTCATGAAAATCTGGCTTCTGCATTGCAAATAACATTTCATTTCATGAGAAAGAAATGAAACACGTACTTATGCTTTACTGTTAAAATTGCAAAAAACAAATTTCTCTCACTGAGAAAGAAGCTTTTCAGCATCTGTGGCCTTTTTTCTCTTCATTTGCACTAAACACAGCATGAGTGTTCTTAGAAGGTCTAAACAAGTGATTCTGTCAATTGAAGCTCAAACATCACTTGCTCTGCAAAAAACTCTAACTCATGAAAATCTGTATTCTGCATTGCAAATAACATTTCATTTCATGAGAACGAAACATCTCTCGTGTACTTAAGCTTTGCTGTTAAAATTGTAAAAAACAACTTTCTCTCACTGAGAAAGAAGCTTTTCAGCATCTGTGGCCTTTTTTTCTTCATTTGCACTAAACCCAGCATTAGTGTTCTTAGAAGCTCTGAACAAGTGATTCTGTCCATTGAAGCTCAAACATGACTTGCTCTGCAAAAACACTCTAACTCATGAAAATCTGGCTTCTGCATTGCAAATAACATTTCATTTCATGAGAAAGAAAGAAACGTTACATGTACTTATGCTTTACTGTTAAAATTGCAAAAAACTAATTTCTCTCACTGAGAAAGAAGCTTTTCAACATCTGTGGCCTTTTTTTCTCTTCATTTGCACTAAACACAGCATTAGTGTTCTTAGAAGCTCTGAAGAAGTGATTCTGTCCATTGAAGCTCTAACATGACTTGCTCTGCCAAAAATCTCTAACTCATGAAAATCTGTATTCTGCATTGCAAATAACATTTCATTTCATGAGAAAGAAAGTAACATGTTACATGTACTTATGCTTTACTGTTAAAATTGCAAATAACAAATTTCTCTCACTGAGAAAGAAGCTTTTCAGCATCTGTGGCCTTTTTTCTCTTCATTTGCACTAAACACAGCATGAGTGTTCTTAGAAGGTCTAAACAAGTGATTCTGTCAATTGAAGCATAAACATCACTTGCTCTGCAAAAAACTCTAACTCATGAAAATCTGTATTCTGCATTGCAAATAACATTTCATTTCATGAGAACGAAACATCTCTCGTGTACTTAAGGTTTGCTGTTAAAATTGTAAAAAACAACTTTCTCTCACTGAGAAAGAAGCATTTCAGCATCTGTGGCCTTTTTTTCTTCATTTGCACTAAACCCAGCAAAAGTGTTCTTAGAAGCTCTGAACAAGTGATTCTGTCCATTGAAGCTCAAACATCACTTGCTCTGCAAAAAACTCTAACTCATGAAAATCTGTATTCTGCATTGCAAATAACATTTCATTTCATGAGAAAGAAACATGTTACATGTACTTAAGCTTTACTGTTAAAATTGCAAAAAACAAATTTCTCTCACTGAGAAAGAAGCTTTTCAGCATCTATGGCCTTTTTTTCTCTTCATTTGCGAAGTTGCACAAAACACAGCATTAGTTTTCTTAGAAGGTCTAAACAAGTGATTCTGTCCATTGAAGCTCTAACATGACTTGCTCTGCCAAAAATCTCTAACTCATGAAAATCTGGCTTCTGCATTGCAAATAACATTTCATTTCATGAGAAAGAAAGAAACATGTTACATGTACTTATGCTTTACTGTTCAAATTGCAAAAAACAAATTTCTCTCACTGAGAAAGAAGCTTTTCAGCATCTGTGGCCTTTTTTTCTCTTCATTTGCACTAAACACAGCATTAGTGTTCTTAGAAGTTCTAAACAAGTGATTCCGTCCATTGAAGCTCTAAGATGAATTGCTCTGCAAAAAAACTATAACTCATGAAAATCTGTCTTCTGCTTTGCAAATAACATTTAATTTCATGAGAAATAAATATCTTTCATATCCTTAAACTTTACTGTTAAAATTGCAAAAAACAAATTTCTCTCACTGAGAAAGAAGCTTTTCAGCATCTGTGGCCTTTTTTTCTCTTAATTTGCGAAGTTGCACAAAACACAGCATTAGTGTTCTTAGAAGGTCTAAACAAGTGATTCTGTCAATTGAAGCTCAAACATCACTTGCGCTGCAAAAAAACTCTAACTCATGAAAATCTGGCTTCTGCATTGCAAATAACATTTCATTTCATGAGAAAGAAAGTAACATGTTACATGTACTTATGCTTTACTGTTAAAATTGCAAAAAACAAATTTCTCTCACTGAGAAAGAAGCTTTTCAGCATCTATGGCCTTTTTTCTCTTCATTTGCACTAAACACAGCATGAGTGTTCTTAGAAGGTCTAAACAAGTGATTCTGTCAATTGAAGCTCAAACATCACTTGCTCTGCAAAAAACTCTAACTCATGAAAATCTGTATTCTGCATTGCAAATAACATTTCATTTCATGAGAACGAAACATCTCTCGTGTACTTAAGGTTTGCTGTTAAAATTTTAAAAAACAACTTTCTCTCACTGAGAAAGAAGCTTTTCAGCATCTGTGGCCTTTTTTCTTCATTTGCACTAAACCCAGCAAAAGTGTTCTTAGAAGCTCTGAACAAGTGATTCTGTCCATTGAAGCTCAAACATGACTTGCTCTGCAAAAAAACTCTAACTCATGAAAATCTGGCTTCTGCATTGCAAAAAACATTTCATTTCATGAGAAAGAAACATGTTACATGTACATAAGCTTTACTGTTAAAATTGCAAAAAACTAATTTCTCTCACTGAGAAAGAAGCTTTTCAGCATCTGTGGCCTTTTTTTCTCTTCATTTGCACTAAACCCAGCATTAGTGTTCTTAGAAGCTCTGAACAAGTGATTCTGTCCATTGAAGCTCAAACATGACTTGCTCTGCAAAAGAACTCTAACTCATGAAAATCTGGCTTCTGCATTGCAAATAACATTTCATTTCATGGGAAAGAAAGAAACATGTTACATGTACTTATGCTTTACTGTTAAAATTGCAAAAAAATAATTTCTCTCACTGAGAAAGAAGCTTTTCAACATCTGTGGCCTTTTTTTCTCTTCATTTGCACTAAACACAGCATTAGTGTTCTTAGAAGCTCTGAAGAAGTGATTCTGTCCATTGAAGCTCTAACATGACTTGCTCTGCCAAAAATCTCTAACTCATGAAAATCTGTATTCTGCATTGCAAATAACATTTCATTTCATGAGAAAGAAAGTAACATGTTACATGTACTTATGCTTTACTGTTAAAATTGCAAAAAACAAATTTCTCTCACTGAGAAAGAAGCTTTTCAGCATCTGTGGCCTTTTTTCTCTTCATTTGCACTAAACACAGCATGAGTGTTCTTAGAAGGTCTAAACAAGTGATTCTGTCAATTGAAGCTCAAACATCACTTGCTCTGCAAAAAACTCTAACTCATGAAAATCTGTATTCTGCATTGCAAATAACATTTCATTTCATGAGAACGAAACATCTCTCGTGTACTTAAGGTTTGCTGTTAAAATTGTAAACAACAACTTTCTCTCACTGAGAAAGAAGCATTTCAGCATCTGTGGCCTTTTTTTCTTCATTTGCACTAAACCCAGCAAAAGTGTTCTTAGAAGCTCTGAACAAGTGATTCTGTCCATTGAAGCTCAAACATCACTTGCGCTGCAAAAAAACTCTAACTCATGAAAATCTGGCTTCTGCATTGCAAATAACATTTCATTTCATGAGAAAGAAATGAAACATGTACTTATGCTTTACTGTTAAAATTGCAAAAAACAAATTTCTCTCACTGAGAAAGAAGCTTTTCAGCATCTATGGCCTTTTTTCTCTTCATTTGCACTAAACACAGCATGAGTGTTCTTAGAAGGTCTAAACAAGTGATTCTGTCAATTGAAGCTCAAACATGACTTGCTCTGCAAAAAAACTCTAACTCATGAAAATCTGGCTTCTGCATTGCAAAAAACATTTCATTTCATGAGAAAGAAACATGTTACATGTACATAAGCTTTACTGTTAAAATTGCAAAAAACTAATTTCTCTCACTGAGAAAGAAGCTTTTCAGCATCTGTGGCCTTTTTTTCTCTTCATTTGCACTAAACACAGCAAAAGTGTTCTTAGAAGGTCTAAACAAGTGATTCTGTCCCTTGAAGCTCTAAGATGACTTGCTCTGCCAAAAATCTCTAACTCATGAAAATTTGTATTCTGCATTGCAAATAACATTTCATTTCATGATAACGAAACATCTCTCGTGTACTTAAGCTTTGCTGTTAAAATTGTAAAAAACAACTTTCTCTCACTGAGAAAGAAGCTTTTCAGCATCTGTGGCCTTTTTTTCTTCATTTGCACTAAACCCAGCATTAGTGTTCTTAGAAGCTCTGAACAAGTGATCCTGTCCATTGAAGCTCAAACATGACTTGCTCTGCAAAAAAACTCTAACTCATGAAAATCTGGCTTCTGCATTGCAAATAACATTTTATTTCATGAGAAAGAAAGAAACATGTTACATGTACTTATGCTTTACTGTTAAAATTGAAAAAAACAAATTTCTGTCACTGAGAAAGAAGCTTTTCAGCATCTGTGGCCTTTTTTTCTCTTAATTTGCTAAGTTGCTCAAAACACAGCATTAGTGTTCTTAGAAGCTCTGAAGAAGTGATTCTGTCCATTGAAGCTCTAACATGACTTGCTCTGCCAAAAATCTCTAACTCATGAAAATCTGTATTCTGCATTGCAAATAACATTTCATTTCATGAGAACGAAACATCTCTCGTGTACTTAAGCTTTGCTTTAAAATTGTAAAAAACAACTTTCTCTCACTGAGAAAGAAGCATTTCAGCATCTGTGGCCTTTTATACTTCATTTGCACTAAACCCAGTATTAGTGTTCTTAGAAGCTCTGAACAAGTGATTCTGTCCATTGAAGCTCTAAGATGACTTGCTCTGCAAAAAAACTCTAACTCATGAAAATCTGTCTTCTGCTTTGCAAATAACATTTCATTTCATGAGAAAGAAAGAAACATGTTACATGTACTTATGCTTTACTGTTCAAATTGCAAAAAACAAATTTCTCTCACTGAGAAAGAAGCTTTTCAGCATCTGTGGCCTTTTTTTCTCTTCATTTGCACTAAACACAGCATTAGTGTTCTTAGAAGGTCTAAACAAGTGATTCTGTCCATTGAAGCTCTAAGATGACTTGCTCTGCAAAAAAACTATAACTCATGAAAATCTGTCTTCTGCTTTGCAAATAACATTTAATTTCATGAGAAATAAATATCTTTCATATCCTTAAACTTTACTGTTAAAATTGCCAAAAAACAACTTTCTCTCACTGACAAAGAAGCTTTTCAGCATCTGTGGCCTTTTTTTCTCTTAATTTGCTAAGTTGCTCAAAACACAGCATTAGTGTTCTTAGAAGGTCTAAACAAGTGATTCTGTCAATTGAAGCTCAAACATCACTTGCGCTTCAAAAAAACTCTATCTCATGAAAATCTGGCTTCTGCATTGCAAATAACATTTCATTTCATGAGAACGAAACATCTCTTGTGTACTTAAGCGTTGCTGTTAAAATTGTAAAAAACAACTTTCTCTCACTGAGAAAGAAGCATTTCAGCATCTGTGGCCTTTTTTTCTTCATTTGCACTAAACCCAGCATTAGTGTTCTTAGAAGCTCTGAACAAGTGATTCTGTCCATTGAAGCTCAAACATGACTTGCTCTGCAAAAAAACTCTAACTCATGAAAATCTGGCTTCTGCATTGCAAAAAACATTTCATTTCATGAGAAAGAAACATGTTACATGTACTTAAGCTTTACTGTTAAAATTGCAAAAAACAAATTTCTCTCACTGAGAAAGAAGCTTTTCAGCAGCTGTGGCCCTTTTTTCTCTTCATTTGCATTAAACACAGCATTAGTGTTCTTAGAAGCTCTGAACAAGTGATTCTGTCCATTGAAGCTCAAACATGACTTGCTCTGCCAAAAACCTCTAACTCATGAAAATCTGGCTTCTGCATTGCAAAAAACATTTCATTTCATGAGAAATATCTTTCATATCCTTAAACTTTACTGTTAAAATAGCAAAAAACTAATTTCTCTCACTGAGAAAGAAGCTTTTCAGCATCTGTGGCCTTTTTTTCTCTTCATTTGCACTTAACACAGCATTAGTGTTCTTAGAAGTTCTGAACAAGTGATTCTGTCCATTGAAGCTCTAACATGACTTGCTCTGCCAAAAATCTCTAACTCATGAAAATCTGTATTCTGCATTGCAAATAACATTTCATTTCATGAGAACGAAACATCTCTCGTGTACTTAAGGTTTGCTGTTAAAATTGTAAAAAACAACTTTCTCTCACTGAGAAAGAAGCATTTCAGCATCTGTGGCCTTTTTTTCTTCATTTGCACTAAACCCAGCAAAAGTGTTCTTAGAAGCTCTGAACAAGTGATTCTGTCCATTGAAGCTCAAACATGACTTGCTCTGCAAAAAAACTCTAACTCATGAAAATCTGGCTTCTGCATTGCAAAAAACATTTAATTTCATGAGAAAGAAACACGTTACATGTACATAAGCTTTACTGTTAAAATTGCAAAAAACTAATTTCTCTCACTGAGAAAGAAGCTTTTCAGCATCTGTGGCCTTTTTTCTCTTCATTTGCACTAAACACAGCATTAGTGTTCTTAGAAGTTCTAAACAAGTGATTCCGTCCATTGAAGCTCTAAGATGACTTGCTCTGCAAAAAAACTATGTCATGAAAATCTGTCTTCTGCTTTGCAAATAACATTTAATTTCATGAGAAATAAATATCTTTCATATCCTTAAACTTTACTGTTAAAATTCAAAAAACAAATTTCTCTCACTGAGAAAGATGCTTTTCAGCATCTGTGGCCTTTTTTTCTCTTCATTTGCACAAAACACAGTATTAGTGTTCTTAGAAGGTCTAAACAAGTGATTCTGTCCATTGAAGCTCTAAGATGACTTGCTCTGCAAAAAAACTCTAACTCATGAAAATCTGTCTTCTGCTTTGCAAATAACATTTCATTTCATGAGAAAGAAACATGTTACATGTACTTATGCTTTACTGTTAAAATTGCAAAAAACAAATTTCTCTCACTGAGAAAGAAGCTTTTCAGCAGCTGTGGCCCTTTTTTCTCTTCATTTGCATTAAACACAGCATTAGTGTTCTTAGAAGCTCTGAACAAGTGATTCTGTCCATTGAAGCTCAAACATGACTTGCTCTGCCAAAAACCTCTAACTCATGAAAATCTGGCTTCTGCATTGCAAAAAACATTTCATTTCATGAGAAATATCTTTCATATCCTTAAACTTTACTGTTAAAATAGCAAAAAACTAATTTCTCTCACTGAGAAAGAAGCTTTTCAGCATCTGTGGCCTTTTTTTTCTCTTCATTTGCACTTAACACAGCATTAGTGTTCTTAGAAGTTCTGAACAAGTGATTCTGTCCATTGAAGCTCTAACATGACTTGCTCTGCCAAAAATCTCTAACTCATGAAAATCTGGCTTCTGCATTGCAAAAAACATTTAATTTCATGAGACAGAAACACGTTACATGTACATAAGCTTTACTGTTAAAATTGCAAAAAACTAATTTCTCTCACTGAGAAAGAAGCTTTTCAGCATCTGTGGCCTTTTTTCTCTTCATTTGCACTAAACACAGCATTAGTGTTCTTAGAAGTTCTAAACAAGTGATTCCGTCCATTGAAGCTCTAAGATGACTTGCTCTGCAAAAAAACTATGTCATGAAAATCTGTCTTCTGCTTTGCAAATAACATTTAATTTCATGAGAAATAAATATCTTTCATATCCTTAAACTTTACTGTTAAAATTGCAAAAAACAAATTTCTCTCACTGAGAAAGAAGCTTTTCAGCATCTGTGGCCTTTTTTTCTCTTCATTTGCGAAGTTGCACAAAACACAGTATTAGTGTTCTTAGAAGGTCTAAACAAGTGATTCTGTCAATTGAAGCTCAAACATCACTTATGCTGCAAAAAAACTCTAACTCATGAAAATCTGGCTTCTGCATTGCAAATACCATTTCATTTCATGAGAAAGAAAGTAATATGTTACATGTACTTATGCTTTACTGTTAAAATTGCAAAAAACAAATTTCTCTCACTGAGAAAGAAGCTTTACAGCATCTTTGGCCTTTTTTTCTCTTCATTTGCGAAGTTGCACAAAATACAGCATTAGTGTTCTTAGAAGGTCTAAACAAGTGATTCTGTCAATTGAAGCTCAAACATCACTTGCGCTGCAAAAAAACTCTAACTCATGAAAATCTGGCTTCTGCATTGCAAATAACATTTCATTTCATGAGAAAGAAATGAAACACGTACTTATGCTTTACTGTTAAAATTGCAAAAAACAAATTTCTCTCACTGAGAAAGAAGCTTTTCAGCATCTGTGGCCTTTTTTCTCTTCATTTGCACTAAACACAGCATGAGTGTTCTTAGAAGGTCTAAACAAGTGATTCTGTCAATTGAAGCTCAAACATCACTTGCTCTGCAAAAAACTCTAACTCATGAAAATCTGTATTCTGCATTGCAAATAACATTTCATTTCATGAGAACGAAACATCTCTCGTGTACTTAAGCTTTGCTGTTAAAATTGTAAAAAACAACTTTCTCTCACTGAGAAAGAAGCTTTTCAGCATCTGTGGCCTTTTTTTCTTCATTTGCACTAAACCCAGCATTAGTGTTCTTAGAAGCTCTGAACAAGTGATTCTGTCCATTGAAGCTCAAACATGACTTGCTCTGCAAAAACACTCTAACTCATGAAAATCTGGCTTCTGCATTGCAAATAACATTTCATTTCATGAGAAAGAAAGAAACGTTACATGTACTTATGCTTTACTGTTAAAATTGCAAAAAACTAATTTCTCTCACTGAGAAAGAAGCTTTTCAACATCTGTGGCCTTTTTTTCTCTTCATTTGCACTAAACACAGCATTAGTGTTCTTAGAAGCTCTGAAGAAGTGATTCTGTCCATTGAAGCTCTAACATGACTTGCTCTGCCAAAAATCTCTAACTCATGAAAATCTGTATTCTGCATTGCAAATAACATTTCATTTCATGAGAAAGAAAGTAACATGTTACATGTACTTATGCTTTACTGTTAAAATTGCAAAAAACAAATTTCTCTCACTGAGAAAGAAGCTTTTCAGCATCTGTGGCCTTTTTTCTCTTCATTTGCACTAAACACAGCATGAGTGTTCTTAGAAGGTCTAAACAAGTGATTCTGTCAATTGAAGCATAAACATCACTTGCTCTGCAAAAAACTCTAACTCATGAAAATCTGTATTCTGCATTGCAAATAACATTTCATTTCATGAGAACGAAACATCTCTCGTGTACTTAAGGTTTGCTGTTAAAATTGTAAAAAACAACTTTCTCTCACTGAGAAAGAAGCATTTCAGCATCTGTGGCCTTTTTTTCTTCATTTGCACTAAACCCAGCAAAAGTGTTCTTAGAAGCTCTGAACAAGTGATTCTGTCCATTGAAGCTCAAACATCACTTGCTCTGCAAAAAACTCTAACTCATGAAAATCTGTATTCTGCATTGCAAATAACATTTCATTTCATGAGAAAGAAACATGTTACATGTACTTAAGCTTTACTGTTAAAATTGCAAAAAACAAATTTCTCTCACTGAGAAAGAAGCTTTTCAGCATCTATGGCCTTTTTTTCTCTTCATTTGCGAAGTTGCACAAAACACAGCATTAGTTTTCTTAGAAGGTCTAAACAAGTGATTCTGTCCATTGAAGCTCTAACATGACTTGCTCTGCCAAAAATCTCTAACTCATGAAAATCTGGCTTCTGCATTGCAAATAACATTTCATTTCATGAGAAAGAAAGAAACATGTTACATGTACTTATGCTTTACTGTTCAAATTGCAAAAAACAAATTTCTCTCACTGAGAAAGAAGCTTTTCAGCATCTGTGGCCTTTTTTTCTCTTCATTTGCACTAAACACAGCATTAGTGTTCTTAGAAGTTCTAAACAAGTGATTCCGTCCATTGAAGCTCTAAGATGAATTGCTCTGCAAAAAAACTATAACTCATGAAAATCTGTCTTCTGCTTTGCAAATAACATTTAATTTCATGAGAAATAAATATCTTTCATATCCTTAAACTTTACTGTTAAAATTGCAAAAAACAAATTTCTCTCACTGAGAAAGAAGCTTTTCAGCATCTGTGGCCTTTTTTTCTCTTAATTTGCGAAGTTGCACAAAACACAGCATTAGTGTTCTTAGAAGGTCTAAACAAGTGATTCTGTCAATTGAAGCTCAAACATCACTTGCGCTGCAAAAAAACTCTAACTCATGAAAATCTGGCTTCTGCATTGCAAATAACATTTCATTTCATGAGAAAGAAAGTAACATGTTACATGTACTTATGCTTTACTGTTAAAATTGCAAAAAACAAATTTCTCTCACTGAGAAAGAAGCTTTTCAGCATCTGTGGCCTTTTTTTCTCTTCATTTGCGAAGTTGCACAAAATACAGCATTAGTGTTCTTAGAAGGTCTAAACAAGTGATTCTGTCAATTGAAGCTCAAACATCACTTGCGCTGCAAAAAAACTCTAACTCATGAAAATCTGGCTTCTGCATTGCAAATAACATTTCATTTCATGAGAAAGAAATGAAACATGTACTTATGCTTTACTGTTAAAATTGCAAAAAACAAATTTCTCTCACTGAGAAAGAAGCTTTTCAGCATCTATGGCCTTTTTTCTCTTCATTTGCACTAAACACAGCATGAGTGTTCTTAGAAGGTCTAAACAAGTGATTCTGTCAATTGAAGCTCAAACATCACTTGCTCTGCAAAAAACTCTAACTCATGAAAATCTGTATTCTGCATTGCAAATAACATTTCATTTCATGAGAACGAAACATCTCTCGTGTACTTAAGGTTTGCTGTTAAAATTTTAAAAAACAACTTTCTCTCACTGAGAAAGAAGCTTTTCAGCATCTGTGGCCTTTTTTCTTCATTTGCACTAAACCCAGCAAAAGTGTTCTTAGAAGCTCTGAACAAGTGATTCTGTCCATTGAAGCTCAAACATGACTTGCTCTGCAAAAAAACTCTAACTCATGAAAATCTGGCTTCTGCATTGCAAAAAACATTTCATTTCATGAGAAAGAAACATGTTACATGTACATAAGCTTTACTGTTAAAATTGCAAAAAACTAATTTCTCTCACTGAGAAAGAAGCTTTTCAGCATCTGTGGCCTTTTTTTCTCTTCATTTGCACTAAACCCAGCATTAGTGTTCTTAGAAGCTCTGAACAAGTGATTCTGTCCATTGAAGCTCAAACATGACTTGCTCTGCAAAAGAACTCTAACTCATGAAAATCTGGCTTCTGCATTGCAAATAACATTTCATTTCATGGGAAAGAAAGAAACATGTTACATGTACTTATGCTTTACTGTTAAAATTGCAAAAAAATAATTTCTCTCACTGAGAAAGAAGCTTTTCAACATCTGTGGCCTTTTTTTCTCTTCATTTGCACTAAACACAGCATTAGTGTTCTTAGAAGCTCTGAAGAAGTGATTCTGTCCATTGAAGCTCTAACATGACTTGCTCTGCCAAAAATCTCTAACTCATGAAAATCTGTATTCTGCATTGCAAATAACATTTCATTTCATGAGAAAGAAAGTAACATGTTACATGTACTTATGCTTTACTGTTAAAATTGCAAAAAACAAATTTCTCTCACTGAGAAAGAAGCTTTTCAGCATCTGTGGCCTTTTTTCTCTTCATTTGCACTAAACACAGCATGAGTGTTCTTAGAAGGTCTAAACAAGTGATTCTGTCAATTGAAGCTCAAACATCACTTGCTCTGCAAAAAACTCTAACTCATGAAAATCTGTATTCTGCATTGCAAATAACATTTCATTTCATGAGAACGAAACATCTCTCGTGTACTTAAGGTTTGCTGTTAAAATTGTAAACAACAACTTTCTCTCACTGAGAAAGAAGCATTTCAGCATCTGTGGCCTTTTTTTCTTCATTTGCACTAAACCCAGCAAAAGTGTTCTTAGAAGCTCTGAACAAGTGATTCTGTCCATTGAAGCTCAAACATCACTTGCGCTGCAAAAAAACTCTAACTCATGAAAATCTGGCTTCTGCATTGCAAATAACATTTCATTTCATGAGAAAGAAATGAAACATGTACTTATGCTTTACTGTTAAAATTGCAAAAAACTAATTTCTCTCACTGAGAAAGAAGCTTTTCAGCATCTATGGCCTTTTTTCTCTTCATTTGCACTAAACACAGCATGAGTGTTCTTAGAAGGTCTAAACAAGTGATTCTGTCAATTGAAGCTCAAACATGACTTGCTCTGCAAAAAAACTCTAACTCATGAAAATCTGGCTTCTGCATTGCAAAAAACATTTCATTTCATGAGAAAGAAACATGTTACATGTACATAAGCTTTACTGTTAAAATTGCAAAAAACTAATTTCTCTCACTGAGAAAGAAGCTTTTCAGCATCTGTGGCCTTTTTTTCTCTTCATTTGCACTAAACACAGCAAAAGTGTTCTTAGAAGGTCTAAACAAGTGATTCTGTCCCTTGAAGCTCTAAGATGACTTGCTCTGCCAAAAATCTCTAACTCATGAAAATTTGTATTCTGCATTGCAAATAACATTTCATTTCATGATAACGAAACATCTCTCGTGTACTTAAGCTTTGCTGTTAAAATTGTAAAAAACAACTTTCTCTCACTGAGAAAGAAGCTTTTCAGCATCTGTGGCCTTTTTTTCTTCATTTGCACTAAACCCAGCATTAGTGTTCTTAGAAGCTCTGAACAAGTGATCCTGTCCATTGAAGCTCAAACATGACTTGCTCTGCAAAAAAACTCTAACTCATGAAAATCTGGCTTCTGCATTGCAAATAACATTTTATTTCATGAGAAAGAAAGAAACATGTTACATGTACTTATGCTTTACTGTTAAAATTGAAAAAAACAAATTTCTGTCACTGAGAAAGAAGCTTTTCAGCATCTGTGGCCTTTTTTTCTCTTAATTTGCTAAGTTGCTCAAAACACAGCATTAGTGTTCTTAGAAGCTCTGAAGAAGTGATTCTGTCCATTGAAGCTCTAACATGACTTGCTCTGCCAAAAATCTCTAACTCATGAAAATCTGTATTCTGCATTGCAAATAACATTTCATTTCATGAGAACGAAACATCTCTCGTGTACTTAAGCTTTGCTTTAAAATTGTAAAAAACAACTTTCTCTCACTGAGAAAGAAGCATTTCAGCATCTGTGGCCTTTTATACTTCATTTGCACTAAACCCAGTATTAGTGTTCTTAGAAGCTCTGAACAAGTGATTCTGTCCATTGAAGCTCTAAGATGACTTGCTCTGCAAAAAAACTCTAACTCATGAAAATCTGTCTTCTGCTTTGCAAATAACATTTCATTTCATGAGAAAGAAAGAAACATGTTACATGTACTTATGCTTTACTGTTCAAATTGCAAAAAACAAATTTCTCTCACTGAGAAAGAAGCTTTTCAGCATCTGTGGCCTTTTTTTCTCTTCATTTGCACTAAACACAGCATTAGTGTTCTTAGAAGGTCTAAACAAGTGATTCTGTCCATTGAAGCTCTAAGATGACTTGCTCTGCAAAAAAACTATAACTCATGAAAATCTGTCTTCTGCTTTGCAAATAACATTTAATTTCATGAGAAATAAATATCTTTCATATCCTTAAACTTTACTGTTAAAATTGCCAAAAAACAACTTTCTCTCACTGACAAAGAAGCTTTTCAGCATCTGTGGCCTTTTTTTCTCTTAATTTGCTAAGTTGCTCAAAACACAGCATTAGTGTTCTTAGAAGGTCTAAACAAGTGATTCTGTCAATTGAAGCTCAAACATCACTTGCGCTTCAAAAAAACTCTATCTCATGAAAATCTGGCTTCTGCATTGCAAATAACATTTCATTTCATGAGAACGAAACATCTCTTGTGTACTTAAGCGTTGCTGTTAAAATTGTAAAAAACAACTTTCTCTCACTGAGAAAGAAGCATTTCAGCATCTGTGGCCTTTTTTTCTTCATTTGCACTAAACCCAGCATTAGTGTTCTTAGAAGCTCTGAACAAGTGATTCTGTCCATTGAAGCTCAAACATGACTTGCTCTGCAAAAAAACTCTAACTCATGAAAATCTGGCTTCTGCATTGCAAAAAACATTTCATTTCATGAGAAAGAAACATGTTACATGTACTTAAGCTTTACTGTTAAAATTGCAAAAAACAAATTTCTCTCACTGAGAAAGAAGCTTTTCAGCAGCTGTGGCCCTTTTTTCTCTTCATTTGCATTAAACACAGCATTAGTGTTCTTAGAAGCTCTGAACAAGTGATTCTGTCCATTGAAGCTCAAACATGACTTGCTCTGCCAAAAACCTCTAACTCATGAAAATCTGGCTTCTGCATTGCAAAAAACATTTCATTTCATGAGAAATATCTTTCATATCCTTAAACTTTACTGTTAAAATAGCAAAAAACTAATTTCTCTCACTGAGAAAGAAGCTTTTCAGCATCTGTGGCCTTTTTTTCTCTTCATTTGCACTTAACACAGCATTAGTGTTCTTAGAAGTTCTGAACAAGTGATTCTGTCCATTGAAGCTCTAACATGACTTGCTCTGCCAAAAATCTCTAACTCATGAAAATCTGTATTCTGCATTGCAAATAACATTTCATTTCATGAGAACGAAACATCTCTCGTGTACTTAAGGTTTGCTGTTAAAATTGTAAAAAACAACTTTCTCTCACTGAGAAAGAAGCATTTCAGCATCTGTGGCCTTTTTTTCTTCATTTGCACTAAACCCAGCAAAAGTGTTCTTAGAAGCTCTGAACAAGTGATTCTGTCCATTGAAGCTCAAACATGACTTGCTCTGCAAAAAAACTCTAACTCATGAAAATCTGGCTTCTGCATTGCAAAAAACATTTAATTTCATGAGAAAGAAACACGTTACATGTACATAAGCTTTACTGTTAAAATTGCAAAAAACTAATTTCTCTCACTGAGAAAGAAGCTTTTCAGCATCTGTGGCCTTTTTTCTCTTCATTTGCACTAAACACAGCATTAGTGTTCTTAGAAGTTCTAAACAAGTGATTCCGTCCATTGAAGCTCTAAGATGACTTGCTCTGCAAAAAAACTATGTCATGAAAATCTGTCTTCTGCTTTGCAAATAACATTTAATTTCATGAGAAATAAATATCTTTCATATCCTTAAACTTTACTGTTAAAATTCAAAAAACAAATTTCTCTCACTGAGAAAGATGCTTTTCAGCATCTGTGGCCTTTTTTTCTCTTCATTTGCACAAAACACAGTATTAGTGTTCTTAGAAGGTCTAAACAAGTGATTCTGTCCATTGAAGCTCTAAGATGACTTGCTCTGCAAAAAAACTCTAACTCATGAAAATCTGTCTTCTGCTTTGCAAATAACATTTCATTTCATGAGAAAGAAACATGTTACATGTACTTATGCTTTACTGTTAAAATTGCAAAAAACAAATTTCTCTCACTGAGAAAGAAGCTTTTCAGCAGCTGTGGCCCTTTTTTCTCTTCATTTGCATTAAACACAGCATTAGTGTTCTTAGAAGCTCTGAACAAGTGATTCTGTCCATTGAAGCTCAAACATGACTTGCTCTGCCAAAAACCTCTAACTCATGAAAATCTGGCTTCTGCATTGCAAAAAACATTTCATTTCATGAGAAATATCTTTCATATCCTTAAACTTTACTGTTAAAATAGCAAAAAACTAATTTCTCTCACTGAGAAAGAAGCTTTTCAGCATCTGTGGCCTTTTTTTTCTCTTCATTTGCACTTAACACAGCATTAGTGTTCTTAGAAGTTCTGAACAAGTGATTCTGTCCATTGAAGCTCTAACATGACTTGCTCTGCCAAAAATCTCTAACTCATGAAAATCTGGCTTCTGCATTGCAAAAAACATTTAATTTCATGAGACAGAAACACGTTACATGTACATAAGCTTTACTGTTAAAATTGCAAAAAACTAATTTCTCTCACTGAGAAAGAAGCTTTTCAGCATCTGTGGCCTTTTTTCTCTTCATTTGCACTAAACACAGCATTAGTGTTCTTAGAAGTTCTAAACAAGTGATTCCGTCCATTGAAGCTCTAAGATGACTTGCTCTGCAAAAAAACTATGTCATGAAAATCTGTCTTCTGCTTTGCAAATAACATTTAATTTCATGAGAAATAAATATCTTTCATATCCTTAAACTTTACTGTTAAAATTGCAAAAAACAAATTTCTCTCACTGAGAAAGAAGCTTTTCAGCATCTGTGGCCTTTTTTTCTCTTCATTTGCGAAGTTGCACAAAACACAGTATTAGTGTTCTTAGAAGGTCTAAACAAGTGATTCTGTCAATTGAAGCTCAAACATCACTTATGCTGCAAAAAAACTCTAACTCATGAAAATCTGGCTTCTGCATTGCAAATACCATTTCATTTCATGAGAAAGAAAGTAATATGTTA
Organism: Barbus barbus; assembly: GCF_936440315.1. NCBI lineage: Eukaryota > Metazoa > Chordata > Actinopteri > Cypriniformes > Cyprinidae > Barbus > Barbus barbus. The sequence continues at coordinate 1,044,849 of NC_136728.1, read as the reverse complement.
CATGTACTTATGCTTTACTGTTAAAATTGCAAAAAACAAATTTCTCTCACTGAGAAAGAAGCTTTTCAGCAGCTGTGGCCCTTTTTTCTCTTCATTTGCATTAAACACAGCATTAGTGTTCTTAGAAGCTCTGAACAAGTGATTCTGTCCATTGAAGCTCAAACATGACTTGCTCTGCCAAAAACCTCTAACTCATGAAAATCTGGCTTCTGCATTGCAAAAAACATTTCATTTCATGAGAAATATCTTTCATATCCTTAAACTTTACTGTTAAAATAGCAAAAAACTAATTTCTCTCACTGAGAAAGAAGCTTTTCAGCATCTGTGGCCTTTTTTTCTCTTCATTTGCACTTAACACAGCATTAGTGTTCTTAGAAGTTCTGAACAAGTGATTCTGTCCATTGAAGCTCTAACATGACTTGCTCTGCCAAAAATCTCTAACTCATGAAAATCTGTATTCTGCATTGCAAATAACATTTCATTTCATGAGAACGAAACATCTCTCGTGTACTTAAGGTTTGCTGTTAAAATTGTAAAAAACAACTTTCTCTCACTGAGAAAGAAGCATTTCAGCATCTGTGGCCTTTTTTTCTTCATTTGCACTAAACCCAGCAAAAGTGTTCTTAGAAGCTCTGAACAAGTGATTCTGTCCATTGAAGCTCAAACATGACTTGCTCTGCAAAAAAACTCTAACTCATGAAAATCTGGCTTCTGCATTGCAAAAAACATTTAATTTCATGAGAAAGAAACACGTTACATGTACATAAGCTTTACTGTTAAAATTGCAAAAAACTAATTTCTCTCACTGAGAAAGAAGCTTTTCAGCATCTGTGGCCTTTTTTCTCTTCATTTGCACTAAACACAGCATTAGTGTTCTTAGAAGTTCTAAACAAGTGATTCCGTCCATTGAAGCTCTAAGATGACTTGCTCTGCAAAAAAACTATGTCATGAAAATCTGTCTTCTGCTTTGCAAATAACATTTAATTTCATGAGAAATAAATATCTTTCATATCCTTAAACTTTACTGTTAAAATTCAAAAAACAAATTTCTCTCACTGAGAAAGATGCTTTTCAGCATCTGTGGCCTTTTTTTCTCTTCATTTGCACAAAACACAGTATTAGTGTTCTTAGAAGGTCTAAACAAGTGATTCTGTCCATTGAAGCTCTAAGATGACTTGCTCTGCAAAAAAACTCTAACTCATGAAAATCTGTCTTCTGCTTTGCAAATAACATTTCATTTCATGAGAAAGAAACATGTTACATGTACTTATGCTTTACTGTTAAAATTGCAAAAAACAAATTTCTCTCACTGAGAAAGAAGCTTTTCAGCAGCTGTGGCCCTTTTTTCTCTTCATTTGCATTAAACACAGCATTAGTGTTCTTAGAAGCTCTGAACAAGTGATTCTGTCCATTGAAGCTCAAACATGACTTGCTCTGCCAAAAACCTCTAACTCATGAAAATCTGGCTTCTGCATTGCAAAAAACATTTCATTTCATGAGAAATATCTTTCATATCCTTAAACTTTACTGTTAAAATAGCAAAAAACTAATTTCTCTCACTGAGAAAGAAGCTTTTCAGCATCTGTGGCCTTTTTTTTCTCTTCATTTGCACTTAACACAGCATTAGTGTTCTTAGAAGTTCTGAACAAGTGATTCTGTCCATTGAAGCTCTAACATGACTTGCTCTGCCAAAAATCTCTAACTCATGAAAATCTGGCTTCTGCATTGCAAAAAACATTTAATTTCATGAGACAGAAACACGTTACATGTACATAAGCTTTACTGTTAAAATTGCAAAAAACTAATTTCTCTCACTGAGAAAGAAGCTTTTCAGCATCTGTGGCCTTTTTTCTCTTCATTTGCACTAAACACAGCATTAGTGTTCTTAGAAGTTCTAAACAAGTGATTCCGTCCATTGAAGCTCTAAGATGACTTGCTCTGCAAAAAAACTATGTCATGAAAATCTGTCTTCTGCTTTGCAAATAACATTTAATTTCATGAGAAATAAATATCTTTCATATCCTTAAACTTTACTGTTAAAATTGCAAAAAACAAATTTCTCTCACTGAGAAAGAAGCTTTTCAGCATCTGTGGCCTTTTTTTCTCTTCATTTGCGAAGTTGCACAAAACACAGTATTAGTGTTCTTAGAAGGTCTAAACAAGTGATTCTGTCAATTGAAGCTCAAACATCACTTATGCTGCAAAAAAACTCTAACTCATGAAAATCTGGCTTCTGCATTGCAAATACCATTTCATTTCATGAGAAAGAAAGTAATATGTTACATGTACTTATGCTTTACTGTTAAAATTGCAAAAAACAAATTTCTCTCACTGAGAAAGAAGCTTTACAGCATCTTTGGCCTTTTTTTCTCTTCATTTGCGAAGTTGCACAAAATACAGCATTAGTGTTCTTAGAAGGTCTAAACAAGTGATTCTGTCAATTGAAGCTCAAACATCACTTGCGCTGCAAAAAAACTCTAACTCATGAAAATCTGGCTTCTGCATTGCAAATAACATTTCATTTCATGAGAAAGAAATGAAACACGTACTTATGCTTTACTGTTAAAATTGCAAAAAACAAATTTCTCTCACTGAGAAAGAAGCTTTTCAGCATCTGTGGCCTTTTTTCTCTTCATTTGCACTAAACACAGCATGAGTGTTCTTAGAAGGTCTAAACAAGTGATTCTGTCAATTGAAGCTCAAACATCACTTGCTCTGCAAAAAACTCTAACTCATGAAAATCTGTATTCTGCATTGCAAATAACATTTCATTTCATGAGAACGAAACATCTCTCGTGTACTTAAGCTTTGCTGTTAAAATTGTAAAAAACAACTTTCTCTCACTGAGAAAGAAGCTTTTCAGCATCTGTGGCCTTTTTTTCTTCATTTGCACTAAACCCAGCATTAGTGTTCTTAGAAGCTCTGAACAAGTGATTCTGTCCATTGAAGCTCAAACATGACTTGCTCTGCAAAAACACTCTAACTCATGAAAATCTGGCTTCTGCATTGCAAATAACATTTCATTTCATGAGAAAGAAAGAAACGTTACATGTACTTATGCTTTACTGTTAAAATTGCAAAAAACTAATTTCTCTCACTGAGAAAGAAGCTTTTCAACATCTGTGGCCTTTTTTTCTCTTCATTTGCACTAAACACAGCATTAGTGTTCTTAGAAGCTCTGAAGAAGTGATTCTGTCCATTGAAGCTCTAACATGACTTGCTCTGCCAAAAATCTCTAACTCATGAAAATCTGTATTCTGCATTGCAAATAACATTTCATTTCATGAGAAAGAAAGTAACATGTTACATGTACTTATGCTTTACTGTTAAAATTGCAAAAAACAAATTTCTCTCACTGAGAAAGAAGCTTTTCAGCATCTGTGGCCTTTTTTCTCTTCATTTGCACTAAACACAGCATGAGTGTTCTTAGAAGGTCTAAACAAGTGATTCTGTCAATTGAAGCATAAACATCACTTGCTCTGCAAAAAACTCTAACTCATGAAAATCTGTATTCTGCATTGCAAATAACATTTCATTTCATGAGAACGAAACATCTCTCGTGTACTTAAGGTTTGCTGTTAAAATTGTAAAAAACAACTTTCTCTCACTGAGAAAGAAGCATTTCAGCATCTGTGGCCTTTTTTTCTTCATTTGCACTAAACCCAGCAAAAGTGTTCTTAGAAGCTCTGAACAAGTGATTCTGTCCATTGAAGCTCAAACATCACTTGCTCTGCAAAAAACTCTAACTCATGAAAATCTGTATTCTGCATTGCAAATAACATTTCATTTCATGAGAAAGAAACATGTTACATGTACTTAAGCTTTACTGTTAAAATTGCAAAAAACAAATTTCTCTCACTGAGAAAGAAGCTTTTCAGCATCTATGGCCTTTTTTTCTCTTCATTTGCGAAGTTGCACAAAACACAGCATTAGTTTTCTTAGAAGGTCTAAACAAGTGATTCTGTCCATTGAAGCTCTAACATGACTTGCTCTGCCAAAAATCTCTAACTCATGAAAATCTGGCTTCTGCATTGCAAATAACATTTCATTTCATGAGAAAGAAAGAAACATGTTACATGTACTTATGCTTTACTGTTCAAATTGCAAAAAACAAATTTCTCTCACTGAGAAAGAAGCTTTTCAGCATCTGTGGCCTTTTTTTCTCTTCATTTGCACTAAACACAGCATTAGTGTTCTTAGAAGTTCTAAACAAGTGATTCCGTCCATTGAAGCTCTAAGATGAATTGCTCTGCAAAAAAACTATAACTCATGAAAATCTGTCTTCTGCTTTGCAAATAACATTTAATTTCATGAGAAATAAATATCTTTCATATCCTTAAACTTTACTGTTAAAATTGCAAAAAACAAATTTCTCTCACTGAGAAAGAAGCTTTTCAGCATCTGTGGCCTTTTTTTCTCTTAATTTGCGAAGTTGCACAAAACACAGCATTAGTGTTCTTAGAAGGTCTAAACAAGTGATTCTGTCAATTGAAGCTCAAACATCACTTGCGCTGCAAAAAAACTCTAACTCATGAAAATCTGGCTTCTGCATTGCAAATAACATTTCATTTCATGAGAAAGAAAGTAACATGTTACATGTACTTATGCTTTACTGTTAAAATTGCAAAAAACAAATTTCTCTCACTGAGAAAGAAGCTTTTCAGCATCTGTGGCCTTTTTTTCTCTTCATTTGCGAAGTTGCACAAAATACAGCATTAGTGTTCTTAGAAGGTCTAAACAAGTGATTCTGTCAATTGAAGCTCAAACATCACTTGCGCTGCAAAAAAACTCTAACTCATGAAAATCTGGCTTCTGCATTGCAAATAACATTTCATTTCATGAGAAAGAAATGAAACATGTACTTATGCTTTACTGTTAAAATTGCAAAAAACAAATTTCTCTCACTGAGAAAGAAGCTTTTCAGCATCTATGGCCTTTTTTCTCTTCATTTGCACTAAACACAGCATGAGTGTTCTTAGAAGGTCTAAACAAGTGATTCTGTCAATTGAAGCTCAAACATCACTTGCTCTGCAAAAAACTCTAACTCATGAAAATCTGTATTCTGCATTGCAAATAACATTTCATTTCATGAGAACGAAACATCTCTCGTGTACTTAAGGTTTGCTGTTAAAATTTTAAAAAACAACTTTCTCTCACTGAGAAAGAAGCTTTTCAGCATCTGTGGCCTTTTTTCTTCATTTGCACTAAACCCAGCAAAAGTGTTCTTAGAAGCTCTGAACAAGTGATTCTGTCCATTGAAGCTCAAACATGACTTGCTCTGCAAAAAAACTCTAACTCATGAAAATCTGGCTTCTGCATTGCAAAAAACATTTCATTTCATGAGAAAGAAACATGTTACATGTACATAAGCTTTACTGTTAAAATTGCAAAAAACTAATTTCTCTCACTGAGAAAGAAGCTTTTCAGCATCTGTGGCCTTTTTTTCTCTTCATTTGCACTAAACCCAGCATTAGTGTTCTTAGAAGCTCTGAACAAGTGATTCTGTCCATTGAAGCTCAAACATGACTTGCTCTGCAAAAGAACTCTAACTCATGAAAATCTGGCTTCTGCATTGCAAATAACATTTCATTTCATGGGAAAGAAAGAAACATGTTACATGTACTTATGCTTTACTGTTAAAATTGCAAAAAAATAATTTCTCTCACTGAGAAAGAAGCTTTTCAACATCTGTGGCCTTTTTTTCTCTTCATTTGCACTAAACACAGCATTAGTGTTCTTAGAAGCTCTGAAGAAGTGATTCTGTCCATTGAAGCTCTAACATGACTTGCTCTGCCAAAAATCTCTAACTCATGAAAATCTGTATTCTGCATTGCAAATAACATTTCATTTCATGAGAAAGAAAGTAACATGTTACATGTACTTATGCTTTACTGTTAAAATTGCAAAAAACAAATTTCTCTCACTGAGAAAGAAGCTTTTCAGCATCTGTGGCCTTTTTTCTCTTCATTTGCACTAAACACAGCATGAGTGTTCTTAGAAGGTCTAAACAAGTGATTCTGTCAATTGAAGCTCAAACATCACTTGCTCTGCAAAAAACTCTAACTCATGAAAATCTGTATTCTGCATTGCAAATAACATTTCATTTCATGAGAACGAAACATCTCTCGTGTACTTAAGGTTTGCTGTTAAAATTGTAAACAACAACTTTCTCTCACTGAGAAAGAAGCATTTCAGCATCTGTGGCCTTTTTTTCTTCATTTGCACTAAACCCAGCAAAAGTGTTCTTAGAAGCTCTGAACAAGTGATTCTGTCCATTGAAGCTCAAACATCACTTGCGCTGCAAAAAAACTCTAACTCATGAAAATCTGGCTTCTGCATTGCAAATAACATTTCATTTCATGAGAAAGAAATGAAACATGTACTTATGCTTTACTGTTAAAATTGCAAAAAACAAATTTCTCTCACTGAGAAAGAAGCTTTTCAGCATCTATGGCCTTTTTTCTCTTCATTTGCACTAAACACAGCATGAGTGTTCTTAGAAGGTCTAAACAAGTGATTCTGTCAATTGAAGCTCAAACATGACTTGCTCTGCAAAAAAACTCTAACTCATGAAAATCTGGCTTCTGCATTGCAAAAAACATTTCATTTCATGAGAAAGAAACATGTTACATGTACATAAGCTTTACTGTTAAAATTGCAAAAAACTAATTTCTCTCACTGAGAAAGAAGCTTTTCAGCATCTGTGGCCTTTTTTTCTCTTCATTTGCACTAAACACAGCAAAAGTGTTCTTAGAAGGTCTAAACAAGTGATTCTGTCCCTTGAAGCTCTAAGATGACTTGCTCTGCCAAAAATCTCTAACTCATGAAAATTTGTATTCTGCATTGCAAATAACATTTCATTTTATGAGAACGAAACATCTCTCGTGTACTTAAGCTTTGCTGTTAAAATTGTAAAAAACAACTTTCTCTCACTGAGAAAGAAGCTTTTCAGCATCTGTGGCCTTTTTTTCTTCATTTGCACTAAACCCAGCATTAGTGTTCTTAGAAGCTCTGAACAAGTGATTCTGTCCATTGAAGCTCAAACATGACTTGCTCTGCAAAAGAACTCTAACTCATGAAAATCTGGCTTCTGCATTGCAAATAACATTTCATTTCATGAGAAAGAAAGAAACATGTTACATGTACTTATGCTTTACTGTTAAAATTGCAAAAAAATAATTTCTCTCACTGAGAAAGAAGCTTTTCAACATCTGTGGCCTTTTTTTCTCTTCATTTGCACTAAACACAGCATTAGTGTTCTTAGAAGCTCTGAAGAAGTGATTCTGTCCATTGAAGCTCTAACATGACTTGCTCTGCCAAAAATCTCTAACTCATGAAAATCTGTATTCTGCATTGCAAATAACATTTCATTTCATGAGAAAGAAAGTAACATGTTACATGTACTTATGCTTTACTGTTAAAATTGCAAAAAACAAATTTCTCTCACTGAGAAAGAAGCTTTTCAGCATCTGTGGCCTTTTTTCTCTTCATTTGCACTAAACACAGCATGAGTGTTCTTAGAAGGTCTAAACAAGTGATTCTGTCAATTGAAGCTCAAACATCACTTGCTCTGCAAAAAACCTCTAACTCATGAAAATCTGTATTCTGCATTGCAAATAACATTTCATTTCATGAGAACGAAACATCTCTCGTGTACTTAAGGTTTGCTGTTAAAATTGTAAAAAACAACTTTCTCTCACTGAGAAAGAAGCATTTCAGCATCTGTGGCCTTTTTTTCTTCATTTGCACTAAACCCAGCAAAAGTGTTCTTAGAAGCTCTGAACAAGTGATTCTGTCCATTGAAGCTCAAACATCACTTGCGCTGCAAAAAAACTCTAACTCATGAAAATCTGGCTTCTGCATTGCAAATAACATTTCATTTCATGAGAAAGAAATGAAACATGTACTTATGCTTTACTGTTAAAATTGCAAAAAACAAATTTCTCTCACTGAGAAAGAAGCTTTTCAGCATCTATGGCCTTTTTTCTCTTCATTTGCACTAAACACAGCATGAGTGTTCTTAGAAGGTCTAAACAAGTGATTCTGTCAATTGAAGCTCAAACATCACTTGCTCTGCAAAAAACTCTAACTCATGAAAATCTCTATTCTATATTGCAAATAACATTTCATTTCATGAGAACGAAACATCTCTCGTGTACTTAAGGTTTGCTGTTAAAATTGTAAAAAACAACTTTCTCTCACTGAGAAAGAAGCATTTCAGCATCTGTGGCCTTTTTTCTTCATTTGCACTAAACCCAGCAAAAGTGTTCTTAGAAGCTCTGAACAAGTGATTCTGTCCATTGAAGCTCAAACATGACTTGCTCTGCAAAAAAACTCTAACTCATGAAAATCTGGCTTCTGCTTTGCAAATAACATTTAATTTCATGAGAAATAAATATCTTTCATATCCTTAAACTTTACTGTTAAAATTGCCAAAAAACAACTTTCTCTCACTGACAAAGAAGCTTTTCAGCATCTGTGGCCTTTTTTTCTCTTAATTTGCTAAGTTGCTCAAAACACAGCATTAGTGTTCTTAGAAGGTCTAAACAAGTGATTCTGTCAATTGAAGCTCAAACATCACTTGCGCTTCAAAAAAACTCTATCTCATGAAAATCTGGCTTCTGCATTGCAAAAAACATTTCATTTCATGAGAAATATCTTTCATATCCTTAAGCTTTACTGTTAAAATTGCAAAAAACAACTTTCTCTCACTGACAAAGAAGCTTTTCAGCATCTGTGGCCTTTTTTTCTCTTAATTTGCTAAGTTGCTCAAAACACAGCATTAGTGTTCTTAGAAGGTCTAAACAAGTGATTCTGTCAATTGAAGCTCAAACATCACTTGCGCTTCAAAAAAACTCTATCTCATGAAAATCTGGCTTCTGCATTGCAAATAACATTTCATTTCATGAGAACGAAACATCTCTTGTGTACTTAAGCGTTGCTGTTAAAATTGTAAAAAACAACTTTCTCTCACTGAGAAAGAAGCATTTCAGCATCTGTGGCCTTTTTTTCTTCATTTGCACTAAACCCAGCATTAGTGTTCTTAGAAGCTCTGAACAAGTGATTCTGTCCATTGAAGCTCAAACATGACTTGCTCTGCAAAAAAACTCTAACTCGTGAAAATCTGGCTTCTGCATTGCAAATAACATTTCATTTCATGAGAAAGAAATGAAACATGTACTTATGCTTTACTGTTAAAATTGCAAAAAACAAATTTCTCTCACTGAGAAAGAAGCTTTTCAGCATCTGTGGCCTTTTTTTCTTCATTTGCACTAAACCCAGCATTAGTGTTCTTAGAAGCTCTGAACAAGTGATTCTGTCCATTGAAGCTCAAACATGACTTGCTCTGCAAAAAAACTCTAACTCATGAAAATCTGGCTTCTGCATTGCAAATAACATTTCATTTCATGAGAAAGAAAGTAACATGTTACTTGTACTTATGCTTTACTGTTAAAATTGCAAAAAACAACTTTCTCTCACTGACAAAGAAGCTTTTCAGCATCTGTGGCCTTTTTTTCTCTTAATTTGCTAAGTTGCTCAAAATACAGCATTAGTGTTCTTAGAAGGTCTAAACAAGTGATTCTGTCAATTGAAGCTCAAACATCACTTGCGCTGCAAAAAAACTCTAACTCATGAAAATCTGGCTTCTGCATTGCAAATAACATTTCATTTCATGAGAAAGAAAGTAACATGTTACTTGTACTTATGCTTTACTGTTAAAATTGCAAAAAACAAATTTCTCTCACTGAGAAAGAAGATTTTCAGCATCTGTGGCCGTTTTTTCTCTTCATTTGCATTAAACACAGCATTAGTGTTCTTAGAAGCTCTGAAGAAGTGATTCTGTCCATTGAAGCTCTAACATGACTTGCTCTGCCAAAAATCTCTAACTCATGAAAATCTGTATTCTGCATTGCAAATAACATTTCATTTCATGAGAACGAAACATCTCTCGTGTACTTAAGCTTTGCTTTAAAATTGTAAAAAACAACTTTCTCTCACTGAGAAAGAAGCATTTCAGCATCTGTGGCCTTTTATACTTCATTTGCACTAAACCCAGTATTAGTGTTCTTAGAAGCTCTGAACAAGTGATTCTGTCCATTGAAGCTCTAAGATGACTTGCTCTGCAAAAAAACTCTAACTCATGAAAATCTGTCTTCTGCTTTGCAAATAACATTTCATTTCATGAGAAAGAAAGAAACATGTTACATGTACTTATGCTTTACTGTTCAAATTGCAAAAAACAAATTTCTCTCACTGAGAAAGAAGCTTTTCAGCATCTGTGGCCTTTTTTTCTCTTCATTTGCACTAAACACAGCATTAGTGTTCTTAGAAGGTCTAAACAAGTGATTCTGTCCATTGAAGCTCTAAGATGACTTGCTCTGCAAAAAAACTATAACTCATGAAAATCTGTCTTCTGCTTTGCAAATAACATTTAATTTCATGAGAAATAAATATCTTTCATATCCTTAAACTTTACTGTTAAAATTGCCAAAAAACAACTTTCTCTCACTGACAAAGAAGCTTTTCAGCATCTGTGGCCTTTTTTTCTCTTAATTTGCTAAGTTGCTCAAAACACAGCATTAGTGTTCTTAGAAGGTCTAAACAAGTGATTCTGTCAATTGAAGCTCAAACATCACTTGCGCTTCAAAAAAACTCTAACTCATGAAAATCTGGCTTCTGCATTGCAAATAACATTTCATTTCATGAGAACGAAACATCTCTTGTGTACTTAAGCGTTGCTGTTAAAATTGTAAAAAACAACTTTCTCTCACTGAGAAAGAAGCATTTCAGCATCTGTGGCCTTTTTTTCTTCATTTGCACTAAACCCAGCATTAGTGTTCTTAGAAGCTCTGAACAAGTGATTCTGTCCATTGAAGCTCAAACATGACTTGCTCTGCAAAAAAACTCTAACTCATGAAAATCTGGCTTCTGCATTGCAAAAAACATTTCATTTCATGAGAAAGAAACATGTTACATGTACTTAAGCTTTACTGTTAAAATTGCAAAAAACAAATTTCTCTCACTGAGAAAGAAGCTTTTCAGCAGCTGTGGCCCTTTTTTCTCTTCATTTGCATTAAACACAGCATTAGTGTTCTTAGAAGCTCTGAACAAGTGATTCTGTCCATTGAAGCTCAAACATGACTTGCTCTGCCAAAAACCTCTAACTCATGAAAATCTGGCTTCTGCATTGCAAAAAACATTTCATTTCATGAGAAATATCTTTCATATCCTTAAACTTTACTGTTAAAATAGCAAAAAACTAATTTCTCTCACTGAGAAAGAAGCTTTTCAGCATCTGTGGCCTTTTTTTTCTCTTCATTTGCACTTAACACAGCATTAGTGTTCTTAGAAGTTCTGAACAAGTGATTCTGTCCATTGAAGCTCTAACATGACTTGCTCTGCCAAAAATCTCTAACTCATGAAAATCTGTATTCTGCATTGCAAATAACATTTCATTTCATGAGAACGAAACATCTCTCGTGTACTTAAGGTTTGCTGTTAAAATTGTAAAAAACAACTTTCTCTCACTGAGAAAGAAGCATTTCAGCATCTGTGGCCTTTTTTTCTTCATTTGCACTAAACCCAGCAAAAGTGTTCTTAGAAGCTCTGAACAAGTGATTCTGTCCATTGAAGCTCAAACATGACTTGCTCTGCAAAAAAACTCTAACTCATGAAAATCTGGCTTCTGCATTGCAAAAAACATTTAATTTCATGAGAAAGAAACACGTTACATGTACATAAGCTTTACTGTTAAAATTGCAAAAAACTAATTTCTCTCACTGAGAAAGAAGCTTTTCAGCATCTGTGGCCTTTTTTCTCTTCATTTGCACTAAACACAGCATTAGTGTTCTTAGAAGTTCTAAACAAGTGATTCCGTCCATTGAAGCTCTAAGATGACTTGCTCTGCAAAAAAACTATAACTCATGAAAATCTGTCTTCTGCTTTGCAAATAACATTTAATTTCATGAGAAATAAATATCTTTCATATCCTTAAACTTTACTGTTAAAATTGCAAAAAACAAATTTCTCTCACTGAGAAAGAAGCTTTTCAGCATCTGTGGCCTTTTTTTCTCTTCATTTGCGAAGTTGCACAAAACACAGCATTAGTGTTCTTAGAAGGTCTAAACAAGTGATTCTGTCAATTGAAGCTCAAACATCACTTGCGCTGCAAAAAAACTCTAACTCATGAAAATCTGGCTTCTGCATTGCAAATAACATTTCATTTCATGAGAAAGAAATGAAACATGTACTTATGCTTTACTGTTAAAATTGCAAAAAACAAATTTCTCTCACTGAGAAAGAAGCTTTTCAGCATCTGTGGCCTTTTTTTCTTCATTTGCACTAAACCCAGCATTAGTGTTCTTAGAAGCTCTGAACAAGTGATTCTGTCCATTGAAGCTCAAACATGACTTGCTCTGCAAAAAAACTCTAACTCATGAAAATCTGGCTTCTGCATTGCAAATAACATTTCATTTCATGAGAAAGAAAGTAACATGTTACTTGTACTTATGCTTTACTGTTAAAATTGCAAAAAACAACTTTCTCTCACTGACAAAGAAGCTTTTCAGCATCTGTGGCCTTTTTTTCTCTTAATTTGCTAAGTTGCTCAAAATACAGCATTAGTGTTCTTAGAAGGTCTAAACAAGTGATTCTGTCAATTGAAGCTCAAACATCACTTGCGCTGCAAAAAAACTCTAACTCATGAAAATCTGGCTTCTGCATTGCAAATAACATTTCATTTCATGAGAAAGAAAGTAACATGTTACTTGTACTTATGCTTTACTGTTAAAATTGCAAAAAACAAATTTCTCTCACTGAGAAAGAAGATTTTCAGCATCTGTGGCCGTTTTTTCTCTTCATTTGCATTAAACACAGCATTAGTGTTCTTAGAAGCTCTGAAGAAGTGATTCTGTCCATTGAAGCTCTAACATGACTTGCTCTGCCAAAAATCTCTAACTCATGAAAATCTGTATTCTGCATTGCAAATAACATTTCATTTCATGAGAACGAAACATCTCTCGTGTACTTAAGCTTTGCTTTAAAATTGTAAAAAACAACTTTCTCTCACTGAGAAAGAAGCATTTCAGCATCTGTGGCCTTTTATACTTCATTTGCACTAAACCCAGTATTAGTGTTCTTAGAAGCTCTGAACAAGTGATTCTGTCCATTGAAGCTCTAAGATGACTTGCTCTGCAAAAAAACTCTAACTCATGAAAATCTGTCTTCTGCTTTGCAAATAACATTTCATTTCATGAGAAAGAAAGAAACATGTTACATGTACTTATGCTTTACTGTTCAAATTGCAAAAAACAAATTTCTCTCACTGAGAAAGAAGCTTTTCAGCATCTGTGGCCTTTTTTTCTCTTCATTTGCACTAAACACAGCATTAGTGTTCTTAGAAGGTCTAAACAAGTGATTCTGTCCATTGAAGCTCTAAGATGACTTGCTCTGCAAAAAAACTATAACTCATGAAAATCTGTCTTCTGCTTTGCAAATAACATTTAATTTCATGAGAAATAAATATCTTTCATATCCTTAAACTTTACTGTTAAAATTGCCAAAAAACAACTTTCTCTCACTGACAAAGAAGCTTTTCAGCATCTGTGGCCTTTTTTTCTCTTAATTTGCTAAGTTGCTCAAAACACAGCATTAGTGTTCTTAGAAGGTCTAAACAAGTGATTCTGTCAATTGAAGCTCAAACATCACTTGCGCTTCAAAAAAACTCTATCTCATGAAAATCTGGCTTCTGCATTGCAAATAACATTTCATTTCATGAGAACGAAACATCTCTTGTGTACTTAAGCGTTGCTGTTAAAATTGTAAAAAACAACTTTCTCTCACTGAGAAAGAAGCATTTCAGCATCTGTGGCCTTTTTTTCTTCATTTGCACTAAACCCAGCATTAGTGTTCTTAGAAGCTCTGAACAAGTGATTCTGTCCATTGAAGCTCAAACATGACTTGCTCTGCAAAAAAACTCTAACTCATGAAAATCTGGCTTCTGCATTGCAAAAAACATTTCATTTCATGAGAAAGAAACATGTTACATGTACTTAAGCTTTACTGTTAAAATTGCAAAAAACAAATTTCTCTCACTGAGAAAGAAGCTTTTCAGCAGCTGTGGCCCTTTTTTCTCTTCATTTGCATTAAACACAGCATTAGTGTTCTTAGAAGCTCTGAACAAGTGATTCTGTCCATTGAAGCTCAAACATGACTTGCTCTGCCAAAAACCTCTAACTCATGAAAATCTGGCTTCTGCATTGCAAAAAACATTTCATTTCATGAGAAATATCTTTCATATCCTTAAACTTTACTGTTAAAATAGCAAAAAACTAATTTCTCTCACTGAGAAAGAAGCTTTTCAGCATCTGTGGCCTTTTTTTTCTCTTCATTTGCACTTAACACAGCATTAGTGTTCTTAGAAGTTCTGAACAAGTGATTCTGTCCATTGAAGCTCTAACATGACTTGCTCTGCCAAAAATCTCTAACTCATGAAAATCTGTATTCTGCATTGCAAATAACATTTCATTTCATGAGAACGAAACATCTCTCGTGTACTTAAGGTTTGCTGTTAAAATTGTAAAAAACAACTTTCTCTCACTGAGAAAGAAGCATTTCAGCATCTGTGGCCTTTTTTTCTTCATTTGCACTAAACCCAGCAAAAGTGTTCTTAGAAGCTCTGAACAAGTGATTCTGTCCATTGAAGCTCAAACATGACTTGCTCTGCAAAAAAACTCTAACTCATGAAAATCTGGCTTCTGCATTGCAAAAAACATTTAATTTCATGAGAAAGAAACACGTTACATGTACATAAGCTTTACTGTTAAAATTGCAAAAAACTAATTTCTCTCACTGAGAAAGAAGCTTTTCAGCATCTGTGGCCTTTTTTCTCTTCATTTGCACTAAACACAGCATTAGTGTTCTTAGAAGTTCTAAACAAGTGATTCCGTCCATTGAAGCTCTAAGATGACTTGCTCTGCAAAAAAACTATGTCATGAAAATCTGTCTTCTGCTTTGCAAATAACATTTAATTTCATGAGAAATAAATATCTTTCATATCCTTAAACTTTACTGTTAAAATTGCAAAAAACTAATTTCTCTCACTGAGAAAGATGCTTTTCAGCATCTGTGGCCTTTTTTTCTCTTCATTTGCGAAGTTGCACAAAACACAGTATTAGTGTTCTTAGAAGGTCTAAACAAGTGATTCTGTCCATTGAAGCTCTAAGATGACTTGCTCTGCAAAAAAACTCTAACTCATGAAAATCTGTCTTCTGCTTTGCAAATAACATTTCATTTCATGAGAAAGAAACATGTTACATGTACTTATGCTTTACTGTTCAAATTGCAAAAAACAAATTTCTCTCACTGAGAAAGAAGCTTTTCAGCATCTGTGGCCTTTTTTTCTCTTCATTTGCACTAAACACAGCATTAGTGTTCTTAGAAGGTCTAAACAAGTGATTCTGTCCATTGAAGCTCTAAGATGACTTGCTCTGCAAAAAAACTATAACTCATGAAAATCTGTCTTCTGCTTTGCAAATAACATTTAATTTCATGAGAAATAAATATCTTTCATATCCTTAAACTTTACTGTTAAAATTGCCAAAAAACAACTTTCTCTCACTGACAAAGAAGCTTTTCAGCATCTGTGGCCTTTTTTTCTCTTAATTTGCTAAGTTGCTCAAAACACAGCATTAGTGTTCTTAGAAGGTCTAAACAAGTGATTCTGTCAATTGAAGCTCAAACATCACTTGCGCTTCAAAAAAACTCTATCTCATGAAAATCTGGCTTCTGCATTGCAAATAACATTTCATTTCATGAGAACGAAACATCTCTTGTGTACTTAAGCGTTGCTGTTAAAATTGTAAAAAACAACTTTCTCTCACTGAGAAAGAAGCATTTCAGCATCTGTGGCCTTTTTTTCTTCATTTGCACTAAACCCAGCATTAGTGTTCTTAGAAGCTCTGAACAAGTGATTCTGTCCATTGAAGCTCAAACATGACTTGCTCTGCAAAAAAACTCTAACTCATGAAAATCTGGCTTCTGCATTGCAAAAAACATTTCATTTCATGAGAAAGAAACATGTTACATGTACTTAAGCTTTACTGTTAAAATTGCAAAAAACAAATTTCTCTCACTGAGAAAGAAGCTTTTCAGCAGCTGTGGCCCTTTTTTCTCTTCATTTGCATTAAACACAGCATTAGTGTTCTTAGAAGCTCTGAACAAGTGATTCTGTCCATTGAAGCTCAAACATGACTTGCTCTGCCAAAAACCTCTAACTCATGAAAATCTGGCTTCTGCATTGCAAAAAACATTTCATTTCATGAGAAATATCTTTCATATCCTTAAACTTTACTGTTAAAATAGCAAAAAACTAATTTCTCTCACTGAGAAAGAAGCTTTTCAGCATCTGTGGCCTTTTTTTCTCTTCATTTGCACTTAACACAGCATTAGTGTTCTTAGAAGTTCTGAACAAGTGATTCTGTCCATTGAAGCTCTAACATGACTTGCTCTGCCAAAAATCTCTAACTCATGAAAATCTGGCTTCTGCATTGCAAATAACATTTAATTTCATGAGAAAGAAACATGTTACATGTACTTATGCTTTACTGTTAAAATTGAAAAAAACAAATTTCTGTCACTGAGAAAGAAGCTTTTCAGCATCTGTGGCCTTTTTTTCTCTTCATTTGCACTAAACACAGCATTAGTGTTTTTAGAAGGTCTAAACAAGTGATTCTGTCCATTGAAGCTCTAAGATGACTTGCTCTGCAAAAAAACTATAACTCATGATAATCTGTCTTCTGCTTTGCAAATAACATTTCATTTCATGAGAAATAAATATCTTTCATATCCTTAAACTTTACTGTTAAAATTGCAAAAAACTAATTTCTCTCACTGAGAAAGAAGCTTTTCAGCATCTGTGGCCTTTTTTTCTCTTCATTTGCGAAGTTGCACAAAACACAGTATTAGTGTTCTTAGAAGGTCTAAACAAGTGATTCTGTCAATTGAAGCTCAAACATCACTTATGCTGCAAAAAAACTCTAACTCATGAAAATCTGGCTTCTGCATTGCAAATACCATTTCATTTCATGAGAAAGAAAGTAACATGTTACATGTACTTATGCTTTACTGTTAAAATTGCAAAAAACAAATTTCTCTCACTGAGAAAGAAGCTTTACAGCATCTTTGGCCTTTTTTTCTCTTCATTTGCGAAGTTGCACAAAATACAGCATTAGTGTTCTTAGAAGGTCTAAACAAGTGATTCTGTCAATTGAAGCTCAAACATCACTTGCGCTGCAAAAAAACTCTAACTCATGAAAATCTGGCTTCTGCATTGCAAATAACATTTCATTTCATGAGAAAGAAATGAAACATATACTTATGCTTTACTGTTAAAATTGCAAAAAACAAATTTCTCTCACTGAGAAAGAAGCTTTTCAGCATCTTTGGCCTTTTTTCTCTTCATTTGCACTAAACACAGCATGAGTGTTCTTAGAAGGTCTAAACAAGTGATTCTGTCAATTGAAGCTCAAACATCACTTGCTCTGCAAAAAACTCTAACTCATGAAAATCTGTATTCTGCATTGCAAATAACATTTCATTTCATGAGAACGAAACATCTCTCGTGTACTTAAGCTTTGCTGTTAAAATTGTAAAAAACAACTTTCTCTCACTGAGAAAGAAGCTTTTCAGCATCTGTGGCCTTTTTTTCTTCATTTGCACTAAACCCAGCATTAGTGTTCTTAGAAGCTCTGAACAAGTGATTCTGTCCATTGAAGCTCAAACATGACTTGCTCTGCAAAAACACTCTAACTCATGAAAATCTGGCTTCTGCATTGCAAATAACATTTCATTTCATGAGAAAGAAAGAAACGTTACATGTACTTATGCTTTACTGTTAAAATTGCAAAAAACTAATTTCTCTCACTGAGAAAGAAGCTTTTCAACATCTGTGGCCTTTTTTTCTCTTCATTTGCACTAAACACAGCATTAGTGTTCTTAGAAGCTCTGAAGAAGTGATTCTGTCCATTGAAGCTCTAACATGACTTGCTCTGCCAAAAATCTCTAACTCATGAAAATCTGTATTCTGCATTGCAAATAACATTTCATTTCATGAGAAAGAAAGTAACATGTTACATGTACTTATGCTTTACTGTTAAAATTGCAAAAAACAAATTTCTCTCACTGAGAAAGAAGCTTTTCAGCATCTGTGGCCTTTTTTCTCTTCATTTGCACTAAACACAGCATGAGTGTTCTTAGAAGGTCTAAACAAGTGATTCTGTCAATTGAAGCATAAACATCACTTGCTCTGCAAAAAACTCTAACTCATGAAAATCTGTATTCTGCATTGCAAATAACATTTCATTTCATGAGAACGAAACATCTCTCGTGTACTTAAGGTTTGCTGTTAAAATTGTAAAAAACAACTTTCTCTCACTGAGAAAGAAGCATTTCAGCATCTGTGGCCTTTTTTTCTTCATTTGCACTAAACCCAGCAAAAGTGTTCTTAGAAGCTCTGAACAAGTGATTCTGTCCATTGAAGCTCAAACATCACTTGCTCTGCAAAAAACTCTAACTCATGAAAATCTGTATTCTGCATTGCAAATAACATTTCATTTCATGAGAAAGAAACATGTTACATGTACTTAAGCTTTACTGTTAAAATTGCAAAAAACAAATTTCTCTCACTGAGAAAGAAGCTTTTCAGCATCTATGGCCTTTTTTTCTCTTCATTTGCGAAGTTGCACAAAACACAGCATTAGTGTTCTTAGAAGGTCTAAACAAGTGATTCTGTCCATTGAAGCTCTAACATGACTTGCTCTGCCAAAAATCTCTAACTCATGAAAATCTGGCTTCTGCATTGCAAATAACATTTCATTTCATGAGAAAGAAAGAAACATGTTACATGTACTTATGCTTTACTGTTCAAATTGCAAAAAACAAATTTCTCTCACTGAGAAAGAAGCTTTTCAGCATCTGTGGCCTTTTTTTCTCTTCATTTGCACTAAACACAGCATTAGTGTTCTTAGAAGTTCTAAACAAGTGATTCCGTCCATTGAAGCTCTAAGATGAATTGCTCTGCAAAAAAACTATAACTCATGAAAATCTGTCTTCTGCTTTGCAAATAACATTTAATTTCATGAGAAATAAATATCTTTCATATCCTTAAACTTTACTGTTAAAATTGCAAAAAACAAATTTCTCTCACTGAGAAAGAAGCTTTTCAGCATCTGTGGCCTTTTTTTCTCTTAATTTGCGAAGTTGCACAAAACACAGCATTAGTGTTCTTAGAAGGTCTAAACAAGTGATTCTGTCAATTGAAGCTCAAACATCACTTGCGCTGCAAAAAAACTCTAACTCATGAAAATCTGGCTTCTGCATTGCAAATAACATTTCATTTCATGAGAAAGAAAGTAACATGTTACATGTACTTATGCTTTACTGTTAAAATTGCAAAAAACAAATTTCTCTCACTGAGAAAGAAGCTTTTCAGCATCTGTGGCCTTTTTTTCTCTTCATTTGCGAAGTTGCACAAAATACAGCATTAGTGTTCTTAGAAGGTCTAAACAAGTGATTCTGTCAATTGAAGCTCAAACATCACTTGCGCTGCAAAAAAACTCTAACTCATGAAAATCTGGCTTCTGCATTGCAAATAACATTTCATTTCATGAGAAAGAAATGAAACATGTACTTATGCTTTACTGTTAAAATTGCAAAAAACAAATTTCTCTCACTGAGAAAGAAGCTTTTCAGCATCTATGGCCTTTTTTCTCTTCATTTGCACTAAACACAGCATGAGTGTTCTTAGAAGGTCTAAACAAGTGATTCTGTCAATTGAAGCTCAAACATCACTTGCTCTGCAAAAAACTCTAACTCATGAAAATCTGTATTCTGCATTGCAAATAACATTTCATTTCATGAGAACGAAACATCTCTCGTGTACTTAAGGTTTGCTGTTAAAATTTTAAAAAACAACTTTCTCTCACTGAGAAAGAAGCTTTTCAGCATCTGTGGCCTTTTTTCTTCATTTGCACTAAACCCAGCAAAAGTGTTCTTAGAAGCTCTGAACAAGTGATTCTGTCCATTGAAGCTCAAACATGACTTGCTCTGCAAAAAAACTCTAACTCATGAAAATCTGGCTTCTGCATTGCAAAAAACATTTCATTTCATGAGAAAGAAACATGTTACATGTACATAAGCTTTACTGTTAAAATTGCAAAAAACTAATTTCTCTCACTGAGAAAGAAGCTTTTCAGCATCTGTGGCCTTTTTTTCTCTTCATTTGCACTAAACCCAGCATTAGTGTTCTTAGAAGCTCTGAACAAGTGATTCTGTCCATTGAAGCTCAAACATGACTTGCTCTGCAAAAGAACTCTAACTCATGAAAATCTGGCTTCTGCATTGCAAATAACATTTCATTTCATGGGAAAGAAAGAAACATGTTACATGTACTTATGCTTTACTGTTAAAATTGCAAAAAAATAATTTCTCTCACTGAGAAAGAAGCTTTTCAACATCTGTGGCCTTTTTTTCTCTTCATTTGCACTAAACACAGCATTAGTGTTCTTAGAAGCTCTGAAGAAGTGATTCTGTCCATTGAAGCTCTAACATGACTTGCTCTGCCAAAAATCTCTAACTCATGAAAATCTGTATTCTGCATTGCAAATAACATTTCATTTCATGAGAAAGAAAGTAACATGTTACATGTACTTATGCTTTACTGTTAAAATTGCAAAAAACAAATTTCTCTCACTGAGAAAGAAGCTTTTCAGCATCTGTGGCCTTTTTTCTCTTCATTTGCACTAAACACAGCATGAGTGTTCTTAGAAGGTCTAAACAAGTGATTCTGTCAATTGAAGCTCAAACATCACTTGCTCTGCAAAAAACTCTAACTCATGAAAATCTGTATTCTGCATTGCAAATAACATTTCATTTCATGAGAACGAAACATCTCTCGTGTACTTAAGGTTTGCTGTTAAAATTGTAAACAACAACTTTCTCTCACTGAGAAAGAAGCATTTCAGCATCTGTGGCCTTTTTTTCTTCATTTGCACTAAACCCAGCAAAAGTGTTCTTAGAAGCTCTGAACAAGTGATTCTGTCCATTGAAGCTCAAACATCACTTGCGCTGCAAAAGAACTCTAACTCATGAAAATCTGGCTTCTGCATTGCAAATAACATTTCATTTCATGAGAAAGAAATGAAACATGTACTTATGCTTTACTGTTAAAATTGCAAAAAACAAATTTCTCTCACTGAGAAAGAAGCTTTTCAGCATCTATGGCCTTTTTTCTCTTCATTTGCACTAAACACAGCATGAGTGTTCTTAGAAGGTCTAAACAAGTGATTCTGTCAATTGAAGCTCAAACATGACTTGCTCTGCAAAAAAACTCTAACTCATGAAAATCTGGCTTCTGCATTGCAAAAAACATTTCATTTCATGAGAAAGAAACATGTTACATGTACATAAGCTTTACTGTTAAAATTGCAAAAAACTAATTTCTCTCACTGAGAAAGAAGCTTTTCAGCATCTGTGGCCTTTTTTTCTCTTCATTTGCACTAAACACAGCAAAAGTGTTCTTAGAAGGTCTAAACAAGTGATTCTGTCCCTTGAAGCTCTAAGATGACTTGCTCTGCCAAAAATCTCTAACTCATGAAAATTTGTATTCTGCATTGCAAATAACATTTCATTTCATGATAACGAAACATCTCTCGTGTACTTAAGCTTTGCTGTTAAAATTGTAAAAAACAACTTTCTCTCACTGAGAAAGAAGCTTTTCAGCATCTGTGGCCTTTTTTTCTTCATTTGCACTAAACCCAGCATTAGTGTTCTTAGAAGCTCTGAACAAGTGATTCTGTCCATTGAAGCTCAAACATGACTTGCTCTGCAAAAAAACTCTAACTCATGAAAATCTGGCTTCTGCATTGCAAATAACATTTCATTTCATGAGAAAGAAAGAAACATGTTACATGTACTTATGCTTTACTGTTAAAATTGAAAAAAACAAATTTCTGTCACTGAGAAAGAAGCTTTTCAGCATCTGTGGCCTTTTTTTCTCTTAATTTGCTAAGTTGCTCAAAACACAGCATTAGTGTTCTTAGAAGCTCTGAAGAAGTGATTCTGTCCATTGAAGCTCTAACATGACTTGCTCTGCCAAAAATCTCTAACTCATGAAAATCTGTATTCTGCATTGCAAATAACATTTCATTTCATGAGAACGAAACATCTCTCGTGTACTTAAGCTTTGCTGTTAAAATTGTAAAAAACAACTTTCTCTCACTGAGAAAGAAGCTTTTCAGCATCTGTGGCCTTTTTTTCTTCATTTGCACTAAACCCAGCATTAGTGTTCTTAGAAGCTCTGAACAAGTGATCCTGTCCATTGAAGCTCAAACATGACTTGCTCTGCAAAAAAACTCTAACTCATGAAAATCTGGCTTCTGCATTGCAAATAACATTTCATTTCATGAGAAAGAAAGAAACATGTTACATGTACTTATGCTTTACTGTTAAAATTGAAAAAAACAAATTTCTGTCACTGAGAAAGAAGCTTTTCAGCATCTGTGGCCTTTTTTTCTCTTAATTTGCTAAGTTGCTCAAAACACAGCATTAGTGTTCTTAGAAGCTCTGAAGAAGTGATTCTGTCCATTGAAGCTCTAACATGACTTGCTCTGCCAAAAATCTCTAACTCATGAAAATCTGTATTCTGCATTGCAAATAACATTTCATTTCATGAGAACGAAACATCTCTCGTGTACTTAAGCTTTGCTTTAAAATTGTAAAAAACAACTTTCTCTCACTGAGAAAGAAGCATTTCAGCATCTGTGGCCTTTTATACTTCATTTGCACTAAACCCAGTATTAGTGTTCTTAGAAGCTCTGAACAAGTGATTCTGTCCATTGAAGCTCTAAGATGACTTGCTCTGCAAAAAAACTCTAACTCATGAAAATCTGTCTTCTGCTTTGCAAATAACATTTCATTTCATGAGAAAGAAAGAAACATGTTACATGTACTTATGCTTTACTGTTCAAATTGCAAAAAACAAATTTCTCTCACTGAGAAAGAAGCTTTTCAGCATCTGTGGCCTTTTTTTCTCTTCATTTGCACTAAACACAGCATTAGTGTTCTTAGAAGGTCTAAACAAGTGATTCTGTCCATTGAAGCTCTAAGATGACTTGCTCTGCAAAAAAACTATAACTCATGAAAATCTGTCTTCTGCTTTGCAAATAACATTTAATTTCATGAGAAATAAATATCTTTCATATCCTTAAACTTTACTGTTAAAATTGCCAAAAAACAACTTTCTCTCACTGACAAAGAAGCTTTTCAGCATCTGTGGCCTTTTTTTCTCTTAATTTGCTAAGTTGCTCAAAACACAGCATTAGTGTTCTTAGAAGGTCTAAACAAGTGATTCTGTCAATTGAAGCTCAAACATCACTTGCGCTTCAAAAAAACTCTATCTCATGAAAATCTGGCTTCTGCATTGCAAATAACATTTCATTTCATGAGAACGAAACATCTCTTGTGTACTTAAGCGTTGCTGTTAAAATTGTAAAAAACAACTTTCTCTCACTGAGAAAGAAGCATTTCAGCATCTGTGGCCTTTTTTTCTTCATTTGCACTAAACCCAGCATTAGTGTTCTTAGAAGCTCTGAACAAGTGATTCTGTCCATTGAAGCTCAAACATGACTTGCTCTGCAAAAAAACTCTAACTCATGAAAATCTGGCTTCTGCATTGCAAAAAACATTTCATTTCATGAGAAAGAAACATGTTACATGTACTTAAGCTTTACTGTTAAAATTGCAAAAAACAAATTTCTCTCACTGAGAAAGAAGCTTTTCAGCAGCTGTGGCCCTTTTTTCTCTTCATTTGCATTAAACACAGCATTAGTGTTCTTAGAAGCTCTGAACAAGTGATTCTGTCCATTGAAGCTCAAACATGACTTGCTCTGCCAAAAACCTCTAACTCATGAAAATCTGGCTTCTGCATTGCAAAAAACATTTCATTTCATGAGAAATATCTTTCATATCCTTAAACTTTACTGTTAAAATAGCAAAAAACTAATTTCTCTCACTGAGAAAGAAGCTTTTCAGCATCTGTGGCCTTTTTTTCTCTTCATTTGCACTTAACACAGCATTAGTGTTCTTAGAAGTTCTGAACAAGTGATTCTGTCCATTGAAGCTCTAACATGACTTGCTCTGCCAAAAATCTCTAACTCATGAAAATCTGTATTCTGCATTGCAAATAACATTTCATTTCATGAGAACGAAACATCTCTCGTGTACTTAAGGTTTGCTGTTAAAATTGTAAAAAACAACTTTCTCTCACTGAGAAAGAAGCATTTCAGCATCTGTGGCCTTTTTTTCTTCATTTGCACTAAACCCAGCAAAAGTGTTCTTAGAAGCTCTGAACAAGTGATTCTGTCCATTGAAGCTCAAACATGACTTGCTCTGCAAAAAAACTCTAACTCATGAAAATCTGGCTTCTGCATTGCAAAAAACATTTAATTTCATGAGAAAGAAACACGTTACATGTACATAAGCTTTACTGTTAAAATTGCAAAAAACTAATTTCTCTCACTGAGAAAGAAGCTTTTCAGCATCTGTGGCCTTTTTTCTCTTCATTTGCTCTAAACACAGCATTAGTGTTCTTAGAAGTTCTAAACAAGTGATTCCGTCCATTGAAGCTCTAAGATGACTTGCTCTGCAAAAAAACTATGTCATGAAAATCTGTCTTCTGCTTTGCAAATAACATTTAATTTCATGAGAAATAAATATCTTTCATATCCTTAAACTTTACTGTTAAAATTCAAAAAACAAATTTCTCTCACTGAGAAAGATGCTTTTCAGCATCTGTGGCCTTTTTTTCTCTTCATTTGCGAAGTTGCACAAAACACAGTATTAGTGTTCTTAGAAGGTCTAAACAAGTGATTCTGTCCATTGAAGCTCTAAGATGACTTGCTCTGCAAAAAAACTCTAACTCATGAAAATCTGTCTTCTGCTTTGCAAATAACATTTCATTTCATGAGAAAGAAACATGTTACATGTACTTAAGCTTTGCTGTTAAAATTGTAAAAAACAACTTTCTCTCACTGAGAAAGAAGCTTTTCAGCATCTGTGGCCTTTTTTTCTTCATTTGCACTAAACCCAGCATTAGTGTTCTTAGAAGCTCTGAACAAGTGATCCTGTCCATTGAAGCTCAAACATGACTTGCTCTGCAAAAAAACTCTAACTCATGAAAATCTGGCTTCTGCATTGCAAATAACATTTCATTTCATGAGAAAGAAAGAAACATGTTACATGTACTTATGCTTTACTGTTAAAATTGAAAAAAACAAATTTCTGTCACTGAGAAAGAAGCTTTTCAGCATCTGTGGCCTTTTTTTCTCTTAATTTGCTAAGTTGCTCAAAACACAGCATTAGTGTTCTTAGAAGCTCTGAAGAAGTGATTCTGTCCATTGAAGCTCTAACATGACTTGCTCTGCCAAAAATCTCTAACTCATGAAAATCTGTATTCTGCATTGCAAATAACATTTCATTTCATGAGAACGAAACATCTCTCGTGTACTTAAGCTTTGCTTTAAAATTGTAAAAAACAACTTTCTCTCACTGAGAAAGAAGCATTTCAGCATCTGTGGCCTTTTATACTTCATTTGCACTAAACCCAGTATTAGTGTTCTTAGAAGCTCTGAACAAGTGATTCTGTCCATTGAAGCTCTAAGATGACTTGCTCTGCAAAAAAACTCTAACTCATGAAAATCTGTCTTCTGCTTTGCAAATAACATTTCATTTCATGAGAAAGAAAGAAACATGTTACATGTACTTATGCTTTACTGTTCAAATTGCAAAAAACAAATTTCTCTCACTGAGAAAGAAGCTTTTCAGCATCTGTGGCCTTTTTTTCTCTTCATTTGCACTAAACACAGCATTAGTGTTCTTAGAAGCTCTGAACAAGTGATTCTGTCCATTGAAGCTCAAACATGACTTGCTCTGCCAAAAACCTCTAACTCATGAAAATCTGGCTTCTGCATTGCAAAAAACATTTCATTTCATGAGAAATATCTTTCATATCCTTAAACTTTACTGTTAAAATAGCAAAAAACTAATTTCTCTCACTGAGAAAGAAGCTTTTCAGCATCTGTGGCCTTTTTTTCTCTTCATTTGCACTTAACACAGCATTAGTGTTCTTAGAAGTTCTGAACAAGTGATTCTGTCCATTGAAGCTCTAACATGACTTGCTCTGCCAAAAATCTCTAACTCATGAAAATCTGTATTCTGCATTGCAAATAACATTTCATTTCATGAGAACGAAACATCTCTCGTGTACTTAAGGTTTGCTGTTAAAATTGTAAAAAACAACTTTCTCTCACTGAGAAAGAAGCATTTCAGCATCTGTGGCCTTTTTTTCTTCATTTGCACTAAACCCAGCAAAAGTGTTCTTAGAAGCTCTGAACAAGTGATTCTGTCCATTGAAGCTCAAACATGACTTGCTCTGCAAAAAAACTCTAACTCATGAAAATCTGGCTTCTGCATTGCAAAAAACATTTAATTTCATGAGAAAGAAACACGTTACATGTACATAAGCTTTACTGTTAAAATTGCAAAAAACTAATTTCTCTCACTGAGAAAGAAGCTTTTCAGCATCTGTGGCCTTTTTTCTCTTCATTTGCACTAAACACAGCATTAGTGTTCTTAGAAGTTCTAAACAAGTGATTCCGTCCATTGAAGCTCTAAGATGACTTGCTCTGCAAAAAAACTATGTCATGAAAATCTGTCTTCTGCTTTGCAAATAACATTTAATTTCATGAGAAATAAATATCTTTCATATCCTTAAACTTTACTGTTAAAATTCAAAAAACAAATTTCTCTCACTGAGAAAGATGCTTTTCAGCATCTGTGGCCTTTTTTTCTCTTCATTTGCGAAGTTGCACAAAACACAGTATTAGTGTTCTTAGAAGGTCTAAACAAGTGATTCTGTAAATTGAAGCTCTAAGATGACTTGCTCTGCAAAAAAACTCTAACTCATGAAAATCTGTCTTCTGCTTTGCAAATAACATTTCATTTCATGAGAAAGAAACATGTTACATGTACTTATGCTTTACTGTTAAAATTGCAAAAAACAAATTTCTCTCACTGAGAAAGAAGCTTTTCAGCAGCTGTGGCCCTTTTTTCTCTTCATTTGCATTAAACACAGCATTAGTGTTCTTAGAAGCTCTGAACAAGTGATTCTGTCCATTGAAGCTCAAACATGACTTGCTCTGCCAAAAACCTCTAACTCATGAAAATCTGGCTTCTGCATTGCAAAAAACATTTCATTTCATGAGAAATATCTTTCATATCCTTAAACTTTACTGTTAAAATAGCAAAAAACTAATTTCTCTCACTGAGAAAGAAGCTTTTCAGCATCTGTGGCCTTTTTTTTCTCTTCATTTGCACTTAACACAGCATTAGTGTTCTTAGAAGTTCTGAACAAGTGATTCTGTCCATTGAAGCTCTAACATGACTTGCTCTGCCAAAAATCTCTAACTCATGAAAATCTGGCTTCTGCATTGCAAAAAACATTTAATTTCATGAGACAGAAACACGTTACATGTACATAAGCTTTACTGTTAAAATTGCAAAAAACTAATTTCTCTCACTGAGAAAGAAGCTTTTCAGCATCTGTGGCCTTTTTTCTCTTCATTTGCACTAAACACAGCATTAGTGTTCTTAGAAGTTCTAAACAAGTGATTCCGTCCATTGAAGCTCTAAGATGACTTGCTCTGCAAAAAGCTATGTCATGAAAATCTGTCTTCTGCTTTGCAAATAACATTTAATTTCATGAGAAATAAATATCTTTCATATCCTTAAACTTTACTGTTAAAATTGCAAAAAACAAATTTCTCTCACTGAGAAAGAAGCTTTTCAGCATCTGTGGCCTTTTTTTCTCTTCATTTGCGAAGTTGCACAAAACACAGTATTAGTGTTCTTAGAAGGTCTAAACAAGTGATTCTGTCAATTGAAGCTCAAACATCACTTATGCTGCAAAAAAACTCTAACTCATGAAAATCTGGCTTCTGCATTGCAAATACCATTTCATTTCATGAGAAAGAAAGTAATATGTTACATGTACTTATGCTTTACTGTTAAAATTGCAAAAAACAAATTTCTCTCACTGAGAAAGAAGCTTTACAGCATCTTTGGCCTTTTTTTCTCTTCATTTGCGAAGTTGCACAAAATACAGCATTAGTGTTCTTAGAAGGTCTAAACAAGTGATTCTGTCAATTGAAGCTCAAACATCACTTGCGCTGCAAAAAAACTCTAACTCATGAAAATCTGGCTTCTGCATTGCAAATAACATTTCATTTCATGAGAAAGAAATGAAACACGTACTTATGCTTTACTGTTAAAATTGCAAAAAACAAATTTCTCTCACTGAGAAAGAAGCTTTTCAGCATCTGTGGCCTTTTTTCTCTTCATTTGCACTAAACACAGCATGAGTGTTCTTAGAAGGTCTAAACAAGTGATTCTGTCAATTGAAGCTCAAACATCACTTGCTCTGCAAAAAACTCTAACTCATGAAAATCTGTATTCTGCATTGCAAATAACATTTCATTTCATGAGAACGAAACATCTCTCGTGTACTTAAGCTTTGCTGTTAAAATTGTAAAAAACAACTTTCTCTCACTGAGAAAGAAGCTTTTCAGCATCTGTGGCCTTTTTTTCTTCATTTGCACTAAACCCAGCATTAGTGTTCTTAGAAGCTCTGAACAAGTGATTCTGTCCATTGAAGCTCAAACATGACTTGCTCTGCAAAAACACTCTAACTCATGAAAATCTGGCTTCTGCATTGCAAATAACATTTCATTTCATGAGAAAGAAAGAAACGTTACATGTACTTATGCTTTACTGTTAAAATTGCAAAAAACTAATTTCTCTCACTGAGAAAGAAGCTTTTCAACATCTGTGGCCTTTTTTTCTCTTCATTTGCACTAAACACAGCATTAGTGTTCTTAGAAGCTCTGAAGAAGTGATTCTGTCCATTGAAGCTCTAACATGACTTGCTCTGCCAAAAATCTCTAACTCATGAAAATCTGTATTCTGCATTGCAAATAACATTTCATTTCATGAGAAAGAAAGTAACATGTTACATGTACTTATGCTTTACTGTTAAAATTGCAAAAAACAAATTTCTCTCACTGAGAAAGAAGCTTTTCAGCATCTGTGGCCTTTTTTCTCTTCATTTGCACTAAACACAGCATGAGTGTTCTTAGAAGGTCTAAACAAGTGATTCTGTCAATTGAAGCATAAACATCACTTGCTCTGCAAAAAACTCTAACTCATGAAAATCTGTATTCTGCATTGCAAATAACATTTCATTTCATGAGAACGAAACATCTCTCGTGTACTTAAGGTTTGCTGTTAAAATTGTAAAAAACAACTTTCTCTCACTGAGAAAGAAGCATTTCAGCATCTGTGGCCTTTTTTTCTTCATTTGCACTAAACCCAGCAAAAGTGTTCTTAGAAGCTCTGAACAAGTGATTCTGTCCATTGAAGCTCAAACATCACTTGCTCTGCAAAAAACTCTAACTCATGAAAATCTGTATTCTGCATTGCAAATAACATTTCATTTCATGAGAAAGAAACATGTTACATGTACTTAAGCTTTACTGTTAAAATTGCAAAAAACAAATTTCTCTCACTGAGAAAGAAGCTTTTCAGCATCTATGGCCTTTTTTTCTCTTCATTTGCGAAGTTGCACAAAACACAGCATTAGTTTTCTTAGAAGGTCTAAACAAGTGATTCTGTCCATTGAAGCTCTAACATGACTTGCTCTGCCAAAAATCTCTAACTCATGAAAATCTGGCTTCTGCATTGCAAATAACATTTCATTTCATGAGAAAGAAAGAAACATGTTACATGTACTTATGCTTTACTGTTCAAATTGCAAAAAACAAATTTCTCTCACTGAGAAAGAAGCTTTTCAGCATCTGTGGCCTTTTTTTCTCTTCATTTGCACTAAACACAGCATTAGTGTTCTTAGAAGTTCTAAACAAGTGATTCCGTCCATTGAAGCTCTAAGATGAATTGCTCTGCAAAAAAACTATAACTCATGAAAATCTGTCTTCTGCTTTGCAAATAACATTTAATTTCATGAGAAATAAATATCTTTCATATCCTTAAACTTTACTGTTAAAATTGCAAAAAACAAATTTCTCTCACTGAGAAAGAAGCTTTTCAGCATCTGTGGCCTTTTTTTCTCTTAATTTGCGAAGTTGCACAAAACACAGCATTAGTGTTCTTAGAAGGTCTAAACAAGTGATTCTGTCAATTGAAGCTCAAACATCACTTGCGCTGCAAAAAAACTCTAACTCATGAAAATCTGGCTTCTGCATTGCAAATAACATTTCATTTCATGAGAAAGAAAGTAACATGTTACATGTACTTATGCTTTACTGTTAAAATTGCAAAAAACAAATTTCTCTCACTGAGAAAGAAGCTTTTCAGCATCTGTGGCCTTTTTTTCTCTTCATTTGCGAAGTTGCACAAAATACAGCATTAGTGTTCTTAGAAGGTCTAAACAAGTGATTCTGTCAATTGAAGCTCAAACATCACTTGCGCTGCAAAAAAACTCTAACTCATGAAAATCTGGCTTCTGCATTGCAAATAACATTTCATTTCATGAGAAAGAAATGAAACATGTACTTATGCTTTACTGTTAAAATTGCAAAAAACAAATTTCTCTCACTGAGAAAGAAGCTTTTCAGCATCTATGGCCTTTTTTCTCTTCATTTGCACTAAACACAGCATGAGTGTTCTTAGAAGGTCTAAACAAGTGATTCTGTCAATTGAAGCTCAAACATCACTTGCTCTGCAAAAAACTCTAACTCATGAAAATCTGTATTCTGCATTGCAAATAACATTTCATTTCATGAGAACGAAACATCTCTCGTGTACTTAAGGTTTGCTGTTAAAATTTTAAAAAACAACTTTCTCTCACTGAGAAAGAAGCTTTTCAGCATCTGTGGCCTTTTTTCTTCATTTGCACTAAACCCAGCAAAAGTGTTCTTAGAAGCTCTGAACAAGTGATTCTGTCCATTGAAGCTCAAACATGACTTGCTCTGCAAAAAAACTCTAACTCATGAAAATCTGGCTTCTGCATTGCAAAAAACATTTCATTTCATGAGAAAGAAACATGTTACATGTACATAAGCTTTACTGTTAAAATTGCAAAAAACTAATTTCTCTCACTGAGAAAGAAGCTTTTCAGCATCTGTGGCCTTTTTTTCTCTTCATTTGCACTAAACCCAGCATTAGTGTTCTTAGAAGCTCTGAACAAGTGATTCTGTCCATTGAAGCTCAAACATGACTTGCTCTGCAAAAGAACTCTAACTCATGAAAATCTGGCTTCTGCATTGCAAATAACATTTCATTTCATGGGAAAGAAAGAAACATGTTACATGTACTTATGCTTTACTGTTAAAATTGCAAAAAAATAATTTCTCTCACTGAGAAAGAAGCTTTTCAACATCTGTGGCCTTTTTTTCTCTTCATTTGCACTAAACACAGCATTAGTGTTCTTAGAAGCTCTGAAGAAGTGATTCTGTCCATTGAAGCTCTAACATGACTTGCTCTGCCAAACATCTCTAACTCATGAAAATCTGTATTCTGCATTGCAAATAACATTTCATTTCATGAGAAAGAAAGTAACATGTTACATGTACTTATGCTTTACTGTTAAAATTGCAAAAAACAAATTTCTCTCACTGAGAAAGAAGCTTTTCAGCATCTGTGGCCTTTTTTCTCTTCATTTGCACTAAACACAGCATGAGTGTTCTTAGAAGGTCTAAACAAGTGATTCTGTCAATTGAAGCTCAAACATCACTTGCTCTGCAAAAAACTCTAACTCATGAAAATCTGTATTCTGCATTGCAAATAACATTTCATTTCATGAGAAAGAAATGAAACATGTACTTATGCTTTACTGTTAAAATTGCAAAAAACAAATTTCTCTCACTGAGAAAGAAGCTTTTCAGCATCTATGGCCTTTTTTCTCTTCATTTGCACTAAACACAGCATGAGTGTTCTTAGAAGGTCTAAACAAGTGATTCTGTCCATTGAAGCTCAAACATGACTTGCTCTGCAAAAAAACTCTAACTCATGAAAATCTGGCTTCTGCATTGCAAAAAACATTTCATTTCATGAGAAAGAAACATGTTACATGTACATAAGCTTTACTGTTAAAATTGCAAAAAACTAATTTCTCTCACTGAGAAAGAAGCTTTTCAGCATCTGTGGCCTTTTTTTCTCTTCATTTGCACTAAACACAGCAAAAGTGTTCTTAGAAGGTCTAAACAAGTGATTCTGTCCCTTGAAGCTCTAAGATGACTTGCTCTGCCAAAAATCTCTAACTCATGAAAATTTGTATTCTGCATTGCAAATAACATTTCATTTCATGAGAACGAAACATCTCTCGTGTACTTAAGGTTTGCTGTTAAAATTGTAAACAACAACTTTCTCTCACTGAGAAAGAAGCATTTCAGCATCTGTGGCCTTTTTTTCTTCATTTGCACTAAACCCAGCAAAAGTGTTCTTAGAAGCTCTGAACAAGTGATTCTGTCCATTGAAGCTCAAACATCACTTGCGCTGCAAAAAAACTCTAACTCATGAAAATCTGGCTTCTGCATTGCAAATAACATTTCATTTCATGAGAAAGAAATGAAACATGTACTTATGCTTTACTGTTAAAATTGCAAAAAACAAATTTCTCTCACTGAGAAAGAAGCTTTTCAGCATCTATGGCCTTTTTTCTCTTCATTTGCACTAAACACAGCATGAGTGTTCTTAGAAGGTCTAAACAAGTGATTCTGTCAATTGAAGCTCAAACATGACTTGCTCTGCAAAAAAACTCTAACTCATGAAAATCTGGCTTCTGCATTGCAAAAAACATTTCATTTCATGAGAAAGAAACATGTTACATGTACATAAGCTTTACTGTTAAAATTGCAAAAAACTAATTTCTCTCACTGAGAAAGAAGCTTTTCAGCATCTGTGGCCTTTTTTTCTCTTCATTTGCACTAAACACAGCAAAAGTGTTCTTAGAAGGTCTAAACAAGTGATTCTGTCCCTTGAAGCTCTAAGATGACTTGCTCTGCCAAAAATCTCTAACTCATGAAAATTTGTATTCTGCATTGCAAATAACATTTCATTTTATGAGAACGAAACATCTCTCGTGTACTTAAGCTTTGCTGTTAAAATTGCAAAAAAATAATTTCTCTCACTGAGAAAGAAGCTTTTCAACATCTGTGGCCTTTTTTTCTCTTCATTTGCACTAAACACAGCATTAGTGTTCTTAGAAGCTCTGAAGAAGTGATTCTGTCCATTGAAGCTCTAACATGACTTGCTCTGCCAAAAATCTCTAACTCATGAAAATCTGTATTCTGCATTGCAAATAACATTTCATTTCATGAGAAAGAAAGGAACATGTTACATGTACTTATGCTTTACTGTTAAAATTGCAAAAAACAAATTTCTCTCACTGAGAAAGAAGCTTTTCAGCATCTGTGGCCTTTTTTCTCTTCATTTGCACTAAACACAGCATGAGTGTTCTTAGAAGGTCTAAACAAGTGATTCTGTCAATTGAAGCTCAAACATCACTTGCTCTGCAAAAAACCTCTAACTCATGAAAATCTGTATTCTGCATTGCAAATAACATTTCATTTCATGAGAACGAAACATCTCTCGTGTACTTAAGGTTTGCTGTTAAAATTGTAAAAAACAACTTTCTCTCACTGAGAAAGAAGCATTTCAGCATCTGTGGCCTTTTTTTCTTCATTTGCACTAAACCCAGCAAAAGTGTTCTTAGAAGCTCTGAACAAGTGATTCTGTCCATTGAAGCTCAAACATCACTTGCGCTGCAAAAAAACTCTAACTCATGAAAATCTGGCTTCTGCATTGCAAATAACATTTCATTTCATGAGAAAGAAATGAAACATGTACTTATGCTTTACTGTTAAAATTGCAAAAAACAAATTTCTCTCACTGAGAAAGAAGCTTTTCAGCATCTATGGCCTTTTTTCTCTTCATTTGCACTAAACACAGCATGAGTGTTCTTAGAAGGTCTAAACAAGTGATTCTGTCAATTGAAGCTCAAACATCACTTGCTCTGCAAAAAACTCTAACTCATGAAAATCTCTATTCTATATTGCAAATAACATTTCATTTCATGAGAACGAAACATCTCTCGTGTACTTAAGGTTTGCTGTTAAAATTGTAAAAAACAACTTTCTCTCACTGAGAAAGAAGCATTTCAGCATCTGTGGCCTTTTTTCTTCATTTGCACTAAACCCAGCAAAAGTGTTCTTAGAAGCTCTGAACAAGTGATTCTGTCCATTGAAGCTCAAACATGACTTGCTCTGCAAAAAAACTCTAACTCATGAAAATCTGGCTTCTGCTTTGCAAATAACATTTAATTTCATGAGAAATAAATATCTTTCATATCCTTAAACTTTACTGTTAAAATTGCCAAAAAACAACTTTCTCTCACTGACAAAGAAGCTTTTCAGCATCTGTGGCCTTTTTTTCTCTTAATTTGCTAAGTTGCTCAAAACACAGCATTAGTGTTCTTAGAAGGTCTAAACAAGTGATTCTGTCAATTGAAGCTCAAACATCACTTGCGCTTCAAAAAAACTCTATCTCATGAAAATCTGGCTTCTGCATTGCAAAAAACATTTCATTTCATGAGAAAGAAACATGTTACATGTACTTAAGCTTTACTGTTAAAATTGCAAAAAACAAATTTCTCTCACTGAGAAAGAAGCTTTTCAGCATCTATGGCCTTTTTTCTCTTCATTTGCGAAGCTGCACAAAACACAGCATTAGTGTTCTTAGAAGGTCTAAACAAGTGATTCTGTCCATTGAAGCTCTAACATGACTTGCTCTGCCAAAAATCTCTAACTCATGAAAATCTGGCTTCTGCATTGCAAATAACATTTAATTTCATGAGAACGAAACATCTCTCGTGTACTTAAGCTTTGCTGTTAAAGTTGTAAAAAACAACTTTCTCTCACTGAGAAAGAAGCTTTTCAGCATCTGTGGCCTTTTTTTCTTCATTTGCACTAAACCCAGCATTAGTGTTCTTAGAAGCTCTGAACAAGTGATTCTGTCCATTGAAGCTCAAACATGACTTGCTCTGCAAGAAAACTCTAACTCATGAAAATCTGGCTTCTGCATTGCAAATAACATTTCATTTCATGAGAAAGAAAGAAACATGTTACATGTACTTATGCTTTACTGTTAAAATTGCAAAAAAATAATTTCTCTCACTGAGAAAGAAGCTTTTCAACATCTGTGGCCTTTTTTTCTCTTCATTTGCACTAAACACAGCATTAGTGTTCTTAGAAGCTCTGAAGAAGTGATTCTGTCCATTGAAGCTCTAACATGACTTGCTCTGCCAAAAATCTCTAACTCATGAAAATCTGTATTCTGCATTGCAAATAACATTTCATTTCATGAGAACGAAACATCTCTCGTGTACTTAAGCTTTGCTTTAAAATTGTAAAAAACAACTTTCTCTCACTGAGAAAGAAGCATTTCAGCATCTGTGGCCTTTTATACTTCATTTGCACTAAACCCAGTATTAGTGTTCTTAGAAGCTCTGAACAAGTGATTCTGTCCATTGAAGCTCTAAGATGACTTGCTCTGCAAAAAAACTCTAACTCATGAAAATCTGTCTTCTGCTTTGCAAATAACATTTCATTTCATGAGAAAGAAAGAAACATGTTACATGTACTTATGCTTTACTGTTCAAATTGCAAAAAACAAATTTCTCTCACTGAGAAAGAAGCTTTTCAGCATCTGTGGCCTTTTTTTCTCTTCATTTGCACTAAACAGCATTAGTGTTCTTAGAAGGTCTAAACAAGTGATTCTGTCCATTGAAGCTCTAAGATGACTTGCTCTGCAAAAAAACTATAACTCATGAAAATCTGTCTTCTGCTTTGCAAATAACATTTAATTTCATGAGAAATAAATATCTTTCATATCCTTAAACTTTACTGTTAAAATTGCCAAAAAACAACTTTCTCTCACTGACAAAGAAGCTTTTCAGCATCTGTGGCCTTTTTTTCTCTTAATTTGCTAAGTTGCTCAAAACACAGCATTAGTGTTCTTAGAAGGTCTAAACAAGTGATTCTGTCAATTGAAGCTCAAACATCACTTGCGCTTCAAAAAAACTATAACTCATGAAAATCTGTCTTCTGCTTTGCAAATAACATTTCATTTCATGAGAAAGAAAGTAACATGTTACTTGTACTTATGCTTTACTGTTAAAATTGCAAAAAACAAATTTCTCTCACTGAGAAAGATTTTCAGCATCTGTGGCCGTTTTTTCTCTTCATTTGCATTAAACACAGCATTAGTGTTCTTAGAAGCTCTGAACAAGTGATTCTGTCAATTGAAGCTCAAACATGACTTGCTCTGCCAAAAATCTCTAACTCATGAAAATCTGTATTCTGCATTGCAAATAACATTTCATTTCATGAGACCGAAACATCTCTCGTGTACTTAAGCTTTGCTGTTAAAATTGTAATAAACAACGTTCTCTCACTGAGAAAGAAGCTTTTCAGCATCTGTGGCCTTTTTTTCTTCATTTGCACTAAACCCAGCATTAGTGTTCTTAGAAGCTCTGAACAAGTGATCCTGTCCATTGAAGCTCAAACATGACTTGCTCTGCAAAAAAACTCTAACTCATGAAAATCTGGCTTCTGCATTGCAAATAACATTTCATTTCATGAGAAAGAAACATGTTACATGTACTTATGCTTTACTGTTAAAATTGCAAAAAACAACTTTCTCTCACTGAGAAAGAAGCATTTCAGCATCTGTGGCCTTTTTTTCTTCATTTGCACTAAACCCAGCATTAGTGTTCTTAGAAGGTCTAAACAAGTGATTCTGTCAATTGAAGCTCAAACATCACTTGCGCTGCAAAAAAACTCTTAACTCATGAAAATCTGGCTTCTGCATTGCAAATAACATTTCATTTCATGAGAAAGAAAGAAACATGTTACATGTACTTATGCTTTACTGTTAAAATTGAAAAAAACAAATTTCTGTCACTGAGAAAGAAGCTTTTCAGCATCTGTGGCCTTTTTTTCTCTTAATTTGCTAAGTTGCTCAAAACACAGCATTAGTGTTCTTAGAAGGTCTAAACAAGTGATTCTGTCAATTGAAGCTCAAACATGACTTGCTCTGCAAAAAAACTCTAACTCATGAAAATCTGGCTTCTGCATTGCAAATAACATTTCATTTCATGAGAAAGAAAGAAACATGTTGGTCCGTGTACGTTTTGATAGTTTGTTTTCCAATTTGAAATTAAATAAGCAGAAACGAGAAAACGGCACCTTTATTCGTTTTTTCGTTTTTTTGAAAAAAACGAAAAAACGAGATTTCGGCTTGATTTTTCGTTTTTTAGTTCAGAGGCATAAAACGAATAAATCACTTCAAAATTCGTTTTCCACATGTGGGCGGTCCTTAGACGCCCCCTTCCGCCGATTGGTCAAGCAAATCTGAGCATGTGACGTCATCAGTAGTCACTCAGGTCTGTTCAACAAAATAATAGTCCTCTAACGTTACTATGGCTACCGATTCTTAAACTGTACAGGGCAGGTCCTGTTGGGCTTTCCTCTGTGCAACTTTACGCGTTTCAAAGAAATCTTTACATCAGAAATATTAAATATTAGTC
Organism: Barbus barbus; assembly: GCF_936440315.1. NCBI lineage: Eukaryota > Metazoa > Chordata > Actinopteri > Cypriniformes > Cyprinidae > Barbus > Barbus barbus. The sequence continues at coordinate 1,007,138 of NC_136728.1, read as the reverse complement.
TGCCACCAGCCCGTTATATTTAGCTGTGCAGAGTTAAATCTGTGTGGTGAAGCTGCGCTAGACAGCGCCGAGCGAGAGAGGATCACTGACCAGTGTTCAGTCAGCAGTCAGAACTTGGGTACCGATGATGGTGAAATACATAATACATTTTTACTGAAAATGACCCGCGAGTATGATTGACAGGACGATAGCGGAGGCAATTAAAAGCGCAATATAACTTCTGTTAACAAAAACATAATTTTTTTTTTTTTTTTAATATAAGTGGCTTTGTCTTTGTTTTAATCAAATAATTGTGAACCACAAACCGAGCCTTCATTTTAAAGGGCGATTTCCAAATATATTTTATTTATTTGTTATAATATGGGTATTTTATGTCACCCGTCTTATTAGTTTGATTATAGTAGGCTATACGCGAGTTTTTTTATTGTACTATTTTACTGTTGTTTTTTAATGAACAATATATCATAACAACTTATAAAGATAAAAATCTACAGAAGAGATTAACAAATAACATTGGTGTTGTCATAAGTTAACTAATCAATGGGAAAATTTCCTCACCGGCACAACCCTATTCTTAATGTTGGCTACATGTTACAGATTTAATGTTGAGCACATAATGTTAAAGGCTTCTTAAATACCATTACACTCGGTTGAAGAGTCAAGAAGGATGTGTTAATTTACTGTAGATTTCAATCTGTCATTAGTTAGTGAGCCGGTGTAAGTATAATAGCATAAATAAAAACAAATACACGTAATAGGCTTTGTATGCCAATAGGCAAAACACATCTGCTTTTCCTCTAGATCACTTTACTATGGAAGCCTGTTTCCGCCAATGAATAAAAAATAAAACAAGGTAATTGCGACTTTTTATCTCACAATTCTGACTTTTTTTTCTCGCAATTCTGACTTTATAACTCGCAATTCTGACTTTATAACTCGCAATTCTGAGATATAAACTCGCAATTCTGAGATATAAACTCGCAATTCTGAGATATAAACTCGCAATTCTGACTTTATAACTCGCAATTCTGAGATATAAACTCGCAATTCTGAGATATAAACTCGCAATTCTGAGATATAAACTCGCAATTCTGAGATATAAACTCGCAATTCTGACTTTATAACTCGCAATTCTGAGATATAAACGAGACCAACTTATATTATTATTGTCTATACGATAATTTAATCACAGAAGTATATTATATAGGCCTGTAGTCTAAGAGTTCAGATGCAAAAGCCTCTAAGTGCCATCTGAAATTTTCTTCTAAAATGAGCATTTTTCTCAGGTACATGTTCTTTTCATTGTCATTAAAGTAAAATAACTGAATATAAACGAAAAATACTAATTTTAGAAGAAAATTTCAGATGGCATTTAAGCTTTTGCATCTGAATTCTTCATATATAATTGACTAAATGATTTTCATTTATTTAGAATTTATTTATAATTTTCATTGGGGATGTCTTGCTTGGTCGATATCTTACAACATTAAATACAGGAGATAAGATAATTCTATAGCAAGAACATAGAGATGAAAGCGCGCTTTATGCGAGAGTGAAGGAAATCCACCTGCGTGCATTCATATATATCCACTCTCGTGTTACAATAATATGCACTTTACTTGACAGCTGTTATTAAAATAACGTGATAGAAGCTGCCTCAAACTCAGAACTATAAAGAAATGAATAATGTTTTGTCTGAAAGCCCGGCGGTAATGGTAGGCTACTGTCCAACCGCGTCCAAAAGCCTTACACGGAGAGTGGTTTGCTATGGTGCGAGAAAGTCAGAGTTGTGAGATATAAACTCGCAATTGTGAGAAAAAAAGTCAGAATTGCGAGTTTATAAAGTCAGAATTGCGAGTTTATAAAGTCAGAATTGCGAGTTTATATCTCAGAATTGCGAGTTATAAAGTCAGAATTGCGAGTTATAAAGTCAGAATTGCGAGTTATAAAGTCAGAATTGCGAGTTATAAAGTCAGAATTGCGAGTTTATATCTCAGAATTGCGAGTTATAAAGTCAGAATTGCGAGTTTATATCTCAGAATTGCGAGTTATAAAGTCAGAATTGCGAGTTTATATCTCAGAATTGCCAGTTATAAAGTCAAAATTGCGAGTTATAAAGTCAGAATTGCGAGTTATAAAGTCAGAATTGCGAGTTATAAAGTCAGAATTGCGAGTTATAAAGTCAGAATTGCGAGTTTATATCTCAGAATTGCGAGTTATAAAGTCAGAATTGCGAGTTTATATCTCAGAATTGCCAGTTATAAAGTCAAAATTGCGAGTTATAAAGTCAGAATTGCGAGTTATAAAGTCAGAATTGCGAGTTATAAAGTCAGAATTGCGAGTTATAAAGTCAGAATTGCGAGTTTATATCTCAGTTCATCTATAGCAAACTGAACAAAGTACTGCAAAGCCTTACACGGAGAGTGGTTTGCTATGGTGCGAGAAAGTCAGAGTTGTGAGATATAAACTCGCAATTGTGAGAAAAAAAGTCAGAATTGCGAGAAAAAAAGTCAGAATTGCGAGTTATAAAGTCAGAATTGCGAGTTTATATCTCAGAATTGCGAGTTATAAAGTCAGAATTGCGAGTTTATATCTCAGAATTGCGAGTTATAAAGTCAGAATTGCGAGTTTATATCTCAGAATTGCGAGTTATAAAGTCAGAATTGCGAGTTTATATCTCAGAATTGCGAGTTATAAAGTCAGAATTGCGAGTTATAAAGTCAGAATTGCGAGATAAAAAGTCGCAATTACCTTGTTTTATTTTTTATTCATTGGCGGAAACGGGCTTCCATATTAAGAAGCCTTTAACATTATGTGCTCAACATTAAATCTGTAACATGTAGCCAACATTAAGAATAGGGTTGTGCCGGTGAGGAAATTTTCCCATTGATTAGTTAACTTATGACAACACCAATGTTATTTGTTAATCTCTTCTGTAGATTTTGATGTTTATAAGTTGTTATGGTATATTGTTAATTAAAAAAACAACAGTAAAATAGTACAATAAAAAAACTCGCGTATAGCCTACTATAATCAAACTAATAAGACGGGTGACATAAAATACCCATATTATAACAAATAAATAAAATATATTTGGAAATCGCCCTTTAAAATGAAGGCTCGGTTTGTGGTTCACAATTATTTGATTAAAACAAAGACAAAGCCACTTATATTAAAAAAAAAAAAAAATTATGTTTTTGTTAACAGAAGTTATATTGCGCTTTTAATTGCCTCCGCTATCGTCCTGTCAATTATACTCGCGGGTCATTTTCAGTAAAAATGTATTTCACCATCATAGGTACCCAAGTTCTGACTGCTGACTGAACACTGGTCAGTGATCCTCTCTCGCTCGGCGCTGTCTAGCGCAGCTTCACCACACAGATTTAACTCTGCACAGCTAAATAAAACGGGCTGGTGGCAGACTAATATTTAATATTTCTGATGTAAAGATTTCTGTGAAACGCGTAAAGTTGCACAGGGGAAAGCCCAACAGGACCTGCCCTGTACAGTTTAAGAATCGGTAGCCATAGTAACGTTAGGACTATTATTTTGTTGAACAGACCTGAGCGACTACTGATGACGTCACATGCTCAGATTTGCTTGACCAATCGGCGGAAGGGGGCGTCTCAGGACCGCCCACATGTGGAAAACGAATTTTGAAGTCATTTATTCGTTTTATGCCTCTGAACTAAAAAACGAAAAATCAAGCCGAAATCTCGTTTTTTCGTTTTTTTCAAAAAAACGAAAAAACGAATAAAGGTGCCGTTTTCTCGTTTCTGCTTATTTCATTTCAAATTGGAAAACAAACTATCAAAACGTACACGGACCCATGTTACATGTACTTATGCTTTACTGTTAAAATTGCAAAAAAATAATTTCTCTCACTGAGAAAGAAGCTTTTCAACATCTGTGGCCTTTTTTTCTCTTCATTTGCACTAAACACAGCATTAGTGTTCTTAGAAGCTCTGAAGAAGTGATTCTGTCCATTGAAGCTCTAACATGACTTGCTCTGCCAAAAATCTCTAACTCATGAAAATCTGTATTCTGCATTGCAAATAACATTTCATTTCATGAGAACGAAACATCTCTCGTGTACTTAAGCTTTGCTTTAAAATTGTAAAAAACAACTTTCTCTCACTGAGAAAGAAGCATTTCAGCATCTGTGGCCTTTTATACTTCATTTGCACTAAACCCAGTATTAGTGTTCTTAGAAGCTCTGAACAAGTGATTCTGTCCATTGAAGCTCTAAGATGACTTGCTCTGCAAAAAAACTCTAACTCATGAAAATCTGTCTTCTGCTTTGCAAATAACATTTCATTTCATGAGAAAGAAAGAAACATGTTACATGTACTTATGCTTTACTGTTCAAATTGCAAAAAACAAATTTCTCTCACTGAGAAAGAAGCTTTTCAGCATCTGTGGCCTTTTTTTCTCTTCATTTGCACTAAACAGCATTAGTGTTCTTAGAAGGTCTAAACAAGTGATTCTGTCCATTGAAGCTCTAAGATGACTTGCTCTGCAAAAAAACTATAACTCATGAAAATCTGTCTTCTGCTTTGCAAATAACATTTAATTTCATGAGAAATAAATATCTTTCATATCCTTAAACTTTACTGTTAAAATTGCCAAAAAACAACTTTCTCTCACTGACAAAGAAGCTTTTCAGCATCTGTGGCCTTTTTTTCTCTTAATTTGCTAAGTTGCTCAAAACACAGCATTAGTGTTCTTAGAAGGTCTAAACAAGTGATTCTGTCAATTGAAGCTCAAACATCACTTGCGCTTCAAAAAAACTCTATCTCATGAAAATCTGGCTTCTGCATTGCAAATAACATTTCATTTCATGAGAACGAAACATCTCTTGTGTACTTAAGCGTTGCTGTTAAAATTGTAAAAAACAACTTTCTCTCACTGAGAAAGAAGCATTTCAGCATCTGTGGCCTTTTTTTCTTCATTTGCACTAAACCCAGCATTAGTGTTCTTAGAAGGTCTAAACAAGTGATTCTGTCAATTGAAGCTCAAACATCACTTGCGCTGCAAAAAAACTCTAACTCATGAAAATCTGGCTTCTGCATTGCAAATAACATTTCATTTCATGAGAAAGAAAGTAACATGTTACTTGTACTTATGCTTTACTGTTAAAATTGCAAAAAACAAATTTCTCTCACTGAGAAAGAAGATTTTCAGCATCTGTGGCCGTTTTTTCTCTTCATTTGCATTAAACACAGCATTAGTGTTCTTAGAAGCTCTGAACAAGTGATTCTGTCAATTGAAGCTCAAACATGACTTGCTCTGCCAAAAATCTCTAACTCATGAAAATCTGTATTCTGCATTGCAAATAACATTTCATTTCATGAGAACGAAACATCTCTCGTGTACTTAAGCTTTGCTGTTAAAATTGTAAAAAACAACTTTCTCTCACTGAGAAAGAAGCTTTTCAGCATCTGTGGCCTTTTTTTCTTCATTTGCACTAAACCCAGCATTAGTGTTCTTAGAAGCTCTGAACAAGTGATCCTGTCCATTGAAGCTCAAACATGACTTGCTCTGCAAAAAAACTCTAACTCATGAAAATCTGGCTTCTGCATTGCAAAAAACATTTCATTTCATGAGAAAGAAACATGTTACATGTACTTAAGCTTTACTGTTAAAATTGCAAAAAACAAATTTCTCTCACTGAGAAAGAAGCTTTTCAGCATCTATGGCCTTTTTTCTCTTCATTTGCGAAGCTGCACAAAACACAGCATTAGTGTTCTTAGAAGGTCTAAACAAGTGATTCTGTCCATTGAAGCTCTAACATGACTTGCTCTGCCAAAAATCTGTAACTCATGAAAATCTGGCTTCTGCATTGCAAATAACATTTAATTTCATGAGAACGAAACATCTCTCGTGTACTTAAGCTTTGCTGTTAAAGTTGTAAAAAACAACTTTCTCTCACTGAGAAAGAAGCTTTTCAGCATCTGTGGCCTTTTTTTCTTCATTTGCACTAAACCCAGCATTAGTGTTCTTAGAAGCTCTGAACAAGTGATTCTGTCCATTGAAGCTCAAACATGACTTGCTCTGCAAGAAAACTCTAACTCATGAAAATCTGGCTTCTGCATTGCAAATAACATTTCATTTCATGAGAAAGAAAGAAACATGTTACATGTACTTATGCTTTACTGTTAAAATTGCAAAAAAATAATTTCTCTCACTGAGAAAGAAGCTTTTCAACATCTGTGGCCTTTTTTTCTCTTCATTTGCACTAAACACAGCATTAGTGTTCTTAGAAGCTCTGAAGAAGTGATTCTGTCCATTGAAGCTCTAACATGACTTGCTCTGCCAAAAATCTCTAACTCATGAAAATCTGTATTCTGCATTGCAAATAACATTTCATTTCATGAGAACGAAACATCTCTCGTGTACTTAAGCTTTGCTTTAAAATTGTAAAAAACAACTTTCTCTCACTGAGAAAGAAGCATTTCAGCATCTGTGGCCTTTTATACTTCATTTGCACTAAACCCAGTATTAGTGTTCTTAGAAGCTCTGAACAAGTGATTCCGTCCATTGAAGCTCTAAGATGACTTGCTCTGCAAAAAAACTCTAACTCATGAAAATCTGTCTTCTGCTTTGCAAATAACATTTAATTTCATGAGAAATAAATATCTTTCATATCCTTAAACTTTACTGTTAAAATTGCCAAAAAACAACTTTCTCTCACTGACAAAGAAGCTTTTCAGCATCTGTGGCCTTTTTTTCTCTTAATTTGCTAAGTTGCTCAAAACACAGCATTAGTGTTCTTAGAAGGTCTAAACAAGTGATTCTGTCAATTGAAGCTCAAACATGACTTGCTCTGCAAAAAAACTCTAACTCATGAAAATCTGGCTTCTGCATTGCAAATAACATTTCATTTCATGAGAACGAAACATCTCTCGTGTACTTAAGCTTTGCTTTAAAATTGTAAAAAACAACTTTCTCTCACTGAGAAAGAAGCATTTCAGCATCTGTGGGCTTTTATACTTCATTTGCACTAAACCCAGTATTAGTGTTCTTAGAAGCTCTGAACAAGTGATTCTGTCCATTGAAGCTCTAAGATGACTTGCTCTGCAAAAAAACTCTAACTCATGAAAATCTGTCTTCTGCTTTGCAAATAACATTTCATTTCATGAGAAAGAAAGAAACATGTTACATGTACTTATGCTTTACTGTTCAAATTGCAAAAAACAAATTTCTCTCACTGAGAAAGAAGCTTTTCAGCATCTGTGGCCTTTTTTTCTCTTCATTTGCACTAAACACAGCATTAGTGTTCTTAGAAGCTCTGAACAAGTGATTCTGTCCATTGAAGCTCAAACATGACTTGCTCTGCAAAAAAACTCTAACTCATGAAAATCTGGCTTCTGCATTGCAAAAAACATTTCATTTCATGAGAAAGAAACATGTTACATGTACTTAAGCTTTACTGTTAAAATTGCAAAAAACAAATTTCTCTCACTGAGAAAGAAGCTTTTCAGCAGCTGTGGCCCTTTTTTCTCTTCATTTGCATTAAACACAGCATTAGTGTTCTTAGAAGCTCTGAACAAGTGATTCTGTCCATTGAAGCTCAAACATGACTTGCTCTGCCAAAAACCTCTAACTCATGAAAATCTGGCTTCTGCATTGCAAAAAACATTTCATTTCATGAGAAATATCTTTCATATCCTTAAACTTTACTGTTAAAATAGCAAAAAACTAATTTCTCTCACTGAGAAAGAAGCTTTTCAGCATCTGTGGCCTTTTTTTCTCTTCATTTGCACTTAACACAGCATTAGTGTTCTTAGAAGTTCTGAACAAGTGATTCTGTCCATTGAAGCTCAAACATGACTTGCTCTGCAAAAAAACTCTAACTCATGAAAATCTGGCTTCTGCATTGCAAATAACATTTCATTTCATGAGAAAGAAAGAAACATGTTACATGTACTTATGCTTTACTGTTAAAATTGCAAAAAAATAATTTCTCTCACTGAGAAAGAAGCTTTTCAACATCTGTGGCCTTTTTTTCTTCATTTGCACTAAACACAGCATTAGTGTTCTTAGAAGGTCTAAACAAGTGATTCTGTCCATTGAAGCTCTAACATGACTTGCTCTGCAAAAAAACTCTTAACTCATGAAAATCTGTCTTATGCAATGCAAATATTTCATTTCATGAGAACGAAACATCTCTCGTGTACTTAAGCTTTGCTTTAAAATTGTAAAAAACAACTTTCTCTCACTGAGAAAGAAGCATTTCAGCATCTGTGGCCTTTTATACTTCATTTGCACTAAACCCAGCATTAGTGTTCTTAGAAGCTCTAAACAAGTGATTCCGTCCATTGAAGCTCTAAGATGACTTGCTCTGCAAAAAAACTCTAACTCATGAAAATCTGTCTTCTGCTTTGCAAATAACATTTAATTTCATGAGAAATAAATATCTTTCATATCCTTAAACTTTACTGTTAAAATTGCAAAAAACAAATTTCTCTCACTGAGAAAGAAGCTTTTCAGCATCTGTGGCCTTTTTTTCTCTTCATTTGCACTAAACACAGCATTAGTGTTCTTAGAAGGTCTAAACAAGTGATTCTGTCCATTGAAGCTCTAAGATGACTTGCTCTGCAAAAAAACTATAACTCATGAAAATCTGTCTTCTGCTTTGCAAATAACATTTAATTTAATGAGAAATAAATATCTTTCATATCCTTAAACTTTACTGTTAAAATTGCAAAAAACTAATTTCTCTCACTGAGAAAGAAGCTTTTCAGCATCTGTGGCCTTTTTTTCTTCATTTGCACTTAACACAGCATTAGTGTTCTTGGAAGTTCTGAACAAGTGATTCTGTCCATTGAAGCTCTAACATGACTTGCTCTGCCAAAAATCTCTAACTCATGAAAATCTGTATTCTGCATTGCAAATAACATTTCATTTCATGAGAAAGAAAGAAACATGTTACATGTACTTATGCTTTACTGTTAAAATTGCAAAAAAAAAAATTCTCTCACTGAGAAAGAAGCTTTTCAGCATCTGTGGCCTTTTTTTCTCTTCATTTGCGAAGTTGCACAAAAGACAGCATTAGTGTTCTTAGAAGGTCTAAACAAGTGATTCTGTCCATTGAAGCTCTAACATGACTTGCTCTGCCAAAAATCTCTAACTCATGAAAATCTGTATTCTGCATTGCAAATAACATTTCATTTCATGAGAACGAAACATCTCTCGTGTACTTAAGCTTTGCTTTAAAATTGTAAAAAACAACTTTCTCTCACTGAGAAAGAAGCATTTCAGCATCTGTGGCCTTTTATACTTCATTTGCACTAAACCCAGTATTAGTGTTCTTAGAAGCTCTGAACAAGTGATTCTGTCCATTGAAGCTCTAAGATGACTTGCTCTGCAAAAAAACTCTAACTCATGAAAATCTGTCTTCTGCTTTGCAAATAACATTTAATTTCATGAGAAATAAATATCTTTCATATCCTTAAACTTTACTGTTAAAATTGCCAAAAAACAACTTTCTCTCACTGACAAAGAAGCTTTTCAGCATCTGTGGCCTTTTTTTCTCTTAATTTGCTAAGTTGCTCAAAACACAGCATTAGTGTTCTTAGAAGGTCTAAACAAGTGATTCTGTCAATTGAAGCTCAAACATGACTTGCTCTGCAAAAAAACTCTAACTCATGAAAATCTGGCTTCTGCATTGCAAATAACATTTCATTTCATGAGAACGAAACATCTCTCGTGTACTTAAGCTTTGCTTTAAAATTGTAAAAAACAACTTTCTCTCACTGAGAAAGAAGCATTTCAGCATCTGTGGGCTTTTATACTTCATTTGCACTAAACCCAGTATTAGTGTTCTTAGAAGCTCTGAACAAGTGATTCTGTCCATTGAAGCTCTAAGATGACTTGCTCTGCAAAAAAACTCTAACTCATGAAAATCTGTCTTCTGCTTTGCAAATAACATTTCATTTCATGAGAAAGAAAGAAACATGTTACATGTACTTATGCTTTACTGTTCAAATTGCAAAAAACAAATTTCTCTCACTGAGAAAGAAGCTTTTCAGCATCTGTGGCCTTTTTTTCTCTTCATTTGCACTAAACAGCATTAGTGTTCTTAGAAGGTCTAAACAAGTGATTCTGTCCATTGAAGCTCTAAGATGACTTGCTCTGCAAAAAAACTATAACTCATGAAAATCTGTCTTCTGCTTTGCAAATAACATTTAATTTCATGAGAAATAAATATCTTTCATATCCTTAAACTTTACTGTTAAAATTGCCAAAAAACAACTTTCTCTCACTGACAAAGAAGCTTTTCAGCATCTGTGGCCTTTTTTTCTCTTAATTTGCTAAGTTGCTCAAAACACAGCATTAGTGTTCTTAGAAGGTCTAAACAAGTGATTCTGTCAATTGAAGCTCAAACATCACTTGCGCTTCAAAAAAACTATAACTCATGAAAATCTGTCTTCTGCTTTGCAAATAACATTTCATTTCATGAGAAAGAAAGTAACATGTTACTTGTACTTATGCTTTACTGTTAAAATTGCAAAAAACAAATTTCTCTCACTGAGAAAGAAGATTTTCAGCATCTGTGGCCGTTTTTTCTCTTCATTTGCATTAAACACAGCATTAGTGTTCTTAGAAGCTCTGAACAAGCGATTCTGTCAATTGAAGCTCAAACATGACTTGCTCTGCCAAAAATCTCTAACTCATGAAAATCTGTATTCTGCATTGCAAATAACATTTCATTTCATGAGAACGAAACATCTCTCGTGTACTTAAGCTTTGCTGTTAAAATTGTAAAAAACAACTTTCTCTCACTGAGAAAGAAGCTTTTCAGCATCTGTGGCCTTTTTTTCTTCATTTGCACTAAACCCAGCATTAGTATTCTTAAAAGCTCTGAACAAGTGATCCTGTCCATTGAAGCTCAAACATGACTTGCTCTGCAAAAAAACTCTAACTCATGAAAATCTGGCTTCTGCATTGCAAATAACATTTCATTTCATGAGAAAGAAAGTAACATGTTACTTGTACTTATGCTTTACTGTTAAAATTGCAAAAAACAAATTTCTCTCACTGAGAAAGATTTTCAGCATCTGTGGCCGTTTTTTCTCTTCATTTGCATTAAACACAGCATTAGTGTTCTTAGAAGCTCTGAACAAGTGATTCTGTCAATTGAAGCTCAAACATGACTTGCTCTGCCAAAAATCTCTAACTCATGAAAATCTGTATTCTGCATTGCAAATAACATTTCATTTCATGAGAACGAAACATCTCTCGTGTACTTAAGCTTTGCTGTTAAAATTGTAATAAACAACGTTCTCTCACTGAGAAAGAAGCTTTTCAGCATCTGTGGCCTTTTTTTCTTCATTTGCACTAAACCCAGCATTAGTGTTCTTAGAAGCTCTGAACAAGTGATCCTGTCCATTGAAGCTCAAACATGACTTGCTCTGCAAAAAAACTCTAACTCATGAAAATCTGGCTTCTGCATTGCAAATAACATTTCATTTCATGAGAAAGAAACATGTTACATGTACTTATGCTTTACTGTTAAAATTGCAAAAAACAACTTTCTCTCACTGAAAAAGAAGCATTTCAGCATCTGTGGCCTTTTTTTCTTCATTTGCACTAAACCCAGCATTAGTGTTCTTAGAAGGTCTAAACAAGTGATTCTGTCAATTGAAGCTCAAACATCACTTGCGCTGCAAAAAAACTCTTAACTCATGAAAATCTGGCTTCTGCATTGCAAATAACATTTCATTTCATGAGAAAGAAAGAAACATGTTACATGTACTTATGCTTTACTGTTAAAATTGAAAAAAACAAATTTCTGTCACTGAGAAAGAAGCTTTTCAGCATCTGTGGCCTTTTTTTCTCTTAATTTGCTAAGTTGCTCAAAACACAGCATTAGTGTTCTTAGAAGGTCTAAACAAGTGATTCTGTCAATTGAAGCTCAAACATGACTTGCTCTGCAAAAAAACTCTAACTCATGAAAATCTGGCTTCTGCATTGCAAATAACATTTCATTTCATGAGAAAGAAAGAAACATGTTGGTCCGTGTACGTTTTGATAGTTTGTTTTCCAATTTGAAATTAAATAAGCAGAAACGAGAAAACGGCACCTTTATTCGTTTTTTCGTTTTTTTGAAAAAAACGAAAAAACGAGATTTCGGCTTGATTTTTCGTTTTTTAGTTCAGAGGCATAAAACGAATAAATTACTTCAAAATTCGTTTTCCACATGTGGGCGGTCCTTAGACGCCCCCTTCCGCCGATTGGTCAAGCAAATCTGAGCATGTGACGTCATCAGTAGTCACTCAGGTCTGTTCAACAAAATAATAGTCCTCTAACGTTACTATGGCTACCGATTCTTAAACTGTACAGGGCAGGTCCTGTTGGGCTTTCCTCTGTGCAACTTTACGCGTTTCAAAGAAATCTTTACATCAGAAATATTAAATATTAGTCTGCCACCAGCCCGTTATATTTAGCTGTGCAGAGTTAAATCTGTGTGGTGAAGCTGCGCTAGACAGCGCCGAGCGAGAGAGGATCACTGACCAGTGTTCAGTCAGCAGTCAGAACTTGGGTACCGATGATGGTGAAATACATAATACATTTTTACTGAAAATGACCCGCGAGTATGATTGACAGGACGATAGCGGAGGCAATTAAAAGCGCAATATAACTTCTGTTAACAAAAACATAATTTTTTTTTTTTTTTTAATATAAGTGGCTTTGTCTTTGTTTTAATCAAATAATTGTGAACCACAAACCGAGCCTTCATTTTAAAGGGCGATTTCCAAATATATTTTATTTATTTGTTATAATATGGGTATTTTATGTCACCCGTCTTATTAGTTTGATTATAGTAGGCTATACGCGAGTTTTTTTATTGTACTATTTTACTGTTGTTTTTTAATGAACAATATATCATAACAACTTATAAAGATAAAAATCTACAGAAGAGATTAACAAATAACATTGGTGTTGTCATAAGTTAACTAATCAATGGGAAAATTTCCTCACCGGCACAACCCTATTCTTAATGTTGGCTACATGTTACAGATTTAATGTTGAGCACATAATGTTAAAGGCTTCTTAAATACCATTACACTCGGTTGAAGAGTCAAGAAGGATGTGTTAATTTACTGTAGATTTCAATCTGTCATTAGTTAGTGAGCCGGTGTAAGTATAATAGCATAAATAAAAACAAATACACGTAATAGGCTTTGTATGCCAATAGGCAAAACACATCTGCTTTTCCTCTAGATCACTTTACTATGGAAGCCTGTTTCCGCCAATGAATAAAAAATAAAACAAGGTAATTGCGACTTTTTATCTCACAATTCTGACTTTTTTTTCTCGCAATTCTGACTTTATAACTCGCAATTCTGACTTTATAACTCGCAATTCTGAGATATAAACTCGCAATTCTGAGATATAAACTCGCAATTCTGAGATATAAACTCGCAATTCTGACTTTATAACTCGCAATTCTGAGATATAAACTCGCAATTCTGAGATATAAACTCGCAATTCTGAGATATAAACTCGCAATTCTGAGATATAAACTCGCAATTCTGACTTTATAACTCGCAATTCTGAGATATAAACGAGACCAACTTATATTATTATTGTCTATACGATAATTTAATCACAGAAGTATATTATATAGGCCTGTAGTCTAAGAGTTCAGATGCAAAAGCCTCTAAGTGCCATCTGAAATTTTCTTCTAAAATGAGCATTTTTCTCAGGTACATGTTCTTTTCATTGTCATTAAAGTAAAATAACTGAATATAAACGAAAAATACTAATTTTAGAAGAAAATTTCAGATGGCATTTAAGCTTTTGCATCTGAATTCTTCATATATAATTGACTAAATGATTTTCATTTATTTAGAATTTATTTATAATTTTCATTGGGGATGTCTTGCTTGGTCGATATCTTACAACATTAAATACAGGAGATAAGATAATTCTATAGCAAGAACATAGAGATGAAAGCGCGCTTTATGCGAGAGTGAAGGAAATCCACCTGCGTGCATTCATATATATCCACTCTCGTGTTACAATAATATGCACTTTACTTGACAGCTGTTATTAAAATAACGTGATAGAAGCTGCCTCAAACTCAGAACTATAAAGAAATGAATAATGTTTTGTCTGAAAGCCCGGCGGTAATGGTAGGCTACTGTCCAACCGCGTCCAAAAGCCTTACACGGAGAGTGGTTTGCTATGGTGCGAGAAAGTCAGAGTTGTGAGATATAAACTCGCAATTGTGAGAAAAAAAGTCAGAATTGCGAGTTTATAAAGTCAGAATTGCGAGTTTATAAAGTCAGAATTGCGAGTTTATATCTCAGAATTGCGAGTTATAAAGTCAGAATTGCGAGTTATAAAGTCAGAATTGCGAGTTATAAAGTCAGAATTGCGAGTTATAAAGTCAGAATTGCGAGTTTATATCTCAGAATTGCGAGTTATAAAGTCAGAATTGCGAGTTTATATCTCAGAATTGCGAGTTATAAAGTCAGAATTGCGAGTTTATATCTCAGAATTGCCAGTTATAAAGTCAAAATTGCGAGTTATAAAGTCAGAATTGCGAGTTATAAAGTCAGAATTGCGAGTTATAAAGTCAGAATTGCGAGTTATAAAGTCAGAATTGCGAGTTTATATCTCAGAATTGCGAGTTATAAAGTCAGAATTGCGAGTTTATATCTCAGTTCATCTATAGCAAACTGAACAAAGTACTGCAAAGCCTTACACGGAGAGTGGTTTGCTATGGTGCGAGAAAGTCAGAGTTGTGAGATATAAACTCGCAATTGTGAGAAAAAAAGTCAGAATTGCGAGAAAAAAAGTCAGAATTGCGAGTTATAAAGTCAGAATTGCGAGTTTATATCTCAGAATTGCGAGTTATAAAGTCAGAATTGCGAGTTTATATCTCAGAATTGCGAGTTATAAAGTCAGAATTGCGAGTTTATATCTCAGAATTGCGAGTTATAAAGTCAGAATTGCGAGTTTATATCTCAGAATTGCGAGTTATAAAGTCAGAATTGCGAGTTTATATCTCAGAATTGCGAGTTATAAAGTCAGAATTGCGAGTTATAAAGTCAGAATTGCGAGATAAAAAGTCGCAATTACCTTGTTTTATTTTTTATTCATTGGCGGAAACGGGCTTCCATATTAAGAAGCCTTTAACATTATGTGCTCAACATTAAATCTGTAACATGTAGCCAACATTAAGAATAGGGTTGTGCCGGTGAGGAAATTTTCCCATTGATTAGTTAACTTATGACAACACCAATGTTATTTGTTAATCTCTTCTGTAGATTTTGATGTTTATAAGTTGTTATGGTATATTGTTAATTAAAAAAACAACAGTAAAATAGTACAATAAAAAAACTCGCGTATAGCCTACTATAATCAAACTAATAAGACGGGTGACATAAAATACCCATATTATAACAAATAAATAAAATATATTTGGAAATCGCCCTTTAAAATGAAGGCTCGGTTTGTGGTTCACAATTATTTGATTAAAACAAAGACAAAGCCACTTATATTAAAAAAAAAAAAAAATTATGTTTTTGTTAACAGAAGTTATATTGCGCTTTTAATTGCCTCCGCTATCGTCCTGTCAATTATACTCGCGGGTCATTTTCAGTAAAAATGTATTTCACCATCATAGGTACCCAAGTTCTGACTGCTGACTGAACACTGGTCAGTGATCCTCTCTCGCTCGGCGCTGTCTAGCGCAGCTTCACCACACAGATTTAACTCTGCACAGCTAAATAAAACGGGCTGGTGGCAGACTAATATTTAATATTTCTGATGTAAAGATTTCTGTGAAACGCGTAAAGTTGCACAGGGGAAAGCCCAACAGGACCTGCCCTGTACAGTTTAAGAATCGGTAGCCATAGTAACGTTAGGACTATTATTTTGTTGAACAGACCTGAGCGACTACTGATGACGTCACATGCTCAGATTTGCTTGACCAATCGGCGGAAGGGGGCGTCTCAGGACCGCCCACATGTGGAAAACGAATTTTGAAGTCATTTATTCGTTTTATGCCTCTGAACTAAAAAACGAAAAATCAAGCCGAAATCTCGTTTTTTCGTTTTTTTCAAAAAAACGAAAAAACGAATAAAGGTGCCGTTTTCTCGTTTCTGCTTATTTCATTTCAAATTGGAAAACAAACTATCAAAACGTACACGGACCCATGTTACATGTACTTATGCTTTACTGTTAAAATTGCAAAAAAATAATTTCTCTCACTGAGAAAGAAGCTTTTCAACATCTGTGGCCTTTTTTTCTCTTCATTTGCACTAAACACAGCATTAGTGTTCTTAGAAGCTCTGAAGAAGTGATTCTGTCCATTGAAGCTCTAACATGACTTGCTCTGCCAAAAATCTCTAACTCATGAAAATCTGTATTCTGCATTGCAAATAACATTTCATTTCATGAGAACGAAACATCTCTCGTGTACTTAAGCTTTGCTTTAAAATTGTAAAAAACAACTTTCTCTCACTGAGAAAGAAGCATTTCAGCATCTGTGGCCTTTTATACTTCATTTGCACTAAACCCAGTATTAGTGTTCTTAGAAGCTCTGAACAAGTGATTCTGTCCATTGAAGCTCTAAGATGACTTGCTCTGCAAAAAAACTCTAACTCATGAAAATCTGTCTTCTGCTTTGCAAATAACATTTCATTTCATGAGAAAGAAAGAAACATGTTACATGTACTTATGCTTTACTGTTCAAATTGCAAAAAACAAATTTCTCTCACTGAGAAAGAAGCTTTTCAGCATCTGTGGCCTTTTTTTCTCTTCATTTGCACTAAACAGCATTAGTGTTCTTAGAAGGTCTAAACAAGTGATTCTGTCCATTGAAGCTCTAAGATGACTTGCTCTGCAAAAAAACTATAACTCATGAAAATCTGTCTTCTGCTTTGCAAATAACATTTAATTTCATGAGAAATAAATATCTTTCATATCCTTAAACTTTACTGTTAAAATTGCCAAAAAACAACTTTCTCTCACTGACAAAGAAGCTTTTCAGCATCTGTGGCCTTTTTTTCTCTTAATTTGCTAAGTTGCTCAAAACACAGCATTAGTGTTCTTAGAAGGTCTAAACAAGTGATTCTGTCAATTGAAGCTCAAACATCACTTGCGCTTCAAAAAAACTCTATCTCATGAAAATCTGGCTTCTGCATTGCAAATAACATTTCATTTCATGAGAACGAAACATCTCTTGTGTACTTAAGCGTTGCTGTTAAAATTGTAAAAAACAACTTTCTCTCACTGAGAAAGAAGCATTTCAGCATCTGTGGCCTTTTTTTCTTCATTTGCACTAAACCCAGCATTAGTGTTCTTAGAAGGTCTAAACAAGTGATTCTGTCAATTGAAGCTCAAACATCACTTGCGCTGCAAAAAAACTCTAACTCATGAAAATCTGGCTTCTGCATTGCAAATAACATTTCATTTCATGAGAAAGAAAGTAACATGTTACTTGTACTTATGCTTTACTGTTAAAATTGCAAAAAACAAATTTCTCTCACTGAGAAAGAAGATTTTCAGCATCTGTGGCCGTTTTTTCTCTTCATTTGCATTAAACACAGCATTAGTGTTCTTAGAAGCTCTGAACAAGTGATTCTGTCAATTGAAGCTCAAACATGACTTGCTCTGCCAAAAATCTCTAACTCATGAAAATCTGTATTCTGCATTGCAAATAACATTTCATTTCATGAGAACGAAACATCTCTCGTGTACTTAAGCTTTGCTGTTAAAATTGTAAAAAACAACTTTCTCTCACTGAGAAAGAAGCTTTTCAGCATCTGTGGCCTTTTTTTCTTCATTTGCACTAAACCCAGCATTAGTGTTCTTAGAAGCTCTGAACAAGTGATCCTGTCCATTGAAGCTCAAACATGACTTGCTCTGCAAAAAAACTCTAACTCATGAAAATCTGGCTTCTGCATTGCAAAAAACATTTCATTTCATGAGAAAGAAACATGTTACATGTACTTAAGCTTTACTGTTAAAATTGCAAAAAACAAATTTCTCTCACTGAGAAAGAAGCTTTTCAGCATCTATGGCCTATTTTCTCTTCATTTGCGAAGCTGCACAAAACACAGCATTAGTGTTCTTAGAAGGTCTAAACAAGTGATTCTGTCCATTGAAGCTCTAACATGACTTGCTCTGCCAAAAATCTGTAACTCATGAAAATCTGGCTTCTGCATTGCAAATAACATTTAATTTCATGAGAACGAAACATCTCTCGTGTACTTAAGCTTTGCTGTTAAAGTTGTAAAAAACAACTTTCTCTCACTGAGAAAGAAGCTTTTCAGCATCTGTGGCCTTTTTTTCTTCATTTGCACTAAACCCAGCATTAGTGTTCTTAGAAGCTCTGAACAAGTGATTCTGTCCATTGAAGCTCAAACATGACTTGCTCTGCAAGAAAACTCTAACTCATGAAAATCTGGCTTCTGCATTGCAAATAACATTTCATTTCATGAGAAAGAAAGAAACATGTTACATGTACTTATGCTTTACTGTTAAAATTGCAAAAAAATAATTTCTCTCACTGAGAAAGAAGCTTTTCAACATCTGTGGCCTTTTTTTCTCTTCATTTGCACTAAACACAGCATTAGTGTTCTTAGAAGCTCTGAAGAAGTGATTCTGTCCATTGAAGCTCTAACATGACTTGCTCTGCCAAAAATCTCTAACTCATGAAAATCTGTATTCTGCATTGCAAATAACATTTCATTTCATGAGAACGAAACATCTCTCGTGTACTTAAGCTTTGCTTTAAAATTGTAAAAAACAACTTTCTCTCACTGAGAAAGAAGCATTTCAGCATCTGTGGCCTTTTATACTTCATTTGCACTAAACCCAGTATTAGTGTTCTTAGAAGCTCTGAACAAGTGATTCCGTCCATTGAAGCTCTAAGATGACTTGCTCTGCAAAAAAACTCTAACTCATGAAAATCTGTCTTCTGCTTTGCAAATAACATTTAATTTCATGAGAAATAAATATCTTTCATATCCTTAAACTTTACTGTTAAAATTGCCAAAAAACAACTTTCTCTCACTGACAAAGAAGCTTTTCAGCATCTGTGGCCTTTTTTTCTCTTAATTTGCTAAGTTGCTCAAAACACAGCATTAGTGTTCTTAGAAGGTCTAAACAAGTGATTCTGTCAATTGAAGCTCAAACATGACTTGCTCTGCAAAAAAACTCTAACTCATGAAAATCTGGCTTCTGCATTGCAAATAACATTTCATTTCATGAGAACGAAACATCTCTCGTGTACTTAAGCTTTGCTTTAAAATTGTAAAAAACAACTTTCTCTCACTGAGAAAGAAGCATTTCAGCATCTGTGGGCTTTTATACTTCATTTGCACTAAACCCAGTATTAGTGTTCTTAGAAGCTCTGAACAAGTGATTCTGTCCATTGAAGCTCTAAGATGACTTGCTCTGCAAAAAAACTCTAACTCATGAAAATCTGTCTTCTGCTTTGCAAATAACATTTCATTTCATGAGAAAGAAAGAAACATGTTACATGTACTTATGCTTTACTGTTCAAATTGCAAAAAACAAATTTCTCTCACTGAGAAAGAAGCTTTTCAGCATCTGTGGCCTTTTTTTCTCTTCATTTGCACTAAACACAGCATTAGTGTTCTTAGAAGGTCTAAACAAGTGATTCTGTCCATTGAAGCTCTAAGATGACTTGCTCTGCAAAAAAACTATAACTCATGAAAATCTGTCTTCTGCTTTGCAAATAACATTTAATTTCATGAGAAATAAATATCTTTCATATCCTTAAACTTTACTGTTAAAATTGCCAAAAAACAACTTTCTCTCACTGACAAAGAAGCTTTTCAGCATCTGTGGCCTTTTTTTCTCTTAATTTGCTAAGTTGCTCAAAACACAGCATTAGTGTTCTTAGAAGGTCTAAACAAGTGATTCTGTCCATTGAAGCTCTAAGATGACTTGCTCTGCCAAAAACCTCTAACTCATGAAAATCTGGCTTCTGCATTGCAAAAAACATTTCATTTCATGAGAAATATCTTTCATATCCTTAAACTTTACTGTTAAAATAGCAAAAAACTAATTTCTCTCACTGAGAAAGAAGCTTTTCAGCATCTGTGGCCTTTTTTTCTCTTCATTTGCACTTAACACAGCACTAGTGTTCTTAGAAGTTCTGAACAAGTGATTCTGTCCATTGAAGCTCAAACATGACTTGCTCTGCAAAAAAACTCTAACTCATGAAAATCTGGCTTCTGCATTGCAAATAACATTTCATTTCATGAGAAAGAAAGAAACATGTTACATGTACTTATGCTTTACTGTTAAAATTGCAAAAAAATAATTTCTCTCACTGAGAAAGAAGCTTTTCAACATCTGTGGCCTTTTTTTCTTCATTTGCACTAAACACAGCATTAGTGTTCTTAGAAGGTCTAAACAAGTGATTCTGTCCATTGAAGCTCTAACATGACTTGCTCTGCAAAAAAAACTCTTAACTCATGAAAATCTGTCTTATGCAATGCAAATATTTCATTTCATGAGAACGAAACATCTCTCGTGTACTTAAGCTTTGCTTTAAAATTGTAAAAAACAACTTTCTCTCACTGAGAAAGAAGCATTTCAGCATCTGTGGCCTTTTATACTTCATTTGCACTAAACCCAGCATTAGTGTTCTTAGAAGCTCTGAACAAGTGATTCTGTCCATTGAAGCTCTAAGATGACTTGCTCTGCAAAAAAACTCTAACTCATGAAAATCTGTCTTCTGCTTTGCAAATAACATTTAATTTCATGAGAAATAAATATCTTTCATATCCTTAAACTTTACTGTTAAAATTGCAAAAAACAAATTTCTCTCACTGAGAAAGAAGCTTTTCAGCATCTGTGGCCTTTTTTTCTCTTCATTTGCACTAAACACAGCATTAGTGTTCTTAGAAGGTCTAAACAAGTGATTCTGTCCATTGAAGCTCTAAGATGACTTGCTCTGCAAAAAAACTATAACTCATGAAAATCTGTCTTCTGCTTTGCAAATAACATTTAATTTAATGAGAAATAAATATCTTTCATATCCTTAAACTTTACTGTTAAAATTGCAAAAAACTAATTTCTCTCACTGAGAAAGAAGCTTTTCAGCATCTGTGGCCTTTTTTTCTCTTCATTTGCACTTAACACAGCATTAGTGTTCTTGGAAGTTCTGAACAAGTGATTCTGTCCATTGAAGCTCTAACATGACTTGCTCTGCCAAAAATCTCTAACTCATGAAAATCTGTATTCTGCATTGCAAATAACATTTCATTTCATGAGAAAGAAAGAAACATGTTACATGTACTTATGCTTTACTGTTAAAATTGCAAAAAAAAAAATTCTCTCACTGAGAAAGAAGCTTTTCAGCATCTGTGGCCTTTTTTTCTCTTCATTTGCGAAGTTGCACAAAAGACAGCATTAGTGTTCTTAGAAGGTCTAAACAAGTGATTCTGTCCATTGAAGCTCTAACATGACTTGCTCTGCCAAAAATCTCTAACTCATGAAAATCTGTCTTCTGCTTTGCAAATAACATTTAATTTCATGAGAAATAAATATCTTTCATATCCTTAAACTTTACTGTTAAAATTGCCAAAAAACAACTTTCTCTCACTGACAAAGAAGCTTTTCAGCATCTGTGGCCTTTTTTTCTCTTAATTTGCTAAGTTGCTCAAAACACAGCATTAGTGTTCTTAGAAGGTCTAAACAAGTGATTCTGTCAATTGAAGCTCAAACATGACTTGCTCTGCAAAAAAACTCTAACTCATGAAAATCTGGCTTCTGCATTGCAAATAACATTTCATTTCATGAGAACGAAACATCTCTCGTGTACTTAAGCTTTGCTTTAAAATTGTAAAAAACAACTTTCTCTCACTGAGAAAGAAGCATTTCAGCATCTGTGGGCTTTTATACTTCATTTGCACTAAACCCAGTATTAGTGTTCTTAGAAGCTCTGAACAAGTGATTCTGTCCATTGAAGCTCTAAGATGACTTGCTCTGCAAAAAAACTCTAACTCATGAAAATCTGTCTTCTGCTTTGCAAATAACATTTCATTTCATGAGAAAGAAAGAAACATGTTACATGTACTTATGCTTTACTGTTCAAATTGCAAAAAACAAATTTCTCTCACTGAGAAAGAAGCTTTTCAGCATCTGTGGCCTTTTTTTCTCTTCATTTGCACTAAACACAGCATTAGTGTTCTTAGAAGGTCTAAACAAGTGATTCTGTCCATTGAAGCTCTAAGATGACTTGCTCTGCAAAAAAACTATAACTCATGAAAATCTGTCTTCTGCTTTGCAAATAACATTTAATTTCATGAGAAATAAATATCTTTCATATCCTTAAACTTTACTGTTAAAATTGCCAAAAAACAACTTTCTCTCACTGACAAAGAAGCTTTTCAGCATCTGTGGCCTTTTTTTCTCTTAATTTGCTAAGTTGCTCAAAACACAGCATTAGTGTTCTTAGAAGGTCTAAACAAGTGATTCTGTCAATTGAAGCTCAAACATCACTTGCGCTTCAAAAAAACTCTATCTCATGAAAATCTGGCTTCTGCATTGCAAATAACATTTCATTTCATGAGAAGGAAACATCTCTTGTGTACTTAAGCGTTGCTGTTAAAATTGTAAAAAACAACTTTCTCTCACTGAGAAAGAAGCATTTCAGCATCTGTGGCCTTTTTTTCTTCATTTGCACTAAACCCAGCATTAGTGTTCTTAGAAGCTCTGAACAAGTGATTCTGTCCATTGAAGCTCAAACATGACTTGCTCTGCAAAAAAACTCTAACTCATGAAAATCTGGCTTCTGCATTGCAAAAAACATTTCATTTCATGAGAAAGAAACATGTTACATGTACTTAAGCTTTACTGTTAAAATTGCAAAAAACAAATTTCTCTCACTGAGAAAGAAGCTTTTCAGCAGCTGTGGCCCTTTTTTCTCTTCATTTGCATTAAACACAGCATTAGTGTTCTTAGAAGCTCTGAACAAGTGATTCTGTCCATTGAAGCTCAAACATGACTTGCTCTGCCAAAAACCTCTAACTCATGAAAATCTGGCTTCTGCATTGCAAAAAACATTTCATTTCATGAGAAATATCTTTCATATCCTTAAACTTTACTGTTAAAATAGCAAAAAACTAATTTCTCTCACTGAGAAAGAAGCTTTTCAGCATCTGTGGCCTTTTTTTCTCTTCATTTGCACTTAACACAGCATTAGTGTTCTTAGAAGTTCTGAACAAGTGATTCTGTCCATTGAAGCTCAAACATGACTTGATCTGCAAAAAAACTCTAACTCATGAAAATCTGGCTTCTGCATTGCAAATAACATTTCATTTCATGAGAAAGAAAGAAACATGTTACATGTACTTATGCTTTACTGTTAAAATTGAAAAAAACAAATTTCTGTCACTGAGAAAGAAGCTTTTCAGCATCTGTGGCCTTTTTTTCTCTTAATTTGCTAAGTTGCTCAAAACACAGCATTAGTGTTCTTAGAAGGTCTAAACAAGTGATTCTGTCAATTGAAGCTCAAACATGACTTGCTCTGCAAAAAAACTCTAACTCATGAAAATCTGGCTTCTGCATTGCAAATAACATTTCATTTCATGAGAAAGAAAGAAACATGTTACATGTACTTATGCTTTACTGTTAAAATTGCAAAAAAATTATTTCTCTCACTGAGAAAGAAGCTTTTCAACATCTGTGGCCTTTTTTTCTCTTCATTTGCACTAAACACAGCATTAGTGTTCTTAGAAGCTCTGAAGAAGTGATTCTGTCCATTGAAGCTCTAACATGACTTGCTCTGCCAAAAATCTCTAACTCATGAAAATCTGTATTCTGCATTGCAAATAACATTTCATTTCATGAGAACGAAACATCTCTCGTGTACTTAAGCTTTGCTTTAAAATTGTAAAAAACAACTTTCTCTCACTGAGAAAGAAGCATTTCAGCATCTGTGGCCTTTTATACTTCATTTGCACTAAACCCAGTATTAGTGTTCTTAGAAGCTCTGAACAAGTGATTCTGTCCATTGAAGCTCTAAGATGACTTGCTCTGCAAAAAAACTTTAACTCATGAAAATCTGTCTTCTGCTTTGCAAATAACATTTCATTTCATGAGAAAGAAAGAAACATGTTACATGTACTTATGCTTTACTGTTCAAATTGCAAAAAACAAATTTCTCTCACTGAGAAAGAAGCTTTTCAGCATCTGTGGCCTTTTTTTCTCTTCATTTGCACTAAACACAGCATTAGTGTTCTTAGAAGGTCTAAACAAGTGATTCTGTCCATTGAAGCTCTAAGATGACTTGCTCTGCAAAAAAACTATAACTCATGAAAATCTGTCTTCTGCTTTGCAAATAACATTTAATTTCATGAGAAATAAATATCTTTCATATCCTTAAACTTTACTGTTAAAATTGCCAAAAAACAACTTTCTCTCACTGACAAAGAAGCTTTTCAGCATCTGTGGCCTTTTTTTCTCTTAATTTGCTAAGTTGCTCAAAACACAGCATTAGTGTTCTTAGAAGGTCTAAACAAGTGATTCTGTCAATTGAAGCTCAAACATCACTTGCGCTTCAAAAAAACTCTATCTCATGAAAATCTGGCTTCTGCATTGCAAATAACATTTCATTTCATGAGAACGAAACATCTCTTGTGTACTTAAGCGTTGCTGTTAAAATTGTAAAAAACAACTTTCTCTCACTGAGAAAGAAGCATTTCAGCATCTGTGGCCTTTTTTTCTTCATTTGCACTAAACCCAGCATTAGTGTTC
This sequence comes from Barbus barbus, assembly GCF_936440315.1. Lineage (NCBI taxonomy): Eukaryota > Metazoa > Chordata > Actinopteri > Cypriniformes > Cyprinidae > Barbus > Barbus barbus. Next base: position 982,379 of record NC_136728.1, on the reverse strand, counting down.
TTAGAAGCTCTGAACAAGTGATTCTGTCCATTGAAGCTCAAACATGACTTGCTCTGCAAAAAAACTCTAACTCATGAAAATCTGGCTTCTGCATTGCAAAAAACATTTCATTTCATGAGAAAGAAACATGTTACATGTACTTAAGCTTTACTGTTAAAATTGCAAAAAACAAATTTCTCTCACTGAGAAAGAAGCTTTTCAGCAGCTGTGGCCCTTTTTTCTCTTCATTTGCATTAAACACAGCATTAGTGTTCTTAGAAGCTCTGAACAAGTGATTCTGTCCATTGAAGCTCAAACATGACTTGCTCTGCCAAAAACCTCTAACTCATGAAAATCTGGCTTCTGCATTGCAAAAAACATTTCATTTCATGAGAAATATCTTTCATATCCTTAAACTTTACTGTTAAAATAGCAAAAAACTAATTTCTCTCACTGAGAAAGAAGCTTTTCAGCATCTGTGGCCTTTTTTTCTCTTCATTTGCACTTAACACAGCATTAGTGTTCTTAGAAGTTCTGAACAAGTGATTCTGTCCATTGACGCTCTAACATGACTTGCTCTGCCAAAAATCTCTAACTCATGAAAATCTGGCTTCTGCATTGCAAATAACATTTAATTTCATGAGAAAGAAACATGTTACATGTACTTATGCTTTACTGTTAAAATTGAAAAAAACAAATTTCTGTCACTGAGAAAGAAGCTTTTCAGCATCTGTGGCCTTTTTTTCTCTTCATTTGCACTAAACACAGCATTAGTGTTTTTAGAAGGTCTAAACAAGTGATTCTGTCCATTGAAGCTCTAAGATGACTTGCTCTGCAAAAAAACTATAACTCATGATAATCTGTCTTCTGCTTTGCAAATAACATTTCATTTCATGAGAAATAAATATCTTTCATATCCTTAAACTTTACTGTTAAAATTGCAAAAAACTAATTTCTCTCACTGAGAAAGAAGCTTTTCAGCATCTGTGGCCTTTTTTTCTCTTCATTTGCACTTAACACAGCATTAGTGTTCTTGGAAGTTCTGAACAAGTGATTCTGTCCATTGAAGCTCTAACATGACTTGCTCTGCCAAAAATCTCTAACTCATGAAAATCTGTATTCTGCATTGCAAATAACATTTCATTTCATGAGAAAGAAAGAAACATGTTACATGTACTTATGCTTTACTGTTAAAATTGCAAAAAAAAAAATTCTCTCACTGAGAAAGAAGCTTTTCAGCATCTGTGGCCTTTTTTTCTCTTCATTTGCGAAGTTGCACAAAAGACAGCATTAGTGTTCTTAGAAGGTCTAAACAAGTGATTCTGTCCATTGAAGCTCTAACATGACTTGCTCTGCCAAAAATCTCTAACTCATGAAAATCTGGCTTCTGCATTGCAAATAACATTTAATTTCATGAGAAAGAAACATGTTACATGTACTTATGCTTTACTGTTAAAATTGGAAAAAACAAATTTCTGTCACTGAGAAAGAAGCTTTTCAGCATCTGTGGCCTTTTTTTCTCTTCATTTGCACTAAACACAGCATTAGTGTTTTTAGAAGGTCTAAACAAGTGATTCTGTCCATTGAAGCTCTAAGATGACTTGCTCTGCAAAAAAACTATAACTCATGATAATCTGTCTTCTGCTTTGCAAATAACATTTCATTTCATGAGAAATAAAGTAACATGTTACTTGTACTTATGCTTTACTGTTAAAATTGCAAAAAACAAATTTCTCTCACTGAGAAAGAAGCTTTTCAGCATCTGTGGCCTTTTTTTCTTCATTTGCACTAAACCCAGCATTAGTGTTCTTAGAAGCTCTGAACAAGTGATTCTGTCCATTGAAGCTCAAACATGACTTGCTCTGCAAAAAAACTCTAACTCATGAAAATCTGGCTTCTGCATTGCAAATAACATTTCATTTCATGAGAAAGAAAGAAACATGTTACATGTACTTATGCTTTACTGTTAAAATTGCAAAAAAATAATTTCTCTCACTGAGAAAGAAGCTTTTCAACATCTGTGGCCTTTTTTTCTTCATTTGCACTAAACACAGCATTAGTGTTCTTAGAAGCTCTGAACAAGTGATTCTGTCCATTGAAGCTCTAACATGACTTGCTCTGCAAAAAAACTCTTAACTCATGAAAATCTGTCTTATGCAATGCAAATATTTCATTTCATGAGAACGAAACATCTCTCGTGTACTTAAGCTTTGCTTTAAAATTGTAAAAAACAACTTTCTCTCACTGAGAAAGAAGCATTTCAGCATCTGTGGCCTTTTATACTTCATTTGCACTAAACCCAGCATTAGTGTTCTTAGAAGCTCTGAACAAGTGATTCTGTCCATTGAAGCTCTAAGATGACTTGCTCTGCAAAAAAACTCTAACTCATGAAAATCTGTCTTCTGCTTTGCAAATAACATTTAATTTCATGAGAAATAAATATCTTTCATATCCTTAAACTTTACTGTTAAAATTGCAAAAAACAAATTTCTCTCACTGAGAAAGAAGCTTTTCAGCATCTGTGGCCTTTTTTTCTCTTCATTTGCACTAAACACAGCATTAGTGTTCTTAGAAGTTCTGAACAAGTGATTCTGTCCATTGAAGCTCTAACATGACTTGCTCTGCCAAAAATCTCTAACTCATGAAAATCTGTATTCTGCATTGCAAATAACATTTCATTTCATGAGAACGAAACATCTCTCGTGTACTTAAGGTTTGCTGTTAAAATTGTAAAAAACAACTTTCTCTCACTGAGAAAGAAGCATTTCAGCATCTGTGGCCTTTTTTTCTTCATTTGCACTAAACCCAGCAAAAGTGTTCTTAGAAGCTCTGAACAAGTGATTCTGTCCATTGAAGCTCAAACATGACTTGCTCTGCAAAAAAACTCTATCTCATGAAAATCTGGCTTCTGCATTGCAAAAAACATTTCATTTCATGAGAAAGAAACACGTTACATGTACATAAGCTTTACTGTTAAAATTGCAAAAAACTAATTTCTCTCACTGAGAAAGAAGCTTTTCAGCATCTGTGGCCTTTTTTTCTCTTCATTTGCGAAGTTACACAAAACACAGCATTAGTGTTCTTAGAAGCTCTAAACAAGTGATTCTGTCAATTGAAGCTCAAACATCACTTGCGCTGCAAAAAAACTCTATCTCATGAAAATCTGGCTTCTGCATTGCAAATAACATTTCATTTCATGAGAAATAAAGTAACATGTTACTTGTACTTATGCTTTACTGTTAAAATTGCAAAAAACAAATTTCTCTCACTGAGAAAGAAGATTTTCAGCATCTGTGGCCGTTTTTTCTCTTCATTTGCATTAAACACAGCATGAGTGTTCTTAGAAGCTCTGAACAAGTGATTCTGTCCATTGAAGCTCAAACATGACTTGCTCTGCCAAAAATCTCTAACTCATGAAAATCTGTATTCTGCATTGCAAATAACATTTCATTTCATGAGAACGAAACATCTCTCGTGTACTTAAGCTTTGCTGTTAAAATTGTAAAAAACAACTTTCTCTCACTGAGAAAGAAGCTTTTCAGCATCTGTGGCCTTTTTTTCTTCATTTGCACTAAACCCAGCATTAGTGTTCTTAGAAGCTCTGAACAAGTGATTCTGTCCATTGAAGCTCAAACATGACTTGCTCTGCAAAAAAACTCTAACTCATGAAAATCTGGCTTCTGCATTGCAAATAACATTTCATTTCATGAGAAAGAAAGAAACATGTTACATGTACTTATGCTTTACTGTTAAAATTGCAAAAAAAAAATTTCTCTCACTGAGAAAGAAGCTTTTCAACATCTGTGGCCTTTTTTTCTTCATTTGCACTAAACCCAGCAAAAGTGTTCTTAGAAGCTCTGAACAAGTGATTCTGTCCATTGAAGCTCAAACATGACTTGCTCTGCAAAAAACTCAAACTCATGAAAATCTGGCTTCTGCATTGCAAAAAACATTTCATTTCATGAGAAAGAAACATGTTACATGTACATAAGCTTTACTGTTAAAATTGCAAAAAAAAAATTTCTCTCACTGAGAAAGAAGCTTTTCAGCATCTGTGGCCTTTTTTTCTCTTCATTTGCGAAGTTGCACAAAACACAGCATTAGTGTTCTTAGAAGCTCTAAACAAGTGATTCTGTCCATTGAAGCTCTAACATGACTTGCTCTGCCAAAAATCTCTAACTCATGAAAATCTGTATTCTGCATTGCAAATAACATTTCATTTCATGAGAACGAAACATCTCTCGTGTACTTAAGCTTTGCTGTTAAAATTGTAAAAAACAACTTTCTCTCACTGAGAAAGAAGCTTTTCAGCATCTGTGGCCTTTTTTTTTTCATTTGCACTAAACCCAGCATTAGTGTTCTTAGAAGCTCTGAACAAGTGATCCTGTCAATTGAAGCTCAAACATCACTTGCTCTGCAAAAAAACTCAAACTCATGAAAATCTGGCTTCTGCATTGCAAATAACATTTCATTTCATGAGAAAGAAAGAAACATGTTACATGTACTTATGTTTTACTGTTCAAATTGCAAAAAACAAATTTCTCTCACTGAGAAAGAAGCTTTTCAGCATCTGTGGCCTTTTTTTCTTCATTTGCACTAAACACAGCATTAGTGTTCTTAGAAGGTCTAAACAAGTGATTCTGTCCATTGAAGCTCTAAGATGACTTGCTCTGCAAAAAAACTATAACTCATGAAAATCTGTCTTCTGCTTTGCAAATAACATTTAATTTCATGAGAAATAAATATCTTTCATATCCTTAAACTTTACTGTTAAAATTGCAAAAAACTAATTTCTCTCACTGAGAAAGAAGCTTTTCAGCATCTGTGGCCTTTTTTTCTCTTCATTTGCACTTAACACAGCATTAGTGTTCTTAGAAGTTCTGAACAAGTGATTCTGTCCATTGAAGCTCTAACATGACTTGCTCTGCCAAAAATCTCTAACTCATGAAAATCTGTATTCTGCATTGCAAATAACATTTCATTTCATGAGAACGAAACATCTCACGTGTATTTAAGATTTGCTGTTAAAATTGCAAAAAACAACTTTCTCTCACTGAGAAAGAAGCTTTTCAGCATCTGTGGCCTTTTTTTCTTCATTTGTACTAAACACAGCATTAGTGTTCTTAGAAGGTCTAAACAAGTGATTCTGTCCATTGAAGCTCTAACATGACTTGCTCTGCAAAAAAACTCTTAACTCATGAAAATCTGTCTTATGCAATGCAAATATTTCATTTCATGAGAAAGAAACGGTACATGTACTTAAGCTTTGCTGTCAAAATTGTAAAAAACAACTTTCTCTCACTGAGAAAGATGCTTTTCAGCAACTGTGGCCTTTTTATCTCTTCATTTGCTAAGTTGCACAAAACACAGCATTAGTGTTTTTAGATGGTCTAAACAAGTGTTTCTGTCCATTGAAGCTCTAAGATGACTTGCTCTGCAAAAAAAGTCTACCTCATGAAAATCTGTATTCTACATTGCAAATAACATTTCATTTCAAGAGAACGAAACATTTCTCGTGTATTTAAGCTTTGCTGTTAAAATTGCAAAAAACAACTTTCTGTCACTGAAAAAGAAGCGTTTCAGAATCTGTGGCCTTTTTTTCTTCATTTGCACTAAACACAGCAAAAGTGTTCTTAGAAGCTCTGAACAAGTGATTCTGTCCATTGAAGCTCTAACATGACTTGCTCTGACAAAAATCTCTAACTCATGAAAATCTGGCTTCTGCATTGCAAATAACATTTAATTTCATGAGAAAGAAACATGTTACATGTACTTAAGCTTTACTGTTAAAATTGCAAAAAACTAATTTCTCTCACTGAGAAAGAAGCTTTTCAGCATCTGTGGCCTTTTTTCTCTTCATTTGCACTAAACACAGCATGAGTGTTCTTAGAAGGTCTAAACAAGTGATTCTGTCAATTGAAGCTCAAACATCACTTGCTCTGCAAAAAACCCTAACTCATGAAAATCTGGCTTCTGCATTGCAAATAACATTTCATTTCATGAGAAAGAAAGAAACATGTTACATGTACTTATGCTTTACTGTTAAAATTGCAAAAAAAAAAATTCTCTCACTGAGAAAGAAGCTTTTCAGCATCTGTGGCCTTTTTTTCTTCATTTGCACTAAACCCAGCAAAAGTGTTCTTAGAAGCTCTGAACAAGTGATTCTGTCCATTGAAGCTCAAACATGACTTGCTCTGCAAAAAACTCAAACTCATGAAAATCTGGCTTCTGCATTGCAAAAAACATTTCATTTCATGAGAAAGAAACATGTTACATGTACATAAGCTTTACTGTTAAAATTGCAAAAAAAAAATTTCTCTCACTGAGAAAGAAGCTTTTCAGCATCTGTGGCCTTTTTTTCTCTTCATTTGCGAAGTTGCACAAAACACAGCATTAGTGTTCTTAGAAGCTCTAAACAAGTGATTCTGTCCATTGAAGCTCTAACATGACTTGCTCTGCCAAAAATCTCTAACTCATGAAAATCTGTATTCTGCATTGCAAATAACATTTCATTTCATGAGAACGAAACATCTCTCGTGTACTTAAGCTTTGCTGTTAAAATTGTAAAAAACAACTTTCTCTCACTGAGAAAGAAGCTTTTCAGCATCTGTGGCCTTTTTTTCTTCATTTGCACTAAACCCAGCATTAGTGTTCTTAGAAGCTCTGAACAAGTGATCCTGTCAATTGAAGCTCAAACATCACTTGCTCTGCAAAAAAACTCAAACTCATGAAAATCTGGCTTCTGCATTGCAAATAACATTTCATTTCATGAGAAAGAAAGAAACATGTTACATGTACTTATGTTTTACTGTTCAAATTGCAAAAAACAAATTTCTCTCACTGAGAAAGAAGCTTTTCAGCATCTGTGGCCTTTTTTTCTTCATTTGCACTAAACACAGCATTAGTGTTCTTAGAAGGTCTAAACAAGTGATTCTGTCCATTGAAGCTCTAAGATGACTTGCTCTGCAAAAAAACTATAACTCATGAAAATCTGTCTTCTGCTTTGCAAATAACATTTAATTTCATGAGAAATAAATATCTTTCATATCCTTAAACTTTACTGTTAAAATTGCAAAAAACTAATTTCTCTCACTGAGAAAGAAGCTTTTCAGCATCTGTGGCCTTTTTTTCTCTTCATTTGCACTTAACACAGCATTAGTGTTCTTAGAAGTTCTGAACAAGTGATTCTGTCCATTGAAGCTCTAACATGACTTGCTCTGCCAAAAATCTCTAACTCATGAAAATCTGTATTCTGCATTGCAAATAACATTTCATTTCATGAGAACGAAACATCTCACGTGTATTTAAGATTTGCTGTTAAAATTGCAAAAAACAACTTTCTCTCACTGAGAAAGAAGCTTTTCAGCATCCGTGGCCTTTTTTTCTTCATTTGTACTAAACACAGCATTAGTGTTCTTAGAAGGTCTAAACAAGTGATTCTGTCCATTGAAGCTCTAACATGACTTGCTCTGCAAAAAAACTCTTAACTCATGAAAATCTGTCTTATGCAATGCAAATATTTCATTTCATGAGAAAGAAACGGTACATGTACTTAAGCTTTGCTGTCAAAATTGTAAAAAACAACTTTCTCTCACTGAGAAAGATGCTTTTCAGCAACTGTGGCCTTTTTATCTCTTCATTTGCTAAGTTGCACAAAACACAGCATTAGTGTTTTTAGATGGTCTAAACAAGTGTTTCTGTCCATTGAAGCTCTAAGATGACTTGCTCTGCAAAAAAAGTCTACCTCATGAAAATCTGTATTCTACATTGCAAATAACATTTCATTTCAAGAGAACGAAACATTTCTCGTGTATTTAAGCTTTGCTGTTAAAATTGCAAAAAACAACTTTCTGTCACTGAAAAAGAAGCGTTTCAGAATCTGTGGCCTTTTTTTCTTCATTTGCACTAAACACAGCATTAGTGTTCCCTATCAGTCGGTCACTCCGAGTCACGTCGGTGACCGACGAATTGGGATCTCGCTTAGAGAGACCAATCCCCTACGAGAGTATCTAAACAAGCCAATGGATATTGGCATGCGATTATTGCATCCAGCTGCCGCTAATCACAGCGTGAGTATAATTAGGCAGCGGGTGCAGCGCATATTCAGCTTTTCGCTTCGGAGCCGAGCGTTCTTCGTTCTGCTCCTGACCAAATCTTCAAAGTGTCTGCAAGTCAGTGTGTTGGTGTGACGGCGCGTCAGCGGTGGTGGTCTCCCTTTGTCGAGTGGGTTGCACACATCGGATTGCACTACCCTCTGATCGTGCTGCAAGCGGCCATCTCCCCTGTGCGCTTCAGCACACTAAAAGAGTGCTTTTCTCTGAAAGAGCATTCACGGGTGGAACGTCTTTTTAAAGACGCGTCTTTTTCAAGATGCCTTTCCACCCGTGCGTTTCTGGATGCGGTCGTTACCTGGCGCCGGGTGATGGTCACGATCGTTGCCTCTCGTGTCTGGGCTTTGATCACGCTGAGGCAGCTTTCGTGGATGAGTCATGCTCTCACTGCGGGAGTATGAACATCGCGGAGTTGCGGACCAGGCTCCGTTTCCTGCAAAGGGGCGGAGTGCCCGTGCCCCTGCCTAGATCTAGGGCTCCCCCTGGCGGCAGCCGAGGGACCACTACCTCTGACAGTGGCCGGACTGGTCTTACGGTGACAGTGAGGAATTCCCCTCAGGGGGGGGTCCTTCCTGCCACCGGCACTTCGCAGCCTGTGGAGCTGCCAAGGGAGCATGCTGGACCCTCTCATGGAGTACCAGCTGTATCCTTTGGTGCTCCCCTCAGTGACCAGATGTCAATCGCTGCATCGGAGGGTGAGTCTGCCCTCTCTGGAGATGATGATTCGGCACCGTTGCCACCCTCTGGGTGGTCAGCGGTTCCGGATTCGGATCCAGAGATGGTGGCTATGCTTGCCCGGGCCGCCGAAAGGGTCGGGCTCGAGTGGAATCCTCCACCGCGTCCCGAACCCTCTAGGTTGGACGATTGGTTTCTCGGGGTGGCTCGCGCTGGTTCTCAGGGCCCCACCCCGGTGCCTTTCTTCCCGGAGGTGCATGATGAGCTCACTAGATCATGGAAGGCACCTTTTACTGCCCGAAACCGGTCTGGTGGTTCGTCCTCCCTCACCACCCTTGATGGTGGGGTAGCGCGGGGGTATGCGGGCATCCCGCCGGTGGAGCGGTCAGTTGCGATGCAACTGTGTCCAACTACTGCTACCACTTGGCGTGGGGTTCCGTTGCTCCCCTCCCAGGCCTGTAGGCACTCGTCGGCCCTGACCGGCAGTGCGTATACGGCTTGTGGCGAAGCTGCTTCCGCCTTACACGCTATGGCGTTGTTGCAGGTCCATCAGGCTAAGGCACTGAGAGACCTGCACGAGGGTGGTCACGACCCAGAAGTTCTCAGAGAACTTCGTACCGCCACGGACCTCGCGCTACGGGCGACGAAGGTTACGGCGCGGTCTCTGGGCCGTGCGATGTCCACTATGGTGGTCCAGGAGCGCCATCTCTGGCTGTGTCTGGCGGACATGAGGGAGGCAGAAAAGAGACAGTTCTTGAACGCCCCTCTGTCCCAGGCCGGCCTTTTCGGCGACACAGTGGAGAACTTTGCCCAGCAGTTCTCCGCTGCACAGAGACAGACTGAGGCCATCAGGCACATCCTGCCCCGGCGTGCAGCTGCTGCCTCCACCCGGCCGCCGGTGGCAGCGCCTCAGCCTGCTCGTCGCCGAGGGCGGCCGCCTGCCGCCGCCCCCGCTCCCGCGCTGCAAACGCAGCAGCCTCCAGCAAAGCAGCGCCGTGGAGCCGGCCGCAGGGCAGCCGCCCCGCCCGTCCAGGCCCCCGCCAAACCTGGTGGTAAGCGTAAGAGCAAGCGGCCCTGAGACGGGCGACCCGGAGATGGGGGGGGATGCTCTTCGGGAGATGGTGAACGCACCACTCCCTCCCCCGGAGGAGGGCCGGGCGGAGAATCTTTTGTTTCTTTTTTCCCCGCCACTGACCTCTCGGTCAGTGGCACCCAAAAACTCGACAAAAGAGCAGTTTCCTCTATCTCTGGGTCCCCCGAGGGGACGGGAAGTTGTGGACGAGTCAGTCTTGATCCACACTATCCCGCCTCTCTCGCCAGTGAGCAGCTGTGGGCGGTTCGGGAGTGCGGTCAACCGTACTACCCACGCACCCTCTGCCAAAACGCAGGTTGGTGTTCCACACACGCTGACCCTGCTTCGGACCGGCAAAGAGACGCCCGAGCACGGTCCCTGCGTTTCTCCTCGCTGCCCCGCCGCGGGTACGTCAGTGGTCCCGCTGGTGCCACTTGTACGGTTTCTGGGGGCCTGGTTAGGGCTTCCCAGTCTGTCTCGTTGGCTCCGCCAGACCATCAGACTCGGCTATGCGATTCAGTTCGCCCGGCGTCCTCCCAAGTTCAGGGGCGTCCACTTCACGTCAGTGAAAGCGTTAGATGCTCCTGTCTTGCGCGCGGAGATCGCAGTCCTACTGGCGAAGGATGCGATAGAGCCGGTCCCTCCAGCCGATATGAGGTCGGGGTTTTACAGCCCCTACTTCATTGTACCCAAGAAAGGCGGTGGGTTGAGACCGATCTTGGATCTGCGTCTCTTGAACCGGGCTCTTCACAAGCTTCCGTTCAAGATGCTCACGCAGAAACGCATCTTCGGGTGCGTCCGTCCCCGAGATTGGTTTGCAGCGATCGACCTGAAGGACGCGTACTTCCATGTGTCGATCCTTCCGCGCCACAGGCCATTCCTGCGGTTTGCGTTCGAAGGACGGGCATATCAGTACAAGGTCCTGCCCTTCGGGCTGTCCCTGTCGCCCCGTGTCTTCACGAAAGTTGCGGAGGCAGCCCTAGTTCCCATGAGAGAACAGGGCGTTCGTATTCTCAACTACCTGGACGACTGGCTCATACTGGCTCAGTCTCAGGACCAGTTGTGCGAACACAGGGATTTGGTGCTCTCACACCTCAGCCAGTTGGGCCTTCGGGTCAACTGGGAAAAGAGCAAACTCTCCCCGACGCAGAGGATCTCTTTTCTCGGTATGGAGTTGGATTCGGTCAGTCAGACAGCACGCCTCACGCAGGAACGTGCTCAGTCGGTGTTGAACTGCTTGAATGCGTTCAAGAGCAGGACAGCGGCCCCACTGAAACAATTTCAGAGGCTCCTGGGGCATATGGCAGCTGCAGCGGCAGTCACGCCGCTGGGGCTGCTTCATATGAGGCCGCTTCAACACTGGCTCCATGGCCGAGTCCCGAGGTGGGCGTGGCAACGCGGCACTCACCGGGTCCAAGTCACACCGGCCTGTCGCCAAACCCTCACCCCGTGGTCAGACCTTTCGTTTCTGCGGGCAGGAGTGCCCCTGGAACAGGTCTCCAGGCATGCTGTGGTTTTCACGGATGCCTCCACCACCGGCTGGGGTGCCACGTTCGACGGGCTTGCAGTGTCGGGGGTTTGGACGGGCCCCCAACTGCACTGGCACATCAATTGCCTAGAGTTGCTAGCGGTACGTCTGGCCTTGATCCGTCTCAGAAGGCGCTTACGAGGCAAACACGTACTGGTCCGCACGGACAACACTGCGACCGTTGCGTACATCAACCGACAAGGTGGTCTGCGCTCCCGTCGCATGTCGCAACTCGCCCGCCACCTCCTCCTCTGGAGTCAGAAGCATCTGAGGTCGCTTCGTGCCATTCATATTCCGGGCTTGCTCAACCGGGCAGCCGACGAGCTGTCACGAGCTGCGCTCCCCGGAGAGTGGAGACTCCATCCCCAGACGGTCCAGCTGATTTGGAGACGTTTCGGACCCGCTCAGGTAGACCTGTTTGCTTCTCTAGAAACCTCTCATTGCCAGATGTTTTACTCCCTGACCGAGGGAACACTCGGCACGGATGCACTGGCACACAGCTGGCCGCGGGGCCTTCGCAAGTATGCATTTCCCCCAGTGAGCCTTCTCGCACAAACAATATGCAAGATCAGGGAGGACGAGGAGCAGGTCCTGCTCGTGGCGCCGTACTGGCCCACTCGGACTTGGTTCTCAGAACTAATGCTCCTCGTGACAGCCCCTCCTTGGCAGATTCCTCTGAGGAAGGATCTACTGACTCAGAGACGGGGCACCTTATGGCACCCGCGTCCAGACCTCTGGAAGCTACATGTCTGGTCCCTGGACGGGACGCGGAGGTTCTAGGTGACCTACCCCAAGGGGTAGTTGACACCATCACTTCGGCTAGAGCGCCGTCCACGAGACAGGCCTACGCCTTGAAATGGAACCTGTTCGTCGAGTGGTGTTCTTCTCACCGAGAAGACCCCCGAAACTGCCCGATCAGAGTCGTGCTTTCCTTTTTGCAGCAGGGGTTGGAGCGAAGGCTGTCTCCCTCCACCCTTAAAGTCTATGTGGCTGCGATTGCTGCCAACCATGACCCCGTGGAAGGGAAGTCGGTGGGTAAGCATGACTTGGTCATCAGGTTCCTTAGGGGGGCGAGAAGGTTAAATCCTCCACGGCCCCCCTCTATACCCTCTTGGGACCTGTCTCTGGTGCTCAAAGCACTACAGCAGGCCCCATTTGAGCCTTTGCAGTCAGTTGAGCTGCAGTTTCTTTCAATGAAGACTCTGCTCCTGCTTGCATTGGCCTCCATCAAGAGGGTAGGGGACCTGCACGCATTTTCGGTCGACGATTCGTGCCTAGAGTTCGGGCCGGCTGACTCCCAGGTAATCCTGAGGCCCCGGCCTGGCTACGTGCCCAAGGTTCCCACTACTCCCTTCAGGGACCAGGTGGTGAGCCTGCAGGCGCTGCCCTCGGAGGAGGCAGACCCAGCCCTTGCTTTGCTTTGTCCCATCCGAGCGCTAAGATGCTACGTTGACAGGACACAAAGCTTCAGGACCTCAGACCAGCTCTTTGTCTGTCACGGAGGCCGGCAGAAGGGGAAGGCCGTCTCCAAGCAGAGGATGGCCCACTGGATAGTGGACGCCATCACCCTAGCTTATCAGGTACAGGGTGTGCCCTGCCCGTTCAGGTTGAGAGCTCACTCTACTAGAGCTGTTGCATCCTCCTGGGCGTTGGCTCGTGGCGCCTCGCTGGCAGATATTTGTAGAGCTGCGGGCTGGGCGACCCCTAACACGTTCGCTAGGTTCTATAGCCGGTTTCCTCCTGTGTTCTCACCTCAAACGGGTAGAAGCACTGAGAGGTTCCGTTTTCGGGTCGGCTTGCTAAAACTGCTCCAGAGAGTCCGTACTGTAGACCCTGTCGAGTTCCTCCGTCCCCTCGGCAGTCAGATGTGGCGGAGCATCTGACGCCAGGCCCTCACTCGCTGAATCCATGAGAACCGGTAGAGGGCTGGGTTCCATATGAAAGGCCTTTTGGACCCCATATGTGTATAGTCCACGGTATAGCCTGAGAGCCCGTGTTTCCCCGGCAGGTCTTCTGCCAATCTCCATGAGGTACAATTTCCTCTAATTCTCCATATGCGCCTAAGGTTGATCATATGCGTAATTGCTCCGAACCTCCTACGGGAAGGGCGAGCTTCCGTAGCGTCCGGTTCCAACTAGAACGGGTACGTTTTCCCAGTGTTATCCAGTCTTACTGAGTGGGTAGTGCCATGGCAGCAGTAGCTGGTCTTCTGCGGTAGCCCTGACCTGCGCCAAAAAATAGGGGCTCAGGAGGCTTCCACAGGACACTGGAAGGGGCAGTACCCGTGGCCTTTTGGTAGGGATCCCAATTCGTCGGTCACCGACGTGACTCGGAGTGACCGACTGATAGGGAACGTCTCGGTTACGTATGTAACCCTCGTTCCCTGAAGAAGGGAACGGAGACGTCACGTCCCGTCGCCACGGCTGCTGTACCACCGCTGAGCGGCCGGGTCACCGGCTCGGCTCCTCAGCGAAAACCTGAATATGCGCTGCACCCGCTGCCTAATTATACTCACGCTGTGATTAGCGGCAGCTGGATGCAATAATCGCATGCCAATATCCATTGGCTTGTTTAGATACTCTCGTAGGGGATTGGTCTCTCTAAGCGAGATCCCAATTCGTCGGTCACCGACGTGACGTCTCCGTTCCCTTCTTCAGGGAACGAGGGTTACATACGTAACCGAGACGTTCTTAGGTCTAAACAAGTGATTCTGTCCATTGAAGCTCTAACATGACTTGCTCTGACAAAAATCTCTAACTCATGAAAATCTGGCTTCTGCATTGCAAATAACATTTAATTTCATGAGAAAGAAACATGTTACATGTACTTAAGCTTTACTGTTAAAATTGCAAAAAACAAATTTCTCTCACTGAGAAAGAAGCTTTTCAGCATCTGTGGCCTTTTTTTCTCTTCATTTGCAGAGTTGCACTAAACACAGCATGAGTGTTCTTAGAAGGTCTAAACAAGTGATTCTGTCAATTGAAGCTCAAACATCACTTGCTCTGCAAAAAACCCTAATTCATGAAAATCTGGCTTCTGCATTGCAAATAACATTTCATTTCATGAGAAAGAAAGAAACATGTTACATGTACTTATGCTTTACTGTTAAAATTGCAAAAAAAAAAATTCTCTCACTGAGAAAGAAGCTTTTCAGCATCTGTGGCCTTTTTTTCTCTTCATTTGCAGAGTTGCACAAAAGACAGCATTAGTGTTCTTAGAAGGTCTAAACAAGTGATTCTGTCCATTGAAGCTCTAACATGACTTGCTCTGCCAAAAATCTCTAACTCATGAAAATCTGGCTTCTGCATTGCAAATAACATTTAATTTCATGAGAAAGAAACATGTTACATGTACTTATGCTTTACTGTTAAAATTGAAAAAAACAAATTTCTGTCACTGAGAAAGAAGCTTTTCAGCATCTGTGGCCTTTTTTTCTCTTCATTTGCACTAAACACAGCATTAGTGTTTTTAGAAGGTCTAAACAAGTGATTCTGTCCATTGAAGCTCTAAGATGACTTGCTCTGCAAAAAAACTATAACTCATGATAATCTGTCTTCTGCTTTGCAAATAACATTTCATTTCATGAGAAATAAATATCTTTCATATCCTTAAACTTTACTGTTAAAATTGCAAAAAACTAATTTCTCTCACTGAGAAAGAAGCTTTTCAGCATCTGTGGCCTTTTTTTCTCTTCATTTGCACTTAACACAGCATTAGTGTTCTTGGAAGTTCTGAACAAGTGATTCTGTCCATTGAAGCTCTAACATGACTTGCTCTGCCAAAAATCTCTAACTCATGAAAATCTGTATTCTGCATTGCAAATAACATTTCATTTCATGAGAACGAAACATCTCTCGTGTACTTAAGGTTTGCTGTTAAAATTGTAAAAAACAACTTTCTCTCACTGAGAAAGAAGCATTTCAGCATCTGTGGCCTTTTTTTCTTCATTTGCACTAAACCCAGCAAAAGTGTTCTTAGAAGCTCTGAACAAGTGATTCTGTCCATTGAAGCTCAAACATGACTTGCTCTGCAAAAAAACTCTATCTCATGAAAATCTGGCTTCTGCATTGCAAAAAACATTTCATTTCATGAGAAAGAAACACGTTACATGTACATAAGCTTTACTGTTAAAATTGCAAAAAACTAATTTCTCTCACTGAGAAAGAAGCTTTTCAGCATCTGTGGCCTTTTTTTCTCTTCATTTGCGAAGTTACACAAAACACAGCATTAGTGTTCTTAGAAGCTCTAAACAAGTGATTCTGTCAATTGAAGCTCAAACATCACTTGCGCTGCAAAAAAACTCTATCTCATGAAAATCTGGCTTCTGCATTGCAAATAACATTTCATTTCATGAGAAATAAAGTAACATGTTACTTGTACTTATGCTTTACTGTTAAAATGGCAAAAAACAAATTTCTCTCACTGAGAAAGAAGATTTTCAGCATCTGTGGCCGTTTTTTCTCTTCATTTGCATTAAACACAGCATTAGTGTTCTTAGAAGCTCTGAACAAGTGATTCTGTCCATTGAAGCTCAAACATGACTTGCTCTGCCAAAAATCTCTAACTCATGAAAATCTGTATTCTGCATTGCAAATAACATTTCATTTCATGAGAACGAAACATCTCTCGTGTACTTAAGCTTTGCTGTTAAAATTGTAAAAAACAACTTTCTCTCACTGAGAAAGAAGCTTTTCAGCATCTGTGGCCTTTTTTTCTTCATTTGCACTAAACCCAGCATTAGTGTTCTTAGAAGCTCTGAACAAGTGATTCTGTCCATTGAAGCTCAAACATGACTTGCTCTGCAAAAAAACTCTAACTCATGAAAATCTGGCTTCTGCATTGCAAATAACATTTCATTTCATGAGAAAGAAAGAAACATGTTACATGTACTTATGCTTTACTGTTAAAATTGCAAAAAAATAATTTCTCTCACTGAGAAAGAAGCTTTTCAACATCTGTGGCCTTTTTTTCTTCATTTGCACTAAACACAGCATTAGTGTTCTTAGAAGGTCTAAACAAGTGATTCTGTCCATTGAAGCTCTAACATGACTTGCTCTGCAAAAAAACTCTTAACTCATGAAAATCTGTCTTATGCAATGCAAATATTTCATTTCATGAGAACGAAACATCTCTCGTGTACTTAAGCTTTGCTTTAAAATTGTAAAAAACAACTTTCTCTCACTGAGAAAGAAGCATTTCAGCATCTGTGGCCTTTTATACTTCATTTGCACTAAACCCAGCATTAGTGTTCTTAGAAGCTCTGAACAAGTGATTCTGTCCATTGAAGCTCAAACATGACTTGCTCTGCAAAAAAACTCTAACTCATGAAAATCTGGCTTCTGCATTGCAAATAACATTTCATTTCATGAGAACGAAACATCTCTCGTGTACTTAAGCTTTGCTTTAAAATTGTAAAAAACAACTTTCTCTCACTGAGAAAGAAGCATTTCAGCATCTGTGGGCTTTTATACTTCATTTGCACTAAACCCAGTATTAGTGTTCTTAGAAGCTCTGAACAAGTGATTCTGTCCATTGAAGCTCTAAGATGACTTGCTCTGCAAAAAAACTCTAACTCATGAAAATCTGTCTTCTGCTTTGCAAATAACATTTCATTTCATGAGAAAGAAAGAAACATGTTACATGTACTTATGCTTTACTGTTCAAATTGCAAAAAACAAATTTCTCTCACTGAGAAAGAAGCTTTTCAGCATCTGTGGCCTTTTTTTCTCTTCATTTGCACTAAACACAGCATTAGTGTTCTTAGAAGGTCTAAACAAGTGATTCTGTCCATTGAAGCTCTAAGATGACTTGCTCTGCAAAAAAACTATAACTCATGAAAATCTGTCTTCTGCTTTGCAAATAACATTTAATTTCATGAGAAATAAATATCTTTCATATCCTTAAACTTTACTGTTAAAATTGCCAAAAAACAACTTTCTCTCACTGACAAAGAAGCTTTTCAGCATCTGTGGCCTTTTTTTCTCTTCATTTGCTAAGTTGCTCAAAACACAGCATTAGTGTTCTTAGAAGGTCTAAACAAGTGATTCTGTCAATTGAAGCTCAAACATCACTTGCGCTTCAAAAAAACTCTATCTCATGAAAATCTGGCTTCTGCATTGCAAATAACATTTCATTTCATGAGAAGGAAACATCTCTTGTGTACTTAAGCGTTGCTGTTAAAATTGTAAAAAACAACTTTCTCTCACTGAGAAAGAAGCATTTCAGCATCTGTGGCCTTTTTTTCTTCATTTGCACTAAACCCAGCATTAGTGTTCTTAGAAGCTCTGAACAAGTGATTCTGTCCATTGAAGCTCAAACATGACTTGCTCTGCAAAAAAACTCTAACTCATGAAAATCTGGCTTCTGCATTGCAAAAAACATTTCATTTCATGAGAAAGAAACATGTTACATGTACTTAAGCTTTACTGTTAAAATTGCAAAAAACAAATTTCTCTCACTGAGAAAGAAGCTTTTCAGCAGCTGTGGCCCTTTTTTCTCTTCATTTGCATTAAACACAGCATTAGTGTTCTTAGAAGCTCTGAACAAGTGATTCTGTCCATTGAAGCTCAAACATGACTTGCTCTGCCAAAAACCTCTAACTCATGAAAATCTGGCTTCTGCATTGCAAAAAACATTTCATTTCATGAGAAATATCTTTCATATCCTTAAACTTTACTGTTAAAATAGCAAAAAACGTCTCAGGTTACGTATGTAACCATGGTTCCCTGAGAGGGAACGAGACACTGCGTCCTCTAGAGGTCGCTATGGGGAACTCCATCTACGTGACCCGTGTCTGAAGCATATATACAACAACACCAAATATTGGCCGGCGACAGCCTATGACGTCACTCCCGGTGCGCCACAGTATAAAGGGGCGCCGGGAGAAAGCATCATCCGCTTCTTCGTCTGAAGCTGCATCCGAAGCATGGCCTGAAGTCTAGAGGACGCAGTGTCTCGTTCCCTCTCAGGGAACCATGGTTACATACGTAACCTGAGACGTTCCCTATCAAGGGAACTTCGAACTGCGTCCTCTAGAGGTCGCTATGGGGAACGATATACCAACGCCGCCATGCTGAGGGAAGTGCATGCCATTCCATAGGCGAGCACTAAGCATCAACTCTTATCAACGATAAAGGAGTTGTCCCTGGGATGAATTGACGGCTGTCAGTGACATTATCCCCTTCGGCCAAAGGCCTGAGTTTCATACCCCGGACTTACCTGATAGAGGCCGGACCTCCTGGACCTAGGGTAAAACTCAGGGCTTGGAATCAGAAAGAAAGATTCCTTTAAGGGGATACGGCCGAGCGCTTAGGATAGTAACTAAGCCTGGCCTGTCACCCAGGGGCTACTGCTTGCTCCTACAAGAGCTCGCCGAGGAACTGTATCAACAGATCCTTAATAGTAGCCCCCGTGCAAATGATATCACTGGGGATACATAGGTAGAGTGGGGCCCAAGGAGACCGGGGCCCAACTGACTCAAAGAATGGGACGAAGCCTCAGCGCGTAACCCATACCATACAGGATTTTTAGAAAAGACCACAAGACACTCGGTGTGCGATCTTACCACAGCGTGGCTTTCAGAAAGTGAACAAAGACTAGCGTGCGCACTTACCATAACATGGATTTAGACATCGTTCTTTTCATATGCTCTGGAGGGAGCAGCAAGCTCATAGATAACCCTCTATAGCGAGGGGAGCAGTGCCGGCTCGACCAACAAGGAGAGCTCGTGAGGGAGCAGCAAGCTCATAGATAACCCTCTATAGCGAGGGGAGCAATACCAGCTCTACCACGACAGAGCTCCAGAGAGCGGAGAACTTAACTCTCAGTTCATGAGAGGATACTAGCACGTACATGAGTAGAGTGGGGCCCAAGGAGACCGGGGCCTAACCAACTCAAAGAATGGGACGAAGCCTCGGCGCGTAACCCATACCATACAGGATTTTTAGAAAAGACCACAAGACACTCGGTGTGCGATCTTACCACAGCGTGGTTTTTAGAAAAGTGCACAGAGACTAGCGTGCGCACTTACCAAATATGGATTTTAGAAATCGTACTGTCAGATGACGAGGAGGCCTAAAGAAAGGCCTGACGTGCTGAAATTTCTGAATAACAGAGCTCTGAGAGCGGAGACTCGACCCTCATAAGAGGGGAAACTCAACGCTCAGCAGGGAGCGGCATGCTCATAGGCAGCAATGCCAGCTCTACCCAGACCGAGCTCCAGCGAGCGGAGAACTTAACTCTCAGTTCATGAGAGGATATTAGCACATACATGAGTAGAGTGGGGCCCAAGGAGACCGGGGCCTAACCAACTCAAAGAATGGGACGAAGCCTCAGCGCGTACCCCATACCATACAGGATTTTTAGAAAGACCACAAGACACTCGGTGTGCGATCTTACCACATCGTGGATTTCAGAAAGTGCCCAGAGACTAGCGTGCGCACTTACCATAATGATGGATTTGAAATTTCTATTCTCCAAATGCTCTAGCTTTAAACAACGTTACTCTCTATCGGATGCTCTCTGGAGGGAGCAGCATGCTCGTAGTCAAAGTGACCCTCTAAGAGAGGGGAGCAATGCTATCTCGACCAGCAACGAGAGCTCCTGAGGGAGCAGCATGCTCATAGGCGACCCTCTAAATGAGGGGAGCAATGCTAGCTCTACCAAGACAGAGAGGATACTCAGCACATATATAAGTAGAGTGGGGCCCAAGGTGAAAACCGGGGCCTAGCCGACTCAAAGAATGGGACGAAGCCTCAGCGCGTAACCCATACCATACAGGATTTTAGAAAAGACCGCAAAAACACTTGGTGTGCGATCTTACCACAGCGTGGTTCTTAGAAAAATGCACAGACACTAGCGTGTGCACTTACCAAATATGGATTTCAGAAACCGTATTGTCAGATGCTCTCTGGAGGGAGCAGCATGTTCATAGATGACCCTCTAAGTGAGGGGAACAATGCTAACTCTACCAAGAAAGAGCTCTGGAGAGCGGAGAATTCAACTCTCAACATGAGAGGGAACTCAGACACTCAGAAGGGAGCGACACGCTCATAAGAGACCCTCTAAAATAAGGGGAGCGATGCCAGCTCACCCAACAAAGAGAGCTCAGAAAGGGAGCAACATGCTCATAAATAACCCTCTAAAGTGAGGAGAGCAATGCTAGCTCGACCAACTATGAGAGCAACCTGACAAGGAGGCCTAGAGAAAGGCCTGACGTGCTGAGGCTTCTGAATAACAGAGCTCTGGGAGCGGAGACTCGACTCTCATATGAGAGGAAACTCAGACGCTCAGCAGGGGGCGGCATGCTCATAGGCAACCCTCTATAGCGAGGGGAGCAGCTCCAGCTCAACTAACAGGGTAGAGCTCGGAGGGGTACAGCAGCAACGAGGAGCAGGTTGTTAAGTAACAAGCTCTGGGAGCGGAACTCTACTTACGGCAAAAGAGGGAACTCACACGCTCATACGAGAGCAGTATACTCAAGGTGACCCTCACCGTGAGGGGAGCAAGACTAGCTCTACCATGATAAAGCTCTGGAGAGCGGAGAATCTACTCTCAGCATGAGAGCTCAGACACTCAGGAGGGAGCGGCATGCTCAAAAAATAACCCTCCACATTCTAGGCGAGGGGAGCAAACCGGCTCGACCTACAAACAGAGGGATACCTAACAACCCGAACGAGCTGCTGGAAAAGTATCAGGTAACAGGTAGCTGAACAGAAGGCAACAAGGGCTCAGGGAAACTGCTACTTAAAACCCTAATAAGGGTGGGCAGTTCCAAGCTAAACCTCGTGTGCCTATTATTGCCTCGTTTGAAGAACAAAAGGGCCAAACTCGAAATGCTGCTCCTAGTTACCAAAGCATAGTAATAACGACGCTCATCCATACCTGATACCATTTCTAAAGTAGATTGAACACATCCCAGCGAATCTGAAAATTGGATCGTACTCACCCATCCAAGGATCCAGCGCATAAGATCGGACCCAGAGGCGCAAACAGGGCCTAGGTCCAGATCATCAGTAAGGCAGGTTCTAAAGGCATAGAACCTAACCAAAATCATCATAGATCCGGTAGATGGAAATGTGAGTGTAGGAGGTGCTCACCTAGCCTCAGTTAGGTGGAGTGAACGGAGGTTGCAAGGGAATTAGAGAGGGAGATGTAAAGGCCCTCTGAAGGAAGGAAAGTCTCAACTTTCACCCTGGCCCGGGCGAGAGCGTTGTGAACGCCTCTTCCAGACCACGTCCCTCAGGTTCTGCCTACCTCTCGTCGACCTGCGCTTCCCTGAGGCCTTACCCGCAGGCGGGGGAGGGGCGCGAGTCGCGACACTAGCCTTCTGTACCCATCTTTGATCCTCAGATCCAGATGGGCCAGGACCCTCGCGTTGTTTGGGTTCAGACCTGGACCTTCTCGGGATGAAGGTTTTAAAAGCCGCTGAGCGCGCCCTCGCCTCCCTAAACTTTTCAACCACCGTCTCGACGGAGGTACCAAAAAGTTCAGAAGGCGAAACCGGCGCATCGAGAAGAAAGCCCCTCTCTTTCTTCCCAACGTCTGCCAGGTTCAACCACAGTTGTCTCTCCGTTACCACCATGGCCGCCATGGACCTGCCCATAGCAGCGGCGGCCTGTTTGGTGGCTCGGAGAGCCAAATCAGTGGTGCGGCGCAACTCAGCCACCTCGTCAGGGGAAAGACCCTGACCCTTATCCAGGTCTTTCAGCAGATCAGCCTGATAAGCCTGAAGCACAGCCATCGTGTGCACCGAGGCGATGGCCTGACCTGCTGCTGCATATGCCTTACCATTTAAGCGAGATGTCATCTGAAGGGGCTTAGATGGCAAGGAAGGAACCTGAAGAGAGGATGCCTTGCCCTCAGAGAGATAGCTAGCTAGCGTCTCTTCTATGGGAGGCATCCGCTCATAGCCGTTCTCACGCATCCCCTCAATATTAGCATAACTGGTATGCTGAAATCTAACAATACGAGAGGAAAACGGCTTTTTCCATTCCTTCTCAACCTCCGTATGAAGGTCAGGAAGGAAAGGAAGGTTCACTTGGGCTGGGGGGTTATGGCCAGAGAGATAACGCTCATCGAGACGACCCCGCGGCGCCACCACTCTGGCCCGCTTCCACGGCAAGTCAAGCCTTGCCGAGGCGCGTTCCATAACCTCCAACAGCTCCTCATACGCAGGGCAGGAGGATTGAGAGGGCTCAGTCTCGACTTCTTCACCCTCAGACATCTCCTGCTCTTCCTGGGCAGCGCCCAGCAGAGCACTAGCTGTTGAGTCAGATGGCGCCAGTGAAATCGCGTCATCCTCCTCCAGCAGCTCGCCCTCGTCCGCGACTGATGAGCGTGAGAAGGAAAGCCCCTTCTCTAACTCACCAGCGAGACTCACCTGCGAGCCCCATGAGCTCATTTTCCTCCGTGCCTCAGCAGCAGAGGGTCCTGAACCCCGGGGAGCAGATGGCTGTCCCTCCTTCCTCAAAAAGAGAGACAAACGAGAGCGGAGCGTTTTCATGGAAAACCGCTCACAGTGCACGCATACCGCTCCCTCGAGAACATCGCGTGCGTGCTCTTCACCCAAACAAAAGACGCAAAGATCGTGCGAATCATCAGGTGTCAGATAACGCGGACACGGATGCACACACCTCTTAAACGCCTTGCTAGTGCTCGCCATTATTATATTTAGAAGAAACCGTTCTTACCTCGTGAATACACGCTTCAAACAAAGCAGTCATTGAAGACGAAGAAGAGGATGATGCTTTCTCCCGGCGCCCCTTTATACTGTGGCGCACCGGGAGTGACGTCATAGGCTGTCGCCGGCCAATATTTGGTGTTGTTGTATATATGCTTCAGACACGGGTCACGTAGATGGAGTTCCCCATAGCGACCTCTAGAGGACGCAGTTCGAAGTTCCCTTGATAGGGAACTAATTTCTCTCACTGAGAAAGAAGCTTTTCAGCATCTGTGGCCTTTTTTTCTCTTCATTTGCACTTAACACAGCATCAGTGTTCTTAGAAGTTCTGAACAAGTGATTCTGTCCATTGAAGCTCAAACATGACTTGCTCTGCAAAAAAACTCTAACTCATGAAAATCTGGCTTCTGCATTGCAAATAACATTTCATTTCATGAGAAAGAAAGAAACATGTTACATGTACTTATGCTTTACTGTTAAAATTGAAAAAAACAAATTTCTGTCACTGAGAAAGAAGCTTTTCAGCATCTGTGGCCTTTTTTTCTCTTAATTTGCTAAGTTGCTCAAAACACAGCATTAGTGTTCTTAGAAGGTCTAAACAAGTGATTCTGTCAATTGAAGCTCAAACATGACTTGCTCTGCAAAAAAACTCTAACTCATGAAAATCTGGCTTCTGCATTGCAAATAACATTTCATTTCATGAGAACGAAACATCTCTCGTGTACTTAAGCTTTGCTTTAAAATTGTAAAAAACAACTTTCTCTCACTGAGAAAGAAGCATTTCAGCATCTGTGGCCTTTTATACTTCATTTGCACTAAACCCAGTATTAGTGTTCTTAGAAGCTCTGAACAAGTGATTCTGTCCATTGAAGCTCTAAGATGACTTGCTCTGCAAAAAAACTCTAACTCATGAAAATCTGTCTTCTGCTTTGCAAATAACATTTCATTTCATGAGAAAGAAAGAAACATGTTACATGTACTTATGCTTTACTGTTCAAATTGCAAAAAACAAATTTCTCTCACTGAGAAAGAAGCTTTTCAGCATCTGTGGCCTTTTTTTCTCTTCATTTGCACTAAACACAGCATTAGTGTTCTTAGAAGGTCTAAACAAGTGATTCTGTCCATTGAAGCTCTAAGATGACTTGCTCTGCAAAAAAACTATAACTCATGAAAATCTGTCTTCTGCTTTGCAAATAACATTTAATTTCATGAGAAATAAATATCTTTCATATCCTTAAACTTTACTGTTAAAATTGCCAAAAAACAACTTTCTCTCACTGACAAAGAAGCTTTTCAGCATCTGTGGCCTTTTTTTCTCTTAATTTGCTAAGTTGCTCAAAACACAGCATTAGTGTTCTTAGAAGGTCTAAACAAGTGATTCTGTCAATTGAAGCTCAAACATCACTTGCGCTTCAAAAAAACTCTATCTCATGAAAATCTGGCTTCTGCATTGCAAATAACATTTCATTTCATGAGAACGAAACATCTCTTGTGTACTTAAGCGTTGCTGTTAAAATTGTAAAAAACAACTTTCTCTCACTGAGAAAGAAGCATTTCAGCATCTGTGGCCTTTTTTTCTTCATTTGCACTAAACCCAGCATTAGTGTTCTTAGAAGCTCTGAACAAGTGATTCTGTCCATTGAAGCTCAAACATGACTTGCTCTGCAAAAAAACTCTAACTCATGAAAATCTGGCTTCTGCATTGCAAAAAACATTTCATTTCATGAGAAAGAAACATGTTACATGTACTTAAGCTTTACTGTTAAAATTGCAAAAAACAAATTTCTCTCACTGAGAAAGAAGCTTTTCAGCAGCTGTGGCCCTTTTTTCTCTTCATTTGCATTAAACACAGCATTAGTGTTCTTAGAAGCTCTGAACAAGTGATTCTGTCCATTGAAGCTCAAACATGACTTGCTCTGCCAAAAACCTCTAACTCATGAAAATCTGGCTTCTGCATTGCAAAAAACATTTCATTTCATGAGAAATATCTTTCATATCCTTAAACTTTACTGTTAAAATAGCAAAAAACTAATTTCTCTCACTGAGAAAGAAGCTTTTCAGCATCTGTGGCCTTTTTTTCTCTTCATTTGCACTTAACACAGCATTAGTGTTCTTAGAAGTTCTGAACAAGTGATTCTGTCCATTGAAGCTCTAACATGACTTGCTCTGCCAAAAATCTCTAACTCATGAAAATCTGGCTTCTGCATTGCAAATAACATTTAATTTCATGAGAAAGAAACATGTTACATGTACTTATGCTTTACTGTTAAAATTGAAAAAAACAAATTTCTGTCACTGAGAAAGAAGCTTTTCAGCATCTGTGGCCTTTTTTTCTCTTCATTTGCACTAAACACAGCATTAGTGTTTTTAGAAGGTCTAAACAAGTGATTCTGTCCATTGAAGCTCTAAGATGACTTGCTCTGCAAAAAAACTATAACTCATGATAATCTGTCTTCTGCTTTGCAAATAACATTTCATTTCATGAGAAATAAATATCTTTCATATCCTTAAACTTTACTGTTAAAATTGCAAAAAACTAATTTCTCTCACTGAGAAAGAAGCTTTTCAGCATCTGTGGCCTTTTTTTCTCTTCATTTGCACTTAACACAGCATTAGTGTTCTTGGAAGTTCTGAACAAGTGATTCTGTCCATTGAAGCTCTAACATGACTTGCTCTGCCAAAAATCTCTAACTCATGAAAATCTGTATTCTGCATTGCAAATAACATTTCATTTCATGAGAAAGAAAGAAACATGTTACATGTACTTATGCTTTACTGTTAAAATTGCAAAAAAAAAAATTCTCTCACTGAGAAAGAAGCTTTTCAGCATCTGTGGCCTTTTTTTCTCTTCATTTGCGAAGTTGCACAAAAGACAGCATTAGTGTTCTTAGAAGGTCTAAACAAGTGATTCTGTCCATTGAAGCTCTAACATGACTTGCTCTGCCAAAAATCTCTAACTCATGAAAATCTGGCTTCTGCATTGCAAATAACATTTAATTTCATGAGAAAGAAACATGTTACATGTACTTATGCTTTACTGTTAAAATTGAAAAAAACAAATTTCTGTCACTGAGAAAGAAGCTTTTCAGCATCTGTGGCCTTTTTTTCTCTTCATTTGCACTAAACACAGCATTAGTGTTTTTAGAAGGTCTAAACAAGTGATTCTGTCCATTGAAGCTCTAAGATGACTTGCTCTGCAAAAAAACTATAACTCATGATAATCTGTCTTCTGCTTTGCAAATAACATTTCATTTCATGAGAAATAAATATCTTTCATATCCTTAAACTTTACTGTTAAAATTGCAAAAAACTAATTTCTCTCACTGAGAAAGAAGCTTTTCAGCATCTGTGGCCTTTTTTTCTCTTCATTTGCACTTAACACAGCATTAGTGTTCTTGGAAGTTCTGAACAAGTGATTCTGTCCATTGAAGCTCTAACATGACTTGCTCTGCCAAAAATCTCTAACCCATGAAAATCTGTATTCTGCATTGCAAATAACATTTCATTTCATGAGAACGAAACATCTCTCGTGTACTTAAGGTTTGCTGTTAAAATTGTAAAAAACAACTTTCTCTCACTGAGAAAGAAGCATTTCAGCATCTGTGGCCTTTTTTTCTTCATTTGCACTAAACCCAGCAAAAGTGTTCTTAGAAGCTCTGAACAAGTGATTCTGTCCATTGAAGCTCAAACATGACTTGCTCTGCAAAAAAACTCTATCTCATGAAAATCTGGCTTCTGCATTGCAAAAAACATTTCATTTCATGAGAAAGAAACACGTTACATGTACATAAGCTTTACTGTTAAAATTGCAAAAAACTAATTTCTCTCACTGAGAAAGAAGCTTTTCAGCATCTGTGGCCTTTTTTTCTCTTCATTTGCGAAGTTACACAAAACACAGCATTAGTGTTCTTAGAAGCTCTAAACAAGTGATTCTGTCAATTGAAGCTCAAACATCACTTGCGCTGCAAAAAAACTCTCTCATGAAAATCTGGCTTCTGCATTGCAAATAACATTTCATTTCATGAGAAATAAAGTAACATGTTACTTGTACTTATGCTTTACTGTTAAAATGGCAAAAAACAAATTTCTCTCACTGAGAAAGAAGATTTTCAGCATCTGTGGCCGTTTTTTCTCTTCATTTGCATTAAACACAGCATTAGTGTTCTTAGAAGCTCTGAACAAGTGATTCTGTCCATTGAAGCTCAAACATGACTTGCTCTGCCAAAAATCTCTAACTCATGAAAATCTGTATTCTGCATTGCAAATAACATTTCATTTCATGAGAACGAAACATCTCTCGTGTACTTAAGCTTTGCTGTTAAAATTGTAAAAAACAACTTTCTCTCACTGAGAAAGAAGCTTTTCAGCATCTGTGGCCTTTTTTTCTTCATTTGCACTAAACCCAGCATTAGTGTTCTTAGAAGCTCTGAACAAGTGATTCTGTCCATTGAAGCTCAAACATGACTTGCTCTGCAAAAAAACTCTAACTCATGAAAATCTGGCTTCTGCATTGCAAATAACATTTCATTTCATGAGAAAGAAAGAAACATGTTACATGTACTTATGCTTTACTGTTAAAATTGCAAAAAAATAATTTCTCTCACTGAGAAAGAAGCTTTTCAACATCTGTGGCCTTTTTTTCTCTTCATTTGCACTAAACACAGCATTAGTGTTCTTAGAAGCTCTGAAGAAGTGATTCTGTCCATTGAAGCTCTAACATGACTTGCTCTGCCAAAAATCTCTAACTCATGAAAATCTGTATTCTGCATTGCAAATAACATTTCATTTCATGAGAACGAAACATCTCTCGTGTACTTAAGCTTTGCTTTAAAATTGTAAAAAACAACTTTCTCTCACTGAGAAAGAAGCATTTCAGCATCTGTGGCCTTTTATACTTCATTTGCACTAAACCCAGCATTAGTGTTCTTAGAAGCTCTGAACAAGTGATTCTGTCCATTGAAGCTCTAAGATGACTTGCTCTGCAAAAAAACTATAACTCATGAAAATCTGTCTTCTGCTTTGCAAATAACATTTAATTTAATGAGAAATAAATATCTTTCATATCCTTAAACTTTACTGTTAAAATTGCAAAAAACTAATTTCTCTCACTGAGAAAGAAGCTTTTCAGCATCTGTGGCCTTTTTTTCTCTTCATTTGCACTTAACACAGCATTAGTGTTCTTAGAAGTTCTGAACAAGTGATTCTGTCCATTGAAGCTCTAACATGACTTGCTCTGCCAAAAATCTCTAACTCATGAAAATCTGTATTCTGCATTGCAAATAACATTTCATTTCATGAGAACGAAACATCTCACGTGTATTTAAGCTTTGCTGTTAAAATTGCAAAAAACAACTTTCTCTCACTGAGAAAGAAGCTTTTCAGCATCTGTGGCCTTTTTTTCTTCATTTGCACTAAACACAGCATTAGTGTTCTTAGAAGGTCTAAACAAGTGATTCTGTCCATTGAAGCTCTAACATGACTTGCTCTGCAAAAAAACTCTTAACTCATGAAAATCTGTCTTATGCAATGCAAATATTTCATTTCATGAGAAAGAAACTGTACATGTACTTAAGCTTTGCTGTCAAAATTGTAAAAAACAACTTTCTCTCACTGAGAAAGATGCTTTTCAGCAACTGTGGCCTTTTTATCTCTTCATTTGCTAAGTTGCACAAAACACAGCATTAGTGTTTTTAGATGGTCTAAACAAGTGTTTCTGTCCATTGAAGCTCTAAGATGACTTGCTCTGCAAAAAAAGTCTACCTCATGAAAATCTGTATTCTACATTGCAAATAACATTTCATTTCAAGAGAACGAAACATTTCTCGTGTATTTAAGCTTTGCTGTTAAAATTGCAAAAAACAACTTTCTGTCACTGAAAAAGAAGCGTTTAAGCATCTGTGGCCTTTTTTTCTTCATTTGCACTAAACACAGCATTAGTGTTCTTAGGTCTAAACAAGTGATTCTGTCCATTGAAGCTCTAACATGACTTGCTCTGACAAAAATCTCTAACTCATGAAAATCTGGCTTCTGCATTGCAAATAACATTTAATTTCATGAGAAAGAAACATGTTACATGTACTTAAGCTTTACTGTTAAAATTGCAAAAAACTAATTTCTCTCACTGAGAAAGAAGCTTTTCAGCATCTGTGGCCTTTTTTCTCTTCATTTGCACTAAACACAGCATGAGTGTTCTTAGAAGGTCTAAACAAGTGATTCTGTCAATTGAAGCTCAAACATCACTTGCTCTGCAAAAAACCCTAACTCATGAAAATCTGGCTTCTGCATTGCAAATAACATTTCATTTCATGAGAAAGAAAGAAACATGTTACATGTACTTATGCTTTACTGTTAAAATTGCAAAAAAAAAAATTATCTCACTGAGAAAGAAGCTTTTCAGCATCTGTGGCCTTTTTTTCTTCATTTGCACTAAACCCAGCAAAAGTGTTCTTAGAAGCTCTGAACAAGTGATTCTGTCCATTGAAGCTCAAACATGACTTGCTCTGCAAAAAACTCTAACTCATGAAAATCTGGCTTCTGCATTGCAAAAAACATTTCATTTCATGAGAAAGAAACATGTTACATGTACATAAGCTTTACTGTTAAAATTGCAAAAAACTAATTTCTCTCACTGAGAAAGAAGCTTTTCAGCATTTGTGGCCTTTTTTTCTCTTCATTTGCGAAGTTGCACAAAAGACAGCATTAGTGTTCTTAGAAGGTCTAAACAAGTGATTCTGTCCATTGAAGCTCTAACATGACTTGCTCTGCCAAAAATCTCTAACTCATGAAAATCTGGCTTCTGCATTGCAAATAACATTTAATTTCATGAGAAAGAAACATGTTACATGTACTTATGCTTTACTGTTAAAATTGAAAAAAACAAATTTCTGTCACTGAGAAAGAAGCTTTTCAGCATCTGTGGCCTTTTTTTCTCTTCATTTGCACTAAACACAGCTTTAGTGTTTTTAGAAGGTCTAAACAAGTGATTCTGTCCATTGAAGCTCTAAGATGACTTGCTCTGCAAAAAAACTATAACTCATGATAATCTGTCTTCTGCTTTGCAAATAACATTTCATTTCATGAGAAATAAATATCTTTCATATCCTTAAACTTTACTGTTAAAATTGCAAAAAACTAATTTCTCTCACTGAGAAAGAAGCTTTTCAGCATCTGTGGCCTTTTTTTCTCTTCATTTGCACTTAACACAGCATTAGTGTTCTTGGAAGTTCTGAACAAGTGATTCTGTCCATTGAAGCTCAAACATGACTTGCTCTGCCAAAAATCTCTAACTCATGAAAATCTGGCTTCTGCATTGCAAATAACATTTAATTTCATGAGAACGAAACATCTCTCGTGTACTTAAGCTTTGCTGTTAAAGTTGTAAAAAACAACTTTCTCTCACTGAGAAAGAAGCTTTTCAGCATCTGTGGCCTTTTTTTCTTCATTTGCACTAAACCCAGCATTAGTGTTCTTAGAAGCTCTAAACAATTTATTCTGTTCTTTGAAGCTCTAACATGACTTGCTCTGCCAAAAATCTCTAACTCATGAAAATCTGTATTCTGAATTGCAAATAACATTTCATTTCATGAGAAAGAAAGAAACATGTTACATGTACTTATGCTTTACTGTTAAAATTGCAAAAAAATAATTTCTCTCACTGAGAAAGAAGCTTTTCAACATCTGTGGCCTTTTTTTCTCTTCATTTGCACTAAACACAGCATTAGTGTTCTTAGAAGCTCTGAAGAAGTGATTCTGTCCATTGAAGCTCTAACATGACTTGCTCTGCCAAAAATCTCTAACTCATGAAAATCTGGCTTCTGCATTGCAAATAACATTTAATTTCATGAGAACGAAACATCTCTCGTGTACTTAAGCTTTGCTGTTAAAGTTGTAAAAAACAACTTTCTCTCACTGAGAAAGAAGCTTTTCAGCATCTGTGGCCTTTTATACTTCATTTGCACTAAACCCAGCATTAGTGTTCTTAGAAGCTCTGAACAAGTGATTCTGTCCATTGAAGCTCTAAGATGACTTGCTCTGCAAAAAAACTATAACTCATGAAAATCTGTCTTCTGCTTTGCAAATAACATTTAATTTCATGAGAAATAAATATCTTTCATATCCTTAAACTTTACTGTTAAAATTGCAAAAAACAACTTTCTCTCACTGAGAAAGAAGCTTTTCAGCATCTGTGGCCTTTTTTTCTTCATTTGCACTAAACACAGCATTAGTGTTCTTAGAAGGTCTAAACAAGTGATTCTGTCCGTTGAAGCTCTAACATGACTTGCTCTGCAAAAAAACTCTTAACTCATGAAAATCTGTCTTATGCATTGCAAATATTTCATTTCATTAGAAAGAAACGGTACATGTACTTAAGCTTTGCTGTCAAAATTGTAAAAAACAACTTTCTCTCACTGAGAAAGATGCTTTTCAGCAACTGTGGCCTTTTTATCTCTTCATTTGCTAAGTTGCCCAAAACACAGCATTAGTGTTTTTAGATGGTCTAAACAAGTGTTTCTGTCCATTGAAGCTCTAAGATGACTTGCTCTGCAAAAAAAGTCTACCTCATGAAAATCTGTATTCTGCATTGCAAATAACATTTCATTTCAAGAGAACGAAACATTTCTCGTGTATTTAAGCTTTGCTGTTAAAATTGCAAAAAACAACTTTCTGTCTCTGAAAAAGAAGCGTTTCAGCATCTGTGGCCTTTTTTTCTTCATTTGCACTAAACACAGCATTAGTGTTCTTAGAAGGTCTAAACAAGTGATTCTGTCCATTGAAGCTCTAACATGACTTGCTCTGCAAAAAAAACTCTAACTCATGAAAATCTGTATTCTGCATTGCAAATAACATTTCATTTCATGAGAAAGAAACGGTACATGTACTTAAGCTTTACTGTTAAAATTGCAAAAAACTAATTTCTCTCGCTGAGAAAGAAGCTTTTCAGCATCTGTGGCCTTTTTATCTCTTCATTTGCTAAGTTGCACAGAACACAGCATTAGTGTTTTTAGATGGTCTAAACAAGTGTTTCTGTCCATTGAAGCTCTAAGATGACTTGCTCTGCAAAAAAAGTCTACCTCATGAAAATCTGTATTCTGCATTGCAAATAACATTTCATTTCAAGAGAACGAAACATTTCTCGTGTATTTAAGCTTTGCTGTTAAAATTGCAAAAAACAACTTTCTGTCACTGAAAAAGAAGCGTTTCAGCATCTGTGGCCTTTTTTTCTTCATTTGCACTAAACACAGCATTAGTGTTCTTAGAATCTCTAAACAATTGATTCTGTCCTTTGAAGCTCTAACATGACTTGCTCTGCCAAAAATCTCTAACTCATGAAAATCTGTATTCTGAATTCCAAATAACATTTCATTTCATGAGAAAGAAACGGTACATGTACTTAAGCTTTACTGTTAAAATTGCAAAAAACTAATTTCTCTCGCTGAAAAAGAAGCTTTTCAGCATCTGTGGCCTTTTTATCTCCTCATTTGCTAAGTTGCACAAAACACAGCATTAGTGTTTTTAGATGGTCTAAACAGGTGTTTCTGTCCATTGAAGCTCTAACATGACTTGCTCTGCAAAAAAAGTCTACCTCATGAAAATCTGTATTCTGCATTGCAAATAACATTTCATTTCAAGAGAACGAAACATCTCTCGTGTATTTAAGCTTTGCTGTTAAAATTGCAAAAAACAACTTTCTCTCACTGAGAAAGAAGCTTTTCAGCATCTGTGGCCTTTTTTTCTTCATTTGCACTAAACACAGCATTAGTGTTCTTAGAATCTCTAAACAATTGATTCTGTCCTTTGAAGCTCTAACATGACTTGCTCTGCCAAAAATCTCTAACTCATGAAAATCTGTATTCTGCATTGCAAATAACATTTAATTTCATGAGAACGAAACATCTCACGTGTATTTAAGCTTTGCTGTTAAAATTGCAAAAAACAACTTTCTCTCACTGAGAAAGAAGCTTTTCAGCATCTGTGGCCTTTTTTTCTTCATTTGCACTAAACACAGCATGAGTGCTCTTAGAAGGTCTAAACAAGTGATTCTGTCCATTGAAGCTATAACATGACTTGCTCTGCAAAAAAACTCTAACTCATGAAAATCTGTATTCTGCATTGCAAATAACATTTCATTTCATGATAAAGAAATATTTTTCACCTACTTCAGCTTTACTCTTAAAATTGCATAAACTAACTTTCTCTCACTGAGAAAGAAGCTTTTCAGCATCTGTGGCCTTGCTTTCTCTTTAGTTGATTAGTTGCACTAAACACAGCACTAGTGTCCTTAGAAGCTCTAAACCAGTGATTATGTGCACTGAAGCTATAACATGACTTGGTCTGCAAAAATACTCTAACAGATGAAAATCTGTCACCTGCATTGCAAATAACATTTCATTTCATGATAAAGAAACATTTTTCACCTACTTCAAGTTTACTCTTAAAATTTAATAAACCAACTTTCTCTCACTGAGAAAGAAGCTTTTCAGCATCTCAGGCCTTGCTTTCTCTTTATTTGCACTAAACACAGCACTAGTGTTCTTACACGCTCTAAACCAGTGATTATGTGCATTGAAGCTATAACATGACTTGGTCTGTAAAAATACTCTAACACATGAAAATCTGTCTACTGCATTGCAAATATTTAATTTCATGAAAATCTATCTTCTGCATTGCAAATAAAATTTCATTTCATGATAAAGAAATATTTTTCACCTACTTCAGCTTTACTCTTAAAATTGCATAAACCAACTTTCTCTCACTGAGAAAGAAGCTTTTCAGCATCTGTGGCCTTGCTTCTGTTTATTTGCATAGTTGCACTTCAGACAGCATTAATGTTCTTAAAAAGCTCTAAAACTAACGAAGTTCTTACATGACTTTGAACATGACTTTAACATGTGCATTGAAGATCTAACATGACTTGCTCTGCAAAAATACTCTAACACATGAAAATCTGTCTCCTGCATTGCAAATGACATTTCATTTAATGAGAAATTAACATTATTCATGTACTTCAGCTTTACTCTTAAAATTGCATAAACCAACTTTCTCTCACTGAGAAAGAAGCTTTTCAGAATCTGTGTCCTTGCTTTCTCTTTATTTGCACTAAAACACAGCACTAGTGTTCTTAAAATCTCTAAACCTGTGATTATGTGCATTGAAGCTATAACATGACTCGGTCTGCAAAAAACCTCTAACACATAAAAATCTGTCTACTGCATTGCAAATAAAATTTCATTTCATGATAAAGAAACATTTTTCACCTACTTCAAGTTTACTCTTAAAATTAAATAAACCAACTTTCTCTCACTGAGAAAGAAGCTTTTCAGCATCTCAGGCTTTGCTTTCTCTTTATTTGCACTAAACACAGCACTAGTGTTCTTACAAGCTCTAAACCAGTGATTATGTGCATTGAGGCTAAAACATGACTTGGTCTGCAAAAAACCTCTAACACATAAAAATCTGTCTACTGCATTGCAAATAAAATTTCATTTCATGATAAAGAAATATTTTTCACCCACTTCAGCTTTACTCTTAAAATTGCATAAACTAACTTTCTCTCACTGAGAAAGAAGCTTTTCAGCATCTGTGGCCTTGCTTTCTCTTTAGTTGATTAGTTGCACTAAACACAGCACTAGTATCCTTAGAAGCTCTAAACCAGTGATTATGTGCACTGAAGCTATGACATGACTTGGTCTGTAAAAATACTCTAACACATGAAAATCTGTCTACTGCATTGCAACTATTTAATTTCATGAAAATCTATCTTCTGCATTGCAAATAAAATTTCATTTCATGATAAAGAAATATTTTTCACCTACTTCAGCTTTACTCTTAAAATTGCATAAACCAACTTTCTCTCACTGAGAAAGAAGCTTTTCAGCATCTGTGGCCTTGCTTCTGTTTATTTGCATAGTTGCACTTCAGACAGCATTAATGTTCTTAAAAAGCTCTAAAACTAACGAAGTTCTTACATGACTTTGAACATGACTTTAACATGTGCATTGAAGATCTAACATGACTTGCTCTGCAAAAATACTCTAACACATGAAAATCTGTCTCCTGCATTGCAAATGACATTTCATTTAATGAGAAATAAACATTATTCATGTACTTCAGCTTTACTCTTAAAATTGCATAAACCAACTTTCTCTCACTGAGAAAGAAGCTTTTCAGAATCTGTGTCCTTGCTTTCTCTTTATTTGCACTAAAACACAGCACTAGTGTTCTTAAAAGCTCTAAACCTGTGATTATGTGCACTGAAGCTATAACATGACTCGGTCTGCAAAAAACCTCTAACACATAAAAATCTGTCTACTGCATTGCACATAAAATTTCATTTCATGATAAAGAAAATTTTTCACCTACTTCAAGTTTACTCTTAAAATTTAATAAACCAACTTTCTCTCACTGAGAAAGAAGCTTTTCAGCATCTCAGGCTTTGCTTTCTCTTTATTTGCACTAAACACAGCACTAGTGTTCTTACAAGCTCTAAACCAGTGATTATGTGCATTGAGGCTAAAACATGACTTGGTCTGCAAAAAACCTCTAACACATAAAAATCTGTCTTCTGCATTGCAAATAACATTTCATTTCATGATAAAGAAATATTTTTCACCTACTTCAGCTTTACTCTTAAAATTGCATAAACTAACTTTCTCTCACTGAGAAAGAAGCTTTTCAGCATCTGTGGCCTTGCTTTCTATTTAGTTGATTAGTTGCACTAAACACAGCACTAGTGTCCTTAGAAGCTCTAAACCAGTGATTATGTGCACTGAAGCTATAACATGACTTGGTCTGCAAAAATACTCTAACAGATGAAAATCTGTCACCTGCATTGCAAATAACATTTCATTTCATGATAAAGAAACATTTTTCACCTACTTCAAGTTTACTCTTAAAATTTAATAAACCAACTTTCTCTCACTGAGAAAGAAGCTTTTCAGCATCTCAGGCCTTGCTTTCTCTTTATTTGCACTAAACACAGCACTAGTGTTCTTACACGCTCTAAACCAGTGATTATGTGCATTGAAGCTATAACATGACTTGGTCTGCAAAAAACCTCTAACACATAAAAATCTGTCTTCTGCATTGCAAATAAAATTTCATTTCATGATAAAGAAACATTTTTCACCTACTTCAAGTTTACTCTTAAAATTTAATAAACCAACTTTCTCTCACTGAGAAAGAAGCTTTTCAGCATCTCAGGCCTTGCTTTCTCTTTATTTGCACTAAAACACAGCACTAGTGTTCTTAAAAGCTCTAAACCAGTGATTATGTGCATTGAAGCTATAACATGACTTGGTCTGCAAAAAACCTCTAACACATAAAAATCTGTCTACTGCATTGCAAATAAAATTTAATTTCATGATAAAGAAATATTTTTCACCTACTTCAGCTTTACTCTTAAAATTGCATAAACTAACTTTCTCTCACTGAGAAAGAAGCTTTTCAGCATCTGTGGCCTTGCTTTCTCTTTAGTTGATTAGTTGCACTAAACACAGCACTAGTATCCTTAGAAGCTCTAAACCACTGATTATGTGCACTGAAGCTATGACATGACTTGGTCTGTAAAAATACTCTAACACATGAAAATCTGTCTACTGCATTGCAAATATTTAATTTCATGAAAATCTATCTTCTGCATTGCAAATAAAATTTCATTTCATGATAAAGAAATATTTTTCACCTACTTCAGCTTTACTCTTAAAATTGCATAAACCAACTTTCTCTCACTGAGAAAGAAGCTTTTCAGCATCTGTGGCCTTGCTTCTGTTTATTTGCATAGTTGCACTTCAGACAGCATTAATGTTCTTAAAAAGCTCTAAAACTAACGAAGTTCTTACATGACTTTGAACATGACTTTAACATGTGCATTGAAGATCTAACATGACTTGCTCTGCAAAAATACTCTAACACATGAAAATCTGTCTCCTTCATTGCAAATGACATTTCATTTAATGAGAAATTAACATTATTCATGTACTTCAGCTTTACTCTTAAAATTGCATAAACCAACTTTCTCTCACTGAGAAAGAAGCTTTTCAGAATCTGTGCCCTTGCTTTCTCTTTATTTGCACTAAAACACAGCACTAGTGTTCTTAAAAGCTCTAAACCAGTGATTATGTGCATTGAAGCTATAACATGACTTGGTCTGCAAAAAACCTCTAACACATAAAAATCTGTCTACTGCATTGCAAATAAAATTTCATTTCATGATAAAGAAACATTTTTCACCTACTTCAAGTTTACTCTTAAAATTTAATAAACCAACTTTCTCTCAATGAGAAAGAAGCTTTTCAGCATCTCAGGCCTTGCTTTCTCTTTATTTGCACTAAACACAGCACTAGTGTTCTTACACGCTCTAAACCAGTGATTATGTGCATTGAAGCTATAACATGACTTGATATGCAAAAAAATTCTAACACATAAAAATCTGTCTTCTGCATTGCAAATAACATTTCATTTCATGATAAAGAAATATTTTTCACCTACTTCAGCTTTACTCTTAAAATTGCATAAACTAACTTTCTCTCACTGAGAAAGAAGCTTTTCAGCATCTGTGGCCTTGCTTTCTCTTTAGTTGATTAGTTGCACTAAACACAGCACTAGTGTCCTTAGAAGCTCTAAACCAGTGATTATGTGCACTGAAGCTATAACATGACTTGGTCTGCAAAAAACCTCTAACACATAAAAATCTGTCTTCTGCATTGCAAATAAAATTTCATTTCATGATAAAGAAACATTTTTCACCTACTTCAAGTTTACTCTTAAAATTTAATAAACCAACTTTCTCTCATTGAGAAAGAAGCTTTTCAGCATCTCAGGCCTTGCTTTCTCTTTATTTGCACTAAAACACAGCACTAGTGTTCTTAAAAGCTCTAAACCAGTGATTATGTGCATTGAAGCTATAACATGACTTGGTCTGCAAAAAACCTCTAACACATAAAAATCTGTTTACTGCATTGCAAATAAAATTTCATTTCATGATAAAGAAATATTTTTCACCCACTTCAGCTTTACTCTTAAAATTGCATAAACTAACTTTCTCTCACTGAGAAAGAAGCTTTTCAGCATCTGTGGCCTTGCTTTCTCTTTAGTTGATTAGTTGCACTAAACACAGCACTAGTATCCTTAGAAGCTCTAAACCAGTGATTATGTGCACTGAAGCTATGACATGACTTGGTCTGTAAAAATACTCTAACACATGAAAATCTGTCTACTGCATTGCAAATATTTAATTTCATGAAAATCTATCTTCTGCATTGCAAATAAAATTTCATTTCATGATAAAGAAATATTTTTCACCTACTTCAGCTTTACTCTTAAAATTGCATAAACCAACTTTCTCTCACTGAGAAAGAAGCTTTTCAGCATCTGTGGCCTTGCTTCTGTTTATTTGCATAGTTGCACTTCAGACAGCATTAATGTTCTTAAAAAGCTCTAAAACTAACGAAGTTCTTACATGACTTTGAACATGACTTTAACATGTGCATTGAAGATCTAACATGACTTGCTCTGCAAAAATACTCTAACACATGAAAATCTGTCTCCTGCATTGCAAATGACATTTCATTTAATGAGAAATTAACATTATTCATGTACTTCAGCTTTACTCTTAAAATTGCATAAACCAACTTTCTCTCACTGAGAAAGAAGCTTTTCAGAATCGGTGTCCTTGCTTTCTCTTTATTTGCACTAAAACACAGCACTAGTGTTCTTAAAAGCTCTAAACCTGTGATTATGTGCATTGAAGCTATAACATGACTCGGTCTGCAAAAAACCTCTAACACATAAACATCTGTCTACTGCATTGCAAATAAAATTTCATTTCATGATAAAGAAACATTTTTCACCTACTTCAAGTTTACTCTTAAAATTAAATAAACCAACTTTCTCTCACTGAGAAAGAAGCTTTTCAGCATCTCAGGCTTTGCTTTCTCTTTAGTGTTCTTACAAGCTCTAAACCAGTGATTATGTGCATTGAGGCTAAAACATGACTTGGTCTGCAAAAAACCTCTAACACATAAAAATCTGTCTACTGCATTGCAAATAAAATTTCATTTCATGATAAAGAAATATTTTTCACCCACTTCAGCTTTACTCTTAAAATTGCATAAACTAACTTTCTCTCACTGAGAAAGAAGCTTTTCAGCATCTGTGGCCTTGCTTTCTCTTTAGTTGATTAGCTGCACTAAACACAGCACTAGTATCCTTAGAATCTCTAAACCTGTGATTATGTGCATTGAAGCTATAACATGACTTGGTCTGCAAAAAACCTCTAACACATAAAAATCTGTCTACTGCATTGCAAATAAAATTTCATTTCATGATAAAGAAACATTTTTCAACTACTTCAAGTTTACTCTTAAAATTAAATAAACCAACTTTCTCTCACTGAGAAAGAAGCTTTTCAGCATCTCAGGCTTTGCTTTCTCTTTATTTGCACTAAACACAGCACTAGTGTTCTTACAAGCTCTAAACCAGTGATTATGTGCATTGAGGCTAAAACATGACTTGGTCTGCAAAAAACCTCTAACACATAAAAATCTGTCTACTGCATTGCAAATAAAATTTCATTTCATGATAAAGAAATATTTTTCACCCACTTAAGCTTTACTCTTAAAATTGCATAAACTAACTTTCTCTCACTGAGAAAGAAGCTTTTCAGCATCTGTGGCCTTGCTTTCTCTTTAGTTGATTAGTTGCACTAAACACAGCACTAGTATCCTTAGAAGCTCTAAACCAGTGATTATGTGCACTGAAGCTATGACATGACTTGGTCTGTAAAAATACTCTAACACATGAAAATCTGTCTACTGCATTGCAAATGACAATTCATTTAATGAGAAATTAACATTATTCATGTACTTCAGAATCTGTGTCCTTGCTTTCTCTTTATTTGCACTAAAACACAGCACTAGTGTTCTTAAAAGCTCTAAACCTGTGATTATGTGCATTGAAGCTATAACATGACTCGGCCTGCAAAAAACCTCTAACACATAAAAATCTGTCTACTGCATTGCAAATAAAATTTCATTTCATGATAAAGAAACATTTTTCACCTACTTCAAGTTTACTCTTAAAATTTAATAAACAACTTTCTCTCACTGAGAAAGAAGCTTTTCAGCATCTCAGGCTTTGCTTTCTCTTTATTTGCACTAAACACAGCAGTAGTGTTCTTACAAGCTCTAAACCAGTGATTATGTGCATTGAAGCTATAACATGACTTGGTCTGCAAAAAAGAAGCTTTTCAGCATCTGTGGCCTTGCTTTCTGTTTATTTGCATAGTTGCACTTCAGACAGCATTAATGTTCTTAAAAAGCTCTAAAACTAATGATGTTCTTACATGACTTTGAACATGACTTTAATATGTGCATTGAAGATCTAACATGACTTGCTCTGCAAAAATACTCTAACACATGAAAATCTGTCTCCTGCATTGCAAATGACATTTCATTTAATGAGAAATTAACATTATTCATGTACTTCAGCTTTTATCTTAAAATTGCATAAACCAACTTTCTCTCACTGAGAAAGAAGCTTTTCAGAATCTGTGGCCTTGCTTTCTCTTTATTTGCACTAAAACACAGCACTAGTGTTCTTAAAAGCTCTAAACCAGTGATTATGTGCATTGAAGCTATAACATGACTTGGTCTGCAAAAAACCTCTAACACATAAAAATCTGTCTACTGCATTGCAAATAACATTTCATTTCATGATAAAGAAATATTTATCACCTACTTCAGCTTTACTCTTAAAATTGCATAAACTAACTTTCTCTCACTGAGAAAGAAGCTTTTCAGCATCTGTGGCCTTGCTTTCTCTTTAGTTGATTAGTTGCACTAAACACAGCACTAGTGTCCTTAGAAGCTCCAAACCAGTGATTATGTGCACTGAAGCTATAACATGACTTGGTCTGCAAAAATACTCTAACACATGAAAATCTGTCTTCTGCATTGCAAATATTTAATTTCATGAAAATCTATCTTCTGCAGTGCAAATAACGCTTAATTTCATGATAAAGAAATATTTTTCACCTACTTCAGCTTTACTCTTAAAATTGCATAAACCAACTTTCTCTCACTGAGAAAGAAGCTTTTCAGCATCTGTGGCCTTGCTTTCTGTTTATTTGCATAGTTGCACTTCAGACAGCATTAATGTTCTTAAAAAGCTCTAAAACTAATGAAGTTCTTACATGACATTGAACATGACTTTAACATGTGCATTGAAGATCTAACATGACTTGCTCTGCAAAAATACTCTAACACATGAAAATCTGTCTCCTGCATTGCAAATGACATTTCATTTAATGAGAAATTAACATTATTCATGTACTTCAGCTTTACTCTTAAAATTGCATAAACCAACTTTCTCTCACTGAGAAAGAAGCTTTTCAGAATCTGTGGCCTTGATTTCACTTTATTTGCACTAAAACACAGCACTAGTGTTCTTAAAAGCTCTAAACCAGTGATTATGTGCATTGAAGAAAGAAACATTTTTCACCTACTTCAAGTTTACACTTAAAATCTAATAAACCAACTTTCTCTCACTGAGAAAGAAGCTTTTCAGCATCTCAGGCCTTGCTTTCTCTTTATTTGCACTAAACACAGCACTAGTGTTCTTACACGCTCTAAACCAGTGATTATGTGCATTGAAGCTATAACATGACTTGATCTGCAAAAAACCTCTAACACATAAAAATCTGTCTACTGCATTGCAAATAAAATTTCATTTCATGATAAAGAAATATTTTTCACCTATTTCAGCTTTACTCTTAAAATTGCATAAACTAACTTTCTCTCACTGAGAAAGAAGCTTTTCAGCATCTGTGGCCTTGCTTTCTCTTTAGTTGATTAGTTGCACTAAACACAGCACTAGTGTCCTTAGAAGCTCTAAACCAGTGATTATGTGCACTGAAGCTATAACATGACTTGGTCTGCAAAAATACTCTAACAGATGAAAATCTGTCACCTGCATTAAAAATAACATTTCATTTCATGATAAAGAAACATTTTTCACCTACTTCAAGTTTACTCTTAAAATTTAATAAACCAACTTTCGCTCACTGAGAAAGAAGCTTTTCAGCATCTCAGGACTTGCTTTCTCTTTATTTGCACTAAACACAGCACTAGTGTTCTTACACGCTCTAAACCAGTGATTATGTGCATTGAAGCTATAACATGACTTGGTCTGCAAAAAACCTCTAACACATAAAAATCTTTCTTCTGCATTGCAAATAAAATTTCATTTCATGATAAAGAAATATTTTTCACCTACTTCAGCTTTACTCTTAAAATTGCATGAACTAACTTTCTCTCACTGAGAAAGAAGCATTTCAGCATCTGTGGCCTTGCTTTCTCTTTAGTTGATTAGTTGCACTAAACACAGCACTAGTGTCCTTAGAAGCTCTAAACCAGTGATTATGTGCACTGAAGCTATAACATGACTTGGTCTGCAAAAATACTCTAACAGATGAAAATCTGTCACCTGCATTGCAAATAACATTTCATTTCATGATAAAGAAACATTTTTCACCTACTTCAAGTTTACTCTTAAAATTTAATAAACCAACTTTCGCTCACTGAGAAAGAAGCTTTTCAGCATCTCAGGCCTTGCTTTCTCTTTATTTGCTCTAAACACAGCACTAGTGTTCTTACACGCTCTAAACCAGTGATTATGTGCATTGAAGCTATAACATGACTTGGTCTGCAAAAAACCTCTAACACATAAAAATCTGTCTTCTGCATTGCAAATAAAATTTCATTTCATGATAAAGAAACATTTTTCACCTACTTCAAGTTTACTCTTAAAATTTAATAAACCAACTTTCTCTCACTGAGAAAGAAGCTTTTCAGCATCTCAGGCCTTGCTTTCTCTTTATTTGCACTAAACACAGCACTAGTGTTCTTACACGCTCTAAACCAGGGATTATGTGCATTGAAGCTATAACATGACTTGGTCTGCAAAAAACCTCTAACACATAAAAATCTGTCTACTGCATTGCAAATCAAATTTCATTTCATGATAAAGAAATATTTTTCACCTACTTCAGCTTTACTCTTAAAATTGCATAAACTAACTTTCTCTCACTGAGAAAGAAGCTTTTCAGCATCTGTGGCCTTGCTTTCTCTTTAGTTGATTAGTTGCACTAAACACAGCACTAGTGTCCTTAGAAGCTCTAAACCAGTGATTATGTGCACTGAAGCTATAACATGACTTGGTCTGCAAAAATACTCTAACAGATGAAAATCTGTCACCTGCATTGCAAATAACATTTCATTTCATGATAAAGAAACATTTTTCACCTACTTCAAGTTTACTCTTAAAATTTAATAAACCAACTTTCTCTCACTGAGAAAGAAGCTTTTCAGCATCTCAGGCCTTGCTTTCTCTTTATTTGCACTAAACATAGCACTAGTGTTCTTACACGCTCTAAACCAGTGATTATGTGCATT
Organism: Barbus barbus; assembly: GCF_936440315.1. Taxonomy (NCBI): domain Eukaryota; kingdom Metazoa; phylum Chordata; class Actinopteri; order Cypriniformes; family Cyprinidae; genus Barbus; species Barbus barbus. Next base: position 938,884 of record NC_136728.1, on the reverse strand, counting down.
GAAACTATAACATGACTTGGTCTGCAAAAAACCTCTAACACATACAAATCTGTCTACTGCATTGCAAATATTTAATTTCATGAAAATCTATCTTCTGCAGTGCAAATAACGCTTAATTTCATGATAAAGAAATATTTTTCACCTACTTCAGCTTTACTCTTAAAATTGCATAAACCAACTTTCTCTCACTGAGAAAGAAGCTTTTCAGCATCTGTGGCCTTGCTTTCTGTTTATTTGCATAGTTGCACTTCAGACAGCATTAATGTTCTTAAAAAGCTCTAAAACTAATGAAGTTCTTACATGACTTTGAACATGACTTTAACATGTGCATTGAAGATCTAACATGACTTGCTCTGCAAAAATACTCTAACACATGAAAATCTGTCTCCTGCATTGCAAATGACATTTCATTTAATGAGAAATTAACATTATTCATGTACTTCAGCTTTACTCTTAAAATTGCATAAACCAACTTTCTCTCACTGAGAAAGAAGCTTTTCAGAATCTGTGGCCTTGCTTTCTCTTTATTTGCACTAAAACACAGCACTGTGTTCTTAAAAGCTCTAAACCAGTGATTATGTGCATTGAAGCTATAACATGACTTGGTCTGCAAAAAACCTCTAACACATAAAAATCTGTCTACTGCATTGCAAATAAAATTTCATTTCATGATAAAGAAATATTTTTCACCTACTTTAGCTTTACTCTTAAAATTGCATAAACTAACTTTCTCTCACTGAGAAAGAAGCTTTTCAGCATCTGTGGCCTTGCTTTCTCTTTGGTTGATTAGTTGCACTAAACACAGCACTAGTGTCCTTAGAAGCTCTAAACCAGTGATTATGTGCACTGAAGCTATAACATGACTTGGTCTGCAAAAATACTCTAACAGATGAAAATCTGTCACCTGCATTGCAAATAACATTTCATTTCATGATAAAGAAACATTTTTCACCTACTTCAAGTTTACTCTTAAAATTTAATAAACCAACTTTCTCTCACTGAGAAAGAAGCTTTTCAGCATCTCAGGCCTTGCTTTCTCTTTATTTGCACTAAACACAGCACTAGTGTTCTTACACGCTCTAAACCAGTGATTATGTGCATTGAAGCTATAACATGACTTGGTATGCAAAAAATTTCTAACACATAAAAATCTGTCTTCTGCATTACAAATATTTAATTTCATGAAAATCTATCTTCTGCAGTGCAAATAACGCTTAATTTCATGATAAAGAAATATTTTTCACCTACTTCAGCTTTACTCTTAAAATTGCATAAACCAACTTTCTCTCACTGAGAAAGAAGCTTTTCAGCATCTGTGGCCTTGCTTTCTGTTTATTTGCATAGTTGCACTTCAGACAGCATTAATGTTCTTAAAAAGCTCTAAAACTAATGAAGTTCTTACATGACACTGAACATGACTTTAACATGTGCATTGAAGATCTAACATGACTTGCTCTGCAAAAATACTCTAACACATGAAAATCTTTCTCCTGCATTGCAAATGACATTTCATTTAATGAGAAATTAACATTATTCATGTACTTCAGCTTTACTCTTAAAATTGCATAAACCAACTTTCTCTCACTGAGAAAGAAGCTTTTCAGAATCTGTGGCCTTGCTTTCTCTTTATTTGCACTAAAACACAGCACTAATATTCTTAAAAGCTCTAAACCAGTGATTATGTGCATTGAAGCAATAACATGACTTGGTCTGCAAAAAACCTCTAACACATAAAAATCTGTCTACTGCATTGCAAATATTTAATTTCATGAAAATCCATCTTCTGCATTGCAAATAAAATTTAATTTCATGATAAAGAAACATTTTTCACCTACTTCAAGTTTACTCTTAAAATTTAATAAACCAACTTTCTCTCACTGAGAAAGAAGCTTTTCAGCATCTGTGGCCTTGCTTTCTCTTTAGTTGATTAGTTGCACTAAACACAGCACTAGTGTCCTTAGAAGCTCTAAACCAGTGATTATGTGCACTGAAGCTATAACATGACTTGGTCTGCAAAAATACTCTAACAGATGAAAATCTGTCACCTGCATTGCAAATAACATTTCATTTCATGATAAAGAAACATTTTTCACCTACTTCAAGTTTACTCTTAAAATTTAATAAACCAACTTTCTCTCACTGAGAAAGAAGCTTTTCAGCATCTCAGGCCTTGCTTTCTCTTTATTTGCACTAAACACAGCACTAGTGTTCTTAAAAGATCTAAACCAGTGATTATGTGCATTGAAGAAAGAAACATTTTTCACCTACTTCAAGTTTACACTTAAAATCTAATAAACCAACTTTCTCTCACTGAGAAAGAAGCTTTTCAGCATCTCAGGCCTTGCTTTCTCTTTATTTGCACTAAACACAGCACTAGTGTTCTTACACGCTCTAAACCAGTGATTATGTGCATTAAATTTATAACATGACTTGGTATGCAAAAAAATTCTAACACATAAAAATCTGTCTTCTGCATTGCAAATATTTAATTTCATGAAAATCTATCTTCTGCATTGCAAATAACGCTTAATTTCATGATAAAGAAATATTTTTCACCTACTTCAGCTTTACTCTTAAAATTGCATAAACCAACTTTCTCTCACTGAGAAAGAAGCTTTTCAGCATCTGTGGCCTTGCTTCTGTTTATTTGCATAGTTGCACTTCAGGCAGCATTAATGTTCTTAAAAAGCTCTAAAACTAACGAAGTTCTTACATGACTTTGAACATGACTTTAACATGTGCATTGAAGATCTAACATGACTTGCTCTGCAAAAATACTCTAACACATGAAAATCTGTCTCCTGCATTGCAAATGGCATTTCATTTAATGAGAAATTAACATTATTCATGTACTTCAGCTTTACTCTTAAAATTGCATAAACCAACTTTCTCTCACTGAGAAAGAAGCTTTTCAGAATCTGTGTCCTTGCTTTCTCTTTATTTGCACTAAAACACAGCACTAGTGTTCTTAAAAGCTCTAAACCTGTGATTATGTGCATTGAAGCTATAACATGACTTGGTCTGCAAAATACCTCTAACACATAAAAATCTGTCTACGGCATTGCAAATAAAATTTCATTTCATGATAAAGAAATATTTTTCACCTACTTCAGCTTTACTCTTAAAATTGCATAAACTAACTTTCTCTCACTGAGAAAGAAGCTTTTCAGCATCTGTGGCCTTGCTTTCTCTTTAGTTGATTAGTTGCACTAAACACAGCACTAGTGTTCTTGCAAGCTCTAAACCAGTGATTATGTGCATTGAGGCTAAAACATGACTTGGTCTGCAAAAAACCTCTAACACATAAAAATCTGTCTACTGCATTGCAAATAAAATTTCATTTCATGATAAAGAAATATTTTTCACCTACTTCAGCTTTACTCTTAAAATTGCATAAACTAACTTTCTCTCACTGAGAAAGAAGCTTTTCAGCATCTGTGGCCTTGCTTTCTCTTTAGTTGATTAGTTGCACTAAACACAGCACTAGTGTCCTTAGAAGCTCTAAACCAGTGATTATGTGCACTGAAGCTATGACATGACTTGGTCTGTAAAAATACTCTAACACATGAAAATCTGTCTCCTGCATTGCAAATGACATTTCATTTAATGAGAAATTAACATTATTCATGTACTTCAGCTTTACTCTTAAAATTGCATAAACCAACTTTCTCTCACTGAGAAAGAAGCTTTTCAGAATCTGTGTCCTTGCTTTCTCTTTATTTGCAATAAAACACAGCACTAGTGTTCTTAAAAGCTCTAAACCTGTGATTATGTGCATTGAAGCTATAACATGACTTGGTCTGCAAAATACCTCTAACACATAAAAATCTGTCTACTGCATTGCAAATAAAATTTCATTTCATGATAAAGAAATATTTTTCACCTACTTCAGCTTTACTCTTAAAATTGCATAAACTAACTTTCTCTCACTGAGAAAGAAGCTTTTCAGCATCTGTGGCCTTGCTTTCTCTTTAGTTGATTAGTTGCACTAAACACAGCACTAGTGTTCTTACAAGCTCTAAACCAGTGATTATGTGCATTGAGGCTAAAACATGACTTGGTCTGCAAAAAACCTCTAACACATAAAAATCTGTCTACTGCATTGCAAATAAAATTTCATTTCATGATAAAGAAATATTTTTCACCTACTTCAGCTTTACTCTTAAAATTGCATAAACTAACTTTCTCTCACTGAGAAAGAAGCTTTTCAGCATCTGTGGCCTTGCTTTCTCTTTAGTTGATTAGTTGCACTAAACACAGCACTAGTGTCCTTAGAAGCTCTAAACCAGTGATTATGTGCACTGAAGCTATAACATGACTTGGTCTGCAAAAATACTCTAACAGATGAAAATCTGTCACCTGCATTGCAAATAACATTTCATTTCATGATAAAGAAACATTTTTCACCTACTTCAAGTTTACTCTTAAAATTTAATAAACCAACTTTCTCTCACTGAGAAAGAAGCTTTTCAGCATCTCAGGCCTTGCTTTCTCTTTATTTGCACTAAACACAGCACTAGTGTTCTTAAAAGATCTAAACCAGTGATTATGTGCATTGAAGAAAGAAACATTTTTCACCTACTTCAAGTTTACACTTAAAATCTAATAAACCAACTTTCTCTCACTGAGAAAGAAGCTTTTCAGCATCTCAGGCCTTGCTTTCTCTTTATTTGCACTAAACACAGCACTAGTGTTCTTACACGCTCTAAACCAGTGATTATGTGCATTAAATTTATAACATGACTTGGTATGCAAAAAAATTCTAACACATAAAAATCTGTCTTCTGCATTGCAAATATTTAATTTCATGAAAATCTATCTTCTGCATTGCAAATAACGCTTAATTTCATGATAAAGAAATATTTTTCACCTACTTCAGCTTTACTCTTAAAATTGCATAAACCAACTTTCTCTCACTGAGAAAGAAGCTTTTCAGCATCTGTGGCCTTGCTTCTGTTTATTTGCATAGTTGCACTTCAGGCAGCATTAATGTTCTTAAAAAGCTCTAAAACTAACGAAGTTCTTACATGACTTTGAACATGACTTTAACATGTGCATTGAAGATCTAACATGACTTGCTCTGCAAAAATACTCTAACACATGAAAATCTATCTCCTGCATTGCAAATGACATTTCATTTAATGAGAAATTAACATTATTCATGTACTTCAGCTTTACTCTTAAAATTGCATAAACCAACTTTCTCTCACTGAGAAAGAAGCTTTTCAGAATCTGTGTCCTTGCTTTCTCTTTATTTGCACTAAAACACAGCACTAGTGTTCTTAAAAGCTCTAAACCTGTGATTATGTGCATTGAAGCTATAACATGACTTGGTCTGCAAAATACCTCTAACACATAAAAATCTGTCTACGGCATTCCAAAATAAAATTTCATTTCATGATAAAGAAATATTTTTCACCTACTTCAGCTTTACTCTTAAAATTGCATAAACTAACTTTCTCTCACTGAGAAAGAAGCTTTTCAGCATCTGTGGCCTTGCTTTCTCTTTAGTTGATTAGTTGCACTAAACACAGCACTAGTGTTCTTACAAGCTCTAAACCAGTGATTATGTGCATTGAGGCTAAAACATGACTTGGTCTGCAAAAAACCTCTAACACATAAAAATCTGTCTACTGCATTGCAAATAAAATTTCATTTCATGATAAAGAAATATTTTTCACCTACTTCAGCTTTACTCTTAAAATTGCATAAACTAACTTTCTCTCACTGAGAAAGAAGCTTTTCAGCATCTGTGGCCTTGCTTTCTCTTTAGTTGATTAGTTGCACTAAACACAGCACTAGTGTCCTTAGAAGCTCTAAACCAGTGATTATGTGCACTGAAGCTATGACATGACTTGGTCTGTAAAAATACTCTAACACATGAAAATCTGTCTCCTGCATTGCAAATGACATTTAATTTAATGAGAAATTAACATTATTCATGTACTTCAGCTTTACTCTTAAAATTGCATAAACCAACTTTCTCTCACTGAGAAAGAAGCTTTTCAGAATCTGTGGCCTTGCTTTCTCTTTATTTGCACTAAAACACAGCACTAGTGTTCTTAAAAGATCTAAACCAGTGATTATGTGCATTGAAGAAAGAAACATTTTTCACCTACTTCAAGTTTACACTTAAAATCTAATAAACCAACTTTCTCTCACTGAGAAAGAAGCTTTTCAGCATCTCAGGCCTTGCTTTCTCTTTATTCGCACTAAACACAGCACTAGTGTTCTTACACGCTCTAAACCAGTGATTATGTGCATTTAATTTATAACATGACTTGGTATGCAAAAAAATTCTAACACATAAAAATCTGTCTTCTGCATTGCAAATATTTAATTTCATGAAAATCTATCTTCTGCATTGCAAATAACGCTTAATTTCATGATAAAGAAATATTTTTCACCTACTTCAGCTTTACTCTTAAAATTGCATAAACCAACTTTCTCTCACTGAGAAAGAAGCTTTTCAGCATCTGTGGCCTTGCTTCTGTTTATTTGCATAGTTGCACTTCAGGCAGCATTAATGTTCTTAAAAAGCTCTAAAACTAACGAAGTTCTTACATGACTTTGAACATGACTTTAACATGTGCATTGAAGATCTAACATGACTTGCTCTGCAAAAATACTCTAACACATGAAAATCTGTCTCCTGCATTGCAAATGACATTTCATTTAATGAGAAATTAACATTATTCATGTACTTCAGCTTTACTCTTAAAATTGCATAAACCAACTTTCTCTCACTGAGAAAGAAGCTTTTCAGAATCTGTGTCCTTGCTTTCTCTTTATTTGCACTAAAACACAGCACTAGTGTTCTTAAAAGCTCTAAACCTGTGATTATGTGCATTGAAGCTATAACATGACTTGGTCTGCAAAATACCTCTAACACATAAAAATCTGTCTACGGCATTGCAAATAAAATTTCATTTCATGATAAAGAAATATTTTTCACCTACTTCAGCTTTACTCTTAAAATTGCATAAACTAACTTTCTCTCACTGAGAAAGAAGCTTTTCAGCATCTGTGGCCTTGCTTTCTCTTTAGTTGATTAGTTGCACTAAACACAGCACTAGTGTTCTTACAAGCTCTAAACCAGTGATTATGTGCATTGAGGCTAAAACATGACTTGGTCTGCAAAAAACCTCTAACACATAAAAATCTGTCTACTGCATTGCAAATAAAATTTCATTTCATGATAAAGAAATATTTTTCACCTACTTCAGCTTTACTCTTAAAATTGCATAAACTAACTTTCTCTCACTGAGAAAGAAGATTTTCAGCATCTGTGGCCTTGCTTTCTCTTTAGTTGATTAGTTGCACTAAACACAGCACTAGTGTTCTTACAAGCTCTAAACCAGTGATTATGTGCATTGAGGCTAAAACATGACTTGGTCTGCAAAAAACCTCTAACACATAAAAATCTGTCTACTGCATTGCAAATAAAATTTCATTTCATGATAAAGAAACATTTTTCACCTACTTCAAGTTTACTCTTAAAATTGAATAAACCAACTTTCTCTCACTGAGAAAGAAGCTTTCTGTTCCCAATCCGACGCAGTCTTATCCAAAAGGGCTCCCGAGCTGTCATCGCCGTGGACCGGCTCTACGTGGACGGGCAGCTCTACCGTAACCTCAGTACCACTCCGTGGTTATATTAACACCACTCCAGATAAGAATCCGTTATATTTTTCTTTTTTTTTTCTTTCCTCTTTCCTCGCTTGTTCTTCCATTTACCTCTAACTATTTATGTCAATTCGCTAATTTAATATGATATCATAACAAACACGATACCGTCAGTCTCCGCAGCGTTTAAATGTTGTTGCAATGTTTTTGTTTCTGTCAAGTTTTTACTTGCATCCCTCTCTGCTTGCTTCTTTGTATATCTTTCTTACTTCTAACTCCTTTCACTGCATCGATCACCTGCTTTACTACACATACACACACACAACACCCTATATCACACATCTGCACGGCACGACCATGTACATATACATTCAGCGTCAACGCAACCACTCCGACCTTACAGCGCACACAGACATGAAGGACATACTCGCATACAAGCGCGTACGCCCGCTCATATCTTATTCATTTGAGCATCACACGCAGCGAACAGCATTAGCTACACACACACATCTATGGGCGCACTGAGGTTTGTCACATGGAATGTGAATGGAGCTGGCTCCAGAGAAAAGAGGTTAAAAATATTTAGCCAGCTTAAAAAACTACAGGCAGACGTTGTTTTATTACGAGAGACTCATAGATCTGCCACAGCTACAGATCAACTTAAAACAACTGAGTTTCCTAATGTGTTCTCAGCCTGCTATAACTCTAGGCAAAGGGGGGTAGCAATTTTAATACATAAAAATGTTAATTTCACAGTACTCAACACAGTTATAGATCCAGAAGGTAGATTTCTAATCATTAAATTATCTATATTTGACAAAAAGTTATGTATTGTTAGTATATATGGTCCAAATGTTGATGACCCCTCTTTTTTTCACGTTTTTTTTACCGCACTCTCTGAACACCTAGATTGTGCATTTGTTCTTGGGGGAGACCTCAACTTTGGACTAAATAAAGAAATGGACAGGCTGAGTACAGCTGGAACTCAGCGCAATTGGGAATCCACAAATATAGTTAAACAGTACATGAGCGACTATGGACTTTGCGATGCATGGCGTTCTTTTCACCCCAACCGTAGGGAATATACTTTCTTCTCACATGTCCATCACTCTTACTCTCGTCTGGATTATTTCCTAGTCAGCAGCTCACTGCTGAGTGACATTTCAGACACAGAGATAAACCCTATAGCTGTCAGCGATCATGCTGCTGTTTCTTTAACTCTAGTAAATAAGAAGGCCACTCCACCAAGTAATAACTGGAGATTCAATACATCATTGCTTAAAGACGACGATTTTATTAAATATTTTAAAGAAGAGTGGGCTTTATATTTAGACTATAATGACCTGCCTGGAACATCAGCATCTGATCTCTGGGAAGCAGGCAAAGCTGTGATGAGAGGTAGAATAATCTCATTCTCATCGCATAAAAAGAAAAGAGAAAATAAATGTATTCAGGAATTAGAAGAAACTATAAAAACTTTAGAAGAAGCCTACGTATCCTCCCAGGAACAGGAAATGCTGAAAAAAATACGTAAAGCAAAACTAGAATTAAATGAAATTATTAATAAAAAAAACCAATTCTTAGCACAAAGACTTCGCTGGCAAGAATTTGAATATGGTAACAAATCAGGTCAATTCCTAGCGAACCAGTTAAAAATAAATAAAGAAAAAACAACTATATGTGCTGTTAAAGATTTAACTGGGGATACAGTATATGACCCTGAAAGAATAAACAACACTTTCAGGGACTTTTACAAATCTTTATATTCTCCACAGATAAACCCATCTAAAGACGAAATTGACCAATTTCTTGACAATATAACTCTTCCGAAATTATCAGAAAATCAAGCGATGACATTGGATTCTCCACTGACATCAGATGAACTTCAGGAAGCCTTGAACAGTATGCCCAATAAAAAGGCTTCAGGTCCAGATGGCTTTCCAGCAGAATTCTATAAAGAATTCTGGGTAATTCTGTCACCAACATTCTACAGAATGTTGCAGGAAACCAAGGAAAATGGTAGACTTCCACCAAATATGAATTCTGCCAACATTAGTCTCTTGCTAAAACCAGGCAAAGACCCTGTATTGCCTACCAGCTATCGTCCAATATCCCTTATTAATGTGGACACTAAAATAATCTGCAAAGCTATCTCAAAAAGAATAGAGAAGATAACCCCTCTCATAATTCATTCCGACCAAACTGGTTTCATAAAAGGGAGGCACTCCTCAACAAATACACATAGGTTACTTAACTTGATAGACTATTCATGCAATAGAAACCTTCAAATTACAATATTGTCTCTAGATGCAGAAAAAGCTTTTGATAGGGTTAACTGGAATTTTCTATTTGCAACTTTACACAAATTTGGTTTTGGAAACTCTTTCATAAACTGGTTAAAAATATTATATAACTCTCCAACAGCATGTGTCAGGACAAATGGCCAAACATCCTCTAGCTTCTATCTTAAGAGGGGCACCAGGCAGGGATGCCCCCTCTCCCCCTCACTGTTTGCAGTTTTTATTGAACCACTAGCAGCAGCAATTAGACAGGCTACAGTGATTAAAGGCATTAAATGCAAGAATGTAGAACATAAAGTTAGTCTTTACGCAGATGATGTGTTACTTTTTCTTCAGCATTCACAAACCACTCTCTCTGAGGTAATTACATTAATAAACTCTTTCTCAAGAGTCTCAGATTATTCAATAAACTGGTTAAAATCAACAGTTCTTCCAATTAATTGCTCCTTCCAGAATTCCTCCACTCCACTGCAATCTGGAAATATTAAATATTTAGGTATTAATGTTTCTCCTAGGCTGGCAGATTTGATTAAATTAAACCACATCCCACTTTTAAAGACGGTAGAAGATGATCTAACCAGATGGAAGTCTCTACCCATATCACTCATGGGAAGAGTCGCCTCAATAAAAATGATGGTTTTGCCAAGAATTAATTATTTATTTGCAATGATCCCGAGCAAACCATCACCTGACTGGTTTAGATCTCTGGACTCCTCCATCTCTAAATTCCTTTGGAAAGGTAAACCCCCGCGTATTAGCTTAAAAACGCTGCAAAAGACCAAGGATAAAGGAGGACTAGATCTACCTAACTTTCACCACTATTTCTTAGCCAACAGGCTTCAACACATTTCAGGGTGGTTAAAACACACCCTCTTAGATGAGCCTTGGCTAGATGTAGAACAGGCATTATGCAATAATATAGAGATTTCGGATCTGCCATTCATTAGCTTGATCATCAAACGACACGTATGCTTCAAAAGCATCAGTATCAGCTCTTCTCTGACAGCATGGTGGGAGTTTCTAAAAATGACTGAGTCTTCACTAATCCCATGCAAACGTAACCCCATCTGGAACAATCCTGACATATTGCTAAACAATAATATGATGAACCTCACAGATTGGAGTTGTAAAGGTATTAAATACCTGGAACATATATTAGAAGGGACAGACTTTATTCCCTTTGACAAATTAGTTAAACAATATGGGATTAACAAAAACAGATTTTTAGAATATCAACAAATTAAATCTATTGTAAAAGGGAAATTTAAATCTAATCATATCAAATTACAAATACCACCAAGTGTGGCAGATTTTCTTAATCTCAAAACCCCCAAATGAATGTCTAAAATATACAGGACACTTTCCAAAATAGATGAATCAGTATCACTTCCTATTGCAAAATGGGAGGCAGATCTAGCAGTAAACTGGGACCATAATTTCTGGTCTCAGATATGTTTAAAAACCTTTGAACTGATTAGAAATCCTGGTTTACAATTAATACAATACAAAATCCTGCATAGAGTGCACTACACAGGTCATCGGATGTTCAGGATGGGTCTTACAGCTTCTAACAACTGCTCACACTGTCAAGGCAATACACCTGACAATTACATCCACGCTCTATGGTTCTGTCCACCTGTTCAGAGGTAGTGGTACAGGATTTGTGAAGATTTATCAAAGTGTCTTAAATGCTCTATTCCAGCCTCTCCTTCAGTCTGCTTGTTGGGCGACCTAGATGGTGTCACTACAGAAGGTAACACAATCCACATGGCTTTCACTGCCCTATGCATTGCTAAGAAGACTGTCCTCATGAACTGGAAAAATAAAAATAATCTTAATATCAACCAATATAGAAATCATTTGTGGGATTATATTAGTCTTGACACAGCTTCTGCTGCCACATTAGATCAATCTCTCTGGGCTCCTTTGATCAGCTCCATCACCTAGTGTGAGTGGGGGTCCCGATTCTGTCCGGCTGTGGTTTTTGCTGTTGGGGTGGCCATATGGGCTTGGGGCATCTGGGAGTTCCCTGGGGGTGGGTTTCTTGGGGGGTTCGGCGCTGGGGCTGCGATCTTGGCCTGGATGGGGTATTGGTGACTCTTGGGTGCTGTTTTTCTGGCGGCTGCATGCGGCGCTACTGGGGATGCCTGTGCCGGCGGACGTAGGTTGCCGGCCTGGCGGCTGCACTGTTCCAGGGTTGGTCCGGGGGGGGCTTGGGGTTCTGGGGGCGCTCTGCCTCCCGGTTGGGGTTACGGCTGGGCCTGGGGGGCTTGGGTCCTGGTTGGTGTGCCGCCGGGAGCATGGGTTGGTGCATGCGCTTGGGCCCGGCCCTGGTGTGGGGGTCTTCGATACATCGGTGCCTCCGCGGGGGGGATCCAATAGAGGCAGGGAAAACGGGCTTAACCTGGGTGTCTTATTGTCTTATGTAGTCTGGGAGTTGAATGAGTGATGGGGTGGGGTAGTTTTTCCTCTGCTGTGGGGTCTGGTGGGCCGCCCCGGGCTGCCATGGGCCCTGGTCTGGATGGGCCTGGGCCCCCCGCCCTGGGCAGATTTGGGGTAATGGGGGTGCCTATGGGGGTCAGCGGGGGAGCTGGCTCCAAAGGGGGGGGTATTTTGCCCCCTCTGATGCTTTCCTCCCCATCCCTAAGGCTTCACTTCTCCCGCTCCATCACACCAACACATAGGTAGGGTTTTGAGGTGCGGGTGTGTCGCTGGGATGCGGGGGAGGTGGTACTCCTCTGTCTCCTCGTGGCCACCTGCATCTCAATCACACATTACAGCTTAGACATTCTCATTACTTACTGTCACATGACACATACATATAGGGCCTTGGGGGTGGGCACACTGAATGGCATCCGGAGGGCGGTCTGTTCATTCAGCCTTCCCTCTGGTGCCAGTGCCCACTTCTCAATTTTAAGTTGCACATAGACATTGAGGGCTCTAGGGAGGGGACGAGCTGACACAAGCTTGTGGAGGGTGCCCCTCCCCTGTTTTAAAGCACCCCTGTTTTAAAGCACCTTAGAACAACACACACCAACACTACATTTGAGCGGGTGAGGTGAAGCATGGGGTCTTTTTTTTTTTTTTTTTCTTTTATCTCACACCCCTGTTCTCTGTTCTCTGTCCGGGGCCGGGGGCTGTGAGGATGAGCTGGCCGCCCGGTCGGGGTCTGGGCTGGTGGTCTTCTCTGCTGCTGCGGGGACCGGGGTGGTCTTCCTGTCCCCACGCCAGAGCGAAGGGGGTTCAGCTCCGGGATCGGGCGCTGATTACCCCTCTGGGGGTGGTGGTGCCTGGATCTAGGAGTATAGAGTGCATATAGGGAGTGTGAGTGTGGGTACCATGTCCATTTTTGTGTGTCTACATGTGGGGCGAGGGTGAGAATATTCGTTGCGTGCATGAGGGTGGGAACGTATGCTTGTGTATATGTGTGCTTGTTCGTCTACGTCTATGTGTCAGGTCGGGCCTTAGACTCCACCTCACTCATCATCTCAGTCGACCCCCACCCCACCACCATGCCCTGCCGGTGGAGGATGCCGCCGGTGCGTTGGTGGTTTCTCGCGCCGGGGCAGGATGCTCGGGTGAGCTCTGGCCCACTCTCGGCGGTCGCTTGGCGGGGCCTGGCCCTACTGGCCTTGCTGGGCCCCGGTTGGGGGGTGGGGGGCCCTTGGATCTCCGGGCCCAGGGCTCGGTCTGCCCTGGTGTGGTTGGCTGCCGGCGGAGCCTGCGGGCTTGCCGCCACGGCACCCTGGGGTGTCTATACTGTGGCTGTCGGATGTCCCACCTTCGGGCTCTCCTCTGCCCTTTTCTGGGTGGGGGCCGCAGTTGTCCCTGCGGTGGTTCCCCTGGGGGTCCCGTGCCCTGGGGGGCCTCCGGATGTTTGGGGCCTGGGTCTCTTCCATGCCTGCTTCATGCCTTGCGGGATGGGGCTGTTGTTCCCCACACACACACTATTAAACATTTACATGGAGGAACCTTATGAACACAAGCGCGCTCACACACACAGGTGTACACTCAAGCATTCACATTGGTGTAAAAACGGGTGCTCACAGACACACATTGTTCTGATCTGCTGTTGCTTCAAAACTTATTTTGTAATATTAGTTATGCATGTTGCTCAATAACATTTAACATTTAGAATTTATTGTGATTCATACAGATGTTGGTTGTTGCTGCAGTTTCTCTGATGTTGTGTCTTCTGTTGTGTCTTCTGTTGTTTTCTCTTTTTGTCAGCAGGTATCGAAGCAAATTGTCTGTTTTTTTTTTTTTTTTTTTTTTTTTTCCTCTCTCTCTCTATCCCCCATTCTCTTTTTTTTTTCTCTCTCTCTCCCCCTTCTCTGTTGACTTTATCCACAATTTTTTTTTGTTTGTTTTGTTTTCTAATTCCTTTTTTTTTTTTTATTATCATTATTATTTTTATTATTATCATTATAATTATTATTATTATTTTTTTTATTATTATTATTATTTTTTTTTTTTTTTTTTCTTTCTCTCTCTTGTTTTCTCTGTCCCCTGGTCTTGTCGGTCATAGTATGGTTAAATAAAAGGGTATATAAAATTTTATTAATTAATTAATTAAAAAAAAAAAAAAAAAAAAAAAAAAAAAAAAGGCTGTGAATGATGATAGCATAGCTACATATACGTACTGGCATGTGTTATCTGTGTTACTGACAGGCAAGAAAAAAAAAAAAAAAAAAAAAAAAGAAGCTTTTCAGCATCTGTGGCCTTGCTTTCTGTTTATTTGCATAGTTGCACTTCAGACAGCATTAATGTTCTTAAAAAGCTCTAAAACTAATGAAGTTCTTACATGACTTTGAACATGACTTTAAAATGTGCATTGAAGATCTAACATGACTTGCTCTGCAAAAAACCTCTAACACATAAAAATCTGTCTTCTGCATTGCAAATAAAATTTCATTTCATGATAAAGAAACATTTTTCACCTACTTCAAGTTTACTCTTAAAATTTAATAAACCAACTTTCTCTCACTGAGAAAGAAGCTTTTCAGCATCTCAGGCCTTGCTTTCTCTTTAGTTGATTAGTTGCACTAAACACAGCACTAGTGTCATTAGAAGCTCTAAACCAGTGATTATGTGCACTGAAGCTATAACATGACTTGGTCTGCAAAAATACTCTAACAGATGAAAATCTGTCACCTGCATTGCAAATAACATTTAATTTCATGATAAAGAAGCATTTTTCACCTACTTCAAGTTTACTCTTAAAATTTAATAAACCAACTTTATCTCACTGAGAAAGAAGCTTTTCAGCATCTGTGGCCTTGCTTTCTCTTTAGTTGATTAGTTGCACTAAACACAGCACTAGTGTTCTTAAAAGCTCTAAACCAGTGATTATGTGCATTGAAGCTATAACATGACTTGGTCTGCAAAAAACCTCTAACACATAAAAATCTGTCTACTGCATTGCAAATAACATTTCATTTCATGATAAAGAAACATTTTTCACCTACTTCAAGTTTACTCTTAAAATTTAATAAACCAACTTTCTCTCACTGAGAAAGAAGCTTTTCAGCATCTCAGGCCTTGCTTTCTCTTTATTTGCACTAAACACAGCACTAGTGTTCTTACACGCTCTAAACCAGTGATTATGTGCATTGAAGCTATAACATGACTTGGTCTGCAAAAAACCTCTAACACATAAAAATCTGTCTACTGCATTGCAAATAAAATTTCATTTCATGATAAAGAAACATTTTTCACCTACTTCAAGTTTACACTTAAAATCTAATAAACCAACTTTCTCTCACTGAGAAAGAAGCTTTTCAGCATCTCAGGCCTTGCTTTCTCTTTATTTGCACTAAACACAGCACTAGTGTTCTTACACGCTCTAAACCAGTGATTATGTGCATTGAAGCTATAACATGACTTGGTATGCAAAAAATTTCTAACACATAAAAATCTGCCTTCTGCATTGCAAATATTTAATTTCATGAAAATCTATCTTCTGCATTGCAAATAACGCTTAATTTCATGATAAAGAAATATTTTTCACCTACTTCAGCTTTACTCTTAAAATTGCATAAACCAACTTTCTCTCACTGAGAAAGAAGCTTTTCAGCATCTCAGGCCTTGCTTTCTCTTTATTTGCACTAAACACAGCATTAGTGTTCTTACACGCTCTAAACCAGTGATTATGTGCATTGAAGCTATAACATGACTTGGACTGCAAAAAACCTCTAACACATAAAAATCTGTCTACTGCATTGCAAATAAAATTTCATTTCATGAGAAAGAAACATTTTTCACCTACATCAAGTTTACTCTTAAAATTTAATAAACCAACTTTCTCTCACTGAGAAAGAAGCTTTTCAGCATCTGTGGCCTTGTTTTCTGTTTATTTGCATAGTTGCACTTCAGACAGCATTAATGTTCTTAAAAAGCTCTAAAACTAATGAAGTTCTTACATGACATTGAACATGACTTTAACATGTGCTTTGAAGAACGAACATGACTTGCTCTGCAAAAATACTCTAACACATGAAAATCTTTCTCCTGCATTGCAAATGACATTTTATTTAATGAGAAATTAACATTATTCATGTACTTCAGCTTTACTCTTAAAATTGCATAAACCAACTTTCTCTCACTGAGAAAGAAGCTTTTCAGAATCTGTGGCCTTGCTTTCTCTTTATTTGCACTAAAACACAGCACTAGTGTTCTTAAAAGCTCTAAACCAGTGATTATGTGCATTGAAGCTATAACATGACTTGTTCTGCAAAAAACCTCTAACACATAAAAATCTGTCTACTGCATTGCAAATAAAATTTCATTTCATGATAAAGAAACATTTTTCACCTACATCAAGTTTACTCTTAAAATTTAATAAACCAACTTTCTCTCACTGAGAAAGAAGCTTTTCAGCATCTCAGGCATTGCTTTCTCTTTATTTGCACTAAACACAGCACTAGTGTTCTTACAAGCTCTAAACCAGTGATTATGTGCATTGAGGCTAAAACATGACTTGGTCTGCAAAAAACCTCTAACACATAAAAATCTGTCTTCTGCATTGCAAATAACATTTCATTTCATGATAAAGAAACATTTTTCACCTACTTCAAGTTTACTCTTAAAATTGAATAAACCAACTTTCTCTCACTGAGAAAGAAGCTTTTCAGCATCTGTGGCCTTGCTTTCTGTTTATTTGCATAGTTGCACTTCAGACAGCATTAATGTTCTTAAAAAGCTCTAAAACTAATGAAGTTCTTACATGACTTTGAACATGACTTTAAAATGTGCATTGAAGATCTAACATGACTTGCTCTGCAAAAAACCTCTAACACATAAAAATCTGTCTTCTGCATTGCAAATAAAATTTCATTTCATGATAAAGAAACATTTTTCACCTACTTCAAGTTTACTCTTAAAATTTAATAAACCAACTTTCTCTCACTGAGAAAGAAGCTTTTCAGCATCTCAGGCCTTGCTTTCTCTTTAGTTGATTAGTTGCACTAAACACAGCACTAGTGTCCTTAGAAGCTCTAAACCAGTGATTATGTGCACTGAAGCTATAACATGACTTGGTCTGCAAAAATACTCTAACAGATGAAAATCTGTCACCTGCATTGCAAATAACATTTCATTTCATGATAAAGAAACATTTTTCACCTACTTCAAGTTTACTCTTAAAATTTAATAAACCAACTTTCTCTCACTGAGAAAGAAGCTTTTCAGCATCTGTGGCCTTGCTTTCTCTTTAGTTGATTAGTTGCACTAAACACAGCACTAGTGTCCTTAGAAGCTCTAAACCAGTGAATATGTGCACTGAAGCTATAACATGAATTGGTCTGCAAAAATACTCTAACACATGAAAATCTGTCTCCTGCATTGCAAATGACATTTCATTTAATGAGAAATTAACATTAGTCATGTACTTCAGCTTTACTCTTAAAATTGCATAAACCAACTTTCTCTCACTGAGAAAGAAGCTTTTCAGAATCTGTGGCCTTGCTTTCTCTTTATTTGCACTAAAACACAGCACTAGTGTTCTTAAAAGCTCTAAACCAGTGATTATGTGCATTGAAGCTATAACATGACTTGGTCTGCAAAAAACCTCTAACACATAAAAATCTGTCTACTGCATTGCAAATAACATTTCATTTCATGATAAAGAAACATTTTTCAACTACTTCAAGTTTACTCTTAAAATTTAATAAACCAACTTTCTCTCACTGAGAAAGAAGCTTTTCAGCATCTGTGGCCTTGTTTTCTGTTTATTTGCATAGTTGCACTTCAGACAGCATTAATGTTCTTAAAAAGCTCTAAAACTAATGAAGTTCTTACATGACATTGAACATGACTTTAACATGTGCTTTGAAGAACGAACATGACTTGCTCTGCAAAAATACTCTAACACATGAAAATCTTTCTCCTGCATTGCAAATGACATTTTATTTAATGAGAAATTAACATTATTCATGTACTTCAGCTTTAATCTTAAAATTGCATAAACCAACTTTCTCTCACTGAGAAAGAAGCTTTTCAGAATCTGTGGCCTTGCTTTCTCTTTGTTTGCACTAAAACACAGCACTAGTGTTCTTAAAAGCTCTAAACCAGTGATTATGTGCATTGAAGCTATAACATGACTCGTTCTGCAAAAAACCTCTAACACATAAAAATCTGTCTACTGCATTGCAAATAAAATTTAATTTCATGATAAAGAAACATTTTTCACCTACATCAAGTTTACTCTTAAAATTTAATAAACCAACTTTCTCTCACTGAGAAAGAAGCTTTTCAGCATCTCAGGCATTGCTTTCTCTTTATTTGCACTAAACACAGCACTAGTGTTCTTACAAGCTCTAAACCAGTGATTATGTGCATTGAGGCTAAAACATGACTTGGTCTGCAAAAAACCTCTAACACATAAAAATCTGTCTTCTGCATTGCAAATAACATTTCATTTCATGATAAAGAAACATTTTTCACCTACTTCAAGTTTACTCTTAAAATTGAATAAACCAACTTTCTCTCACTGAGAAAGAAGCTTTTCAGCATCTGTGGCCTTGCTTTCTGTTTATTTGCATAGTTGCACTTCAGACAGCATTAATGTTCTTAAAAAGCTCTAAAACTAATGAAGTTCTTACATGACTTTGAACATGACTTTAAAAGGTGCATTGAAGATCTAACATGACTTGCTCTGCAAAAAACCTCTAACACATAAAAATCTGTCTTCTGCATTGCAAATAAAATTTCATTTCATGATAAAGAAAAATTTTTCACCTACTTCAAGTTTACTCTTAAAATTTAATAAACCAACTTTCTCTCACTGAGAAAGAAGCTTTTCAGCATCTGTGGCCTTGCTTTCTCTTTAGTTGATTAGTTGCACTAAACACAGCACTAGTGTTCTTAAAAGCTCTAAACCAGTGATTATGTGCATTGAAGCTATAACATGACTTGGTCTGCAAAAAACCTCTAACACATAAAAATCTGTCTACTGCATTGCAAATAACATTTCATTTCATGATAAAGAAACATTTTTCACTTACTTCAAGTGTACTCTTAAAATTTAATAAACCAACTTTCTCTCACTGAGAAAGAAGCTTTTCAGCATCTCAGGCCTTGCTTTCTCTTTATTTGCACTAAACACAGCACTAGTGTTCTTACACGCTCTAAACCAGTGATTATGTGCATTGAAGCTATAACATGACTTGGTCTGCAAAAAACCTCTAACACATAAAAATCTGCCTTCTGCATTGCAAATATTTAATTTCATGAAAATCTATCTTCTGCATTGCAAATAACGCTTAATTTCATGATAAAGAAATATTTTTCACCTACTTCAGCTTTACTCTTAAAATTGCATAAACCAACTTTCTCTCACTGAGAAAGAAGCTTTTCAGCATCTGTGGCCTTGCTTTCTGTTTATTTGCATAGTTGCACTTCAGACAGCATTAATGTTCTTAAAAAGCTTTAAAACTAATGAAGTTCTTACATGACTTTGAACATGACTTTAAAATGTGCATTGAAGATCTAACATGACTTGCTCTGCAAAAAACCTCTAACACATAAAAATCTGTCTTCTGCATTGCAAATAAAATTTCATTTCATTATAAACATTTTTCACCTACTTCAAGTTTAATCTTAAAATTTAATAAACCAACTTTCTCTCACTGAGAAAGAAGCTTTTCAGCATCTCAGGCCTTGCTTTCTCTTTAGTTGATTAGTTGCACTAAACACAGCACTAGTGTCCTTAGAAGCTCTAAACCAGTGATTATGTGCACTGAAGCTATAACATGACTTGGTCTGCAAAAATACTCTAACAGATGAAAATCTGTCACCTGCATTGCAAATAACATTTCATTTCATGATAAAGAAACATTTTTCACCTACTTCAAGTTTACTCTTAAAATTTAATAAACCAACTTTCTCTCACTGAGAAAGAAGCTTTTCAGCATCTGTGGCCTTGCTTTCTCTTTAGTTGATTAGTTGCACTAAACACAGCACTAGTGTCCTTAGAAGCTCTAAACCAGTGATTATGTGCACTGAAGCTGTAACATGACTTGGTCTGCAAAAATACTCTAACACATGAAAATCTGTCTCCTGCATTGCAAATGACATTTCATTTGAGAAATTAACATTAGTCATGTACTTCAGCTTTACTCTTAAAATTGCATAAACCAACTTTCTCTCACTGAGAAAGAAGCTTTTCAGAATCTGTGGCCTTGCTTTCTCTTTATTTGCACTAAAACACAGCACAAGTGTTCTTAAAAGCTCTAAACCAGTGATTATGTGCATTGAAGCTATAACATGACTTGGTCTGCAAAAAACCTCTAACACATAAAAATCTGTCTACTGCATTGCAAATAAAATTTCATTTCATGATAAAGAAACATTTTTCACCTACTTCAAGTTTACACTTAAAATCTAATAAACCAACTTTCTCTCACTGAGAAAGAAGCTTTTCAGCATCTCAGGCCTTGCTTTCTCTTTATTTGCACTAAACACAGCACTAGTGTTCTTACACGCTCTAAACCAGTGATTATGTGCATTGAAGCTATAACATGACTTGGTATGCAAAAAATTTCTAACACATAAAAATCTGCCTTCAGCATTGCAAATATTTAATTTCATGAAAATCTATCTTCTGCATTGCAAATAACGCTTAATTTCATGATAAAGAAATATTTTTCACCTACTTCAGCTTTACTCTTAAAATTGCATAAACCAACTTTCTCTCACTGAGAAAGAAGCTTTTCAGCATCTGTGGCCTTGCTTTCTCTTTATTTGCACTAAAACACAGCACTAGTGTTCTTACACGCTCTAAACCAGTGATTATGTGCATTGAAGCTATAACATTACTTGGTCTGCAAAAAACCTCTAACACATAAAAATCTGTCTACTGCATTGCAAATAAAATTTCATTTCATGATAAAGAAACATTTTTCACCTACATCAAGTTTACTCTTAAAATTTAATAAACCAACTTTCTCTCACTGAGAAAGAAGCTTTTCAGCATCTCAGGCATTGCTTTCTCTTTATTTGCACTAAACACAGCACTAGTGTTCTTACAAGCTCTAAACCAGTGATTATGTGCATTGAGGCTAAAACATGACTTGGTCTGCAAAAAACCTCTAACACATAAAAATATGTCTTCTGCATTGCAAATAACATTTCATTTCATGATAAAGAAACATTTTTCACCTACTTCAAGTTTACTCTTAAAATTTAATAAACCAACTTTCTCTCACTGAGAAAGAAGCTTTTCAGCATCTCAGGCCTTGCTTTCTCTTTATTTGCACTAAACACAGCACTAGTGTTCTTACACGCTCTAAACCAGTGATTATGTGCATTGAAGCTATAACATGACTTGGTATGCAAAAAAATTCTAACACATAAAAATTGTCTTCTGCATTGCAAATATTTAATTTCATGAAAATCTATCTTCTGCATTGCAAATAACGCTTAATTTCATGATAAAGAAATATTTTTCACCTACTTCAGCTTTACTCTTAAAATTGAATAAACCAACTTTCTCTCACTGAGAAAGAAGCTTTTCAGCATCTGTGGCCTTGCTTTCTGTTTATTTGCATAGTTGCACTTCAGACAGCATTAATGTTCTTAAAAAGCTCTAAAACTAATGAAGTTCTTACATGACTTTCAACATGACTTTAAAATGTGCATTGAAGATCTAACATGACTTGCTCTGCAAAAAACCTCTAACACATAAAAATCTGTCTTCTGCATTGCAAATAAAATTTCATTTCATGATAAAGAAACATTTTTCACCTACTTCAAGTTTACTCTTAAAATTTAATAAACCAACTTTCTCTCACTGAGAAAGAAGCTTTTCAGCATCTCAGGCCTTGCTTTCTCTTTATTTGCACTAAACACAGCACTAGTGTTCTTACACGCTCTAAACCAGTGATCATGTGCACTGAAGCTATAACATGACTTGGTCTGCAAAAATACTCTAACACATGAAAATCTGTCTCCTGCATTGCAAATGACATTTCATTTAATGAGAAATTAACATTAGTCATGTACTTCAGCTTTACTCTTAAAATTGCATAAACCAACTTTCTCTCACTGAGAAAGAAGCTTTTCAGAATCTGTGGCCTTGCTTTCTCTTTATTTGCACTAAAACACAGCACTAGTGTTCTTAAAAGCTCTAAACCAGTGATTATGTGCATTGAAGCTATAACATGACTTGGTCTGCAAAAAACCTCTAACACATAAAAATCTGTCTACTGCATTGCAAATAAAATTTCATTTCATGATAAAGAAACATTTTTCACCTACATCAAGTTAACTCATAAAATTTAATAAACCAACTTTCTCTCACTGAGAAAGAAGCTTTTCAGCATCTCAGGCTTTGCTTTCTCTTTATTTGCACTAAACACAGCACTAGTGTTCATACAAGCTCTAAACCAGTGATTATGTGCATTGAGGCTAAAACATGACTTGGCCTGCAAAAAACCTCTAACACATAAAAATCTTTCTTCTGCATTGCAAATAACATTTCATTTCATGATAAAGAAACATTTTTCAACTACTTCAAGTTTACTCTTAAAATTTAATAAACAACTTTCTCTCACTGAGAAAGAAGCTTTTCAGCATCTGTGGCCTTGCTTTCTGTTTATTTGCATAGTTGCACTTCAGACAGCATTAATGTTCTTAAAAAGCTCTAAAACTAATGAAGTTCTTACATGACTTTGAACATGACTTTAAAATGTGCATTGAAGATCTAACATGACTTGCTCTGCAAAAAACCTCTAACACATAAAAATCTGTCTTCTGCATTGCAAATAAAATTTCATTTCATGATAAAGAAACATTTTTCACCTACTTCAAGTTTACTCTTAAAATTTAATAAACCAACTTTCTCTCACTGAGAAAGAAGCTTTTCAGCATCTCAGGCCTTGCTTTCTCTTTAGTTGATTAGTTGCACTAAACACAGCACTAGTGTCATTAGAAGCTCTAAACCAGTGATTATGTGCATTGAAGCTATAACATGACTTGATCTGCAAAAAACCTCTAAGACATAAAAATCTGTCTACTGCATTGCAAATAACATTTCATTTCATGATAAAGAAACATTTTTCACCTACTTCAAGTTTACTCTTAAAATTTAATAAACCAACTTTCTCTCACTGAGAAAGAAGCTTTTCAGCATCTCAGGCCTTGCTTTCTCTTTATTTGCACTAAACACAGCACTAGTGTTCTTACACGCTCTAAACCAGTGATTATGTGCATTGAAGCTATAACATGACTTGGTCTGCAAAAAACCTCTAACACATAAAAATCTGTCTACTGCATTGCAAATAAAATTTCATTTCATGATAAAGAAACATTTTTCACCTACTTCAAGTTTACACTTAAAATCTAATAAACCAACTTTCTCTCACTGAGAAAGAAGCTTTTCAGCATCTCAGGCCTTGCTTTCTCTTTATTTGCACTAAACACAGCACTAGTGTTCTTACACGCTCTAAACCAGTGATTATGTGCATTGAAGCTATAACATGACTTGGTCTGCAAAAAACCTCTAACACATAAAAATCTGTCTACTGCATTGCAAATAAAATTTCATTTCATGATAAAGAAACATTTTTCACCTACTTCAAGTTTACACTTAAAATCTAATAAACCAACTTTCTCTCACTGAGAAAGAAGCTTTTCAGCATCTCAGGCCTTGCTTTCTCTTTATTTGCACTAAACACAGCACTAGTGTTCTTACATGCTCTAAACCAGTGATTATGTGCATTGAGGCTAAAACATGACTTGGTCTGCAAAAAACCTCTAACACATAAAAATCTGTCTTCTGCATTGCAAATAACATTTCATTTCATGATAAAGAAACATTTTTCACCTACTTCAAGTTTACTCTTAAAATTTCATAAACCAACTTTCTCTCACTGAGAAAGAAGCTTTTCAGCATCTCAGGCCTTGCTTTCTCTTTATTTGCACTAAACACAGCACTAGTGTTCTTACAAGCTCTAAACCAGTGATTATGTGCATTGAGGCTAAAACATGACTTGGTCTGCAAAAAACCTCTAACACATAAAAATCTGTCTTCTGCATTGCAAATAACATTTCATTTCATGATAAAGAAACATTTTTCACCTACTTCAAGTTTACTCTTAAAATTTAATAAACCAACTTTCTCTCACTGAGAAAGAAGCTTTTCAGCATCTCAGGCCTTGCTTTCTCTTTATTTGCACTAAACACAGCACTAGTGTTCTTACACGCTCTAAACCAGTGATTATGTGCATTGAAGCTATAACATGACTTGGTATGCAAAAAAATTCTAACACATAAAAATTGTCTTCTGCATTGCAAATATTTAATTTCATGAAAATCTATCTTCTGCATTGCAAATAACGCTTAATTTCATGATAAAGAAATATTTTTCACCTACTTCAGCTTTACTCTTAAAATTGAATAAACCAACTTTCTCTCACTGAGAAAGAAGCTTTTCAGCATCTGTGGCCTTGCTTTCTGTTTATTTGCATAGTTGCACTTCAGACAGCATTAATGTTCTTAAAAAGCTCTAAAACTAATGAAGTTCTTACATGACTTTGAACATGACTTTAAAATGTGCATTGAAGATCTAACATGACTTGTTCTGCAAAAAACCTCTAACACATAAAAATCTGTCTTCTGCATTGCAAATAAAATTTCATTTCATTATAAACATTTTTCACCTACTTCAAGTTTACTCTTAAAATTTAATAAACCAACTTTCTCTCACTGAGAAAGAAGCTTTTCAGCATCTCAGGCCTTGCTTTCTCTTTAGTTGATTAGTTGCACTAAACACAGCACTAGTGTCCTTAGAAGCTCTAAACCAGTGATTATGTGCACTGAAGCTATAACATGACTTGGTCTGCAAAAATACTCTAACAGATGAAAATCTGTCACCTGCATTGCAAATAACATTTCATTTCATGATAAAGAAACATTTTTCACCTACTTCAAGTTTAATCTTAAAATTTAATAAACCAACTTTCTCTCACTGAGAAAGAAGCTTTTCAGCATATCAGGCATTGCTTTCTCTTTATTTGCACTAAACACAAGCACTAGTGTTCTTACACGCTCTAAAGCAGTGATTATGTGCATTGAAGCTATAACATGACTTGGTATGCAAAAAACCTCTAACACATAAAAATCTGTCTACTGCATTGCAAATAAAATTTCATTTCATGAAAAGAAACATTTTTCACCTACATCAAGTTAACTCATCAAATTTAATAAACCAACTTTCTCTCACTGAGAAAGAAGCTTTTCAGCATCTCAGGCTTTAATTTATCTTTATTTGCACTAAACACAGCACTAGTGTTCTTACAAGCTCTAAACCAGTGATTATGTGCATTGAGGCTAAAACATGACTTGTCCTGCAAAAAACCTCTAACACATGAAAATCTGTCTACTGCATTGCAAATAAAATTTCATTTCATGATAAAGAAACATTTTTCACCTACTTCAAGTTTACTCTTAAAATTGAATAAACCAACTTTCTCTCACTGAGAAAGAAGCTTTTCAGCATCTCAGGCCTTGCTTTCTCTTTATTTGCACTAAACACAGCACTAGTGTTCTTACATGCTCTAAACGAGTGATTATGTGCATTGAAGCTATAACATGACTTGATATGCAAAACAATTCTAACACATAAAAATCTGTCTTCTGCATTGCAAATATTTAATTTCATGAAAATCTATCTTCTGCATTGCAAATAACGCTTAATTTCATGATAAAGAAATATTTTTCACCTACTTCAGCTTTACTCTTAAAATTGCATAAACCAACTTTCTCTCACTGAGAAAGAAGCTTTTCAGCATCTGTGGCCTTGCTTTCTCTTTATTTGCACTAAACACAGCACTAGTGTTCTTACAAGCTCTAAACCAGTGATTATGTGCATTGAGGCTAAAACATGACTTGGTCTGCAAAAAACCTCTAACACATAAAAATCTGTCTTCTGCATTGCAAATAACATTTCATTTCATGATAAAGAAACATTTTTCACCTACTTCAAGTTTACTCTTAAAATTGAATAAACCAACTTTCTCTCACTGAGAAAGAAGCTTTTCAGCATCTGTGGCCTTGCTTTCTGTTTATTTGCATAGTTGCACTTCAGACAGCATTAATGTTCTTAAAAAGCTCTAAAACTAATGAAGTTCTTACATGACTTTGAACATGACTTTAAAATGTGCATTGAAGATCTAACATGACTTGCTCTGCAAAAAACCTCTAACACATAAAAATCTGTCTTCTGCATTGCAAATAAAATTTCATTTCATGATAAAGAAACATTTTTCACCTACTTCAAGTTTACTCTTAAAATTTAATAAACCAACTTTCTCTCACTGAGAAAGAAGCTTTTCAGCATCTCAGGCCTTGCTTTCTCTTTAGTTGATTAGTTGCACTAAACACAGCACTAGTGTCCTTAGAAGCTCTAAACCAGTGATTATGTGCACTGAAGCTATAACATGACTTGGTCTGCAAAAATACTCTAACAGATGAAAATCTGTCACCTGCATTGCAAATAACATTTCATTTCATGATAAAGAAACATTTTTCACCTACTTCAAGTTTACTCTTAAAATTTAATAAACCAACTTTCTCTCACTGAGAAAGAAGCTTTTCAGCATCTGTGGCCTTGCTTTCTCTTTAGTTGATTAGTTGCACTAAACACAGCACTAGTGTCCTTAGAAGCTCTAAACCAGTGAATATGTGCACTGAAGCTATAACATGAATTGGTCTGCAAAAATACTCTAACACATGAAAATCTGTCTCCTGCATTGCAAATGACATTTCATTTAATGAGAAATTAACATTAGTCATGTACTTCAGCTTTACTCTTAAAATTGCATAAACCAACTTTCTCTCACTGAGAAAGAAGCTTTTCAGAATCTGTGGCCTTGCTTTCTCTTTATTTGCACTAAAACACAGCACTAGTGTTCTTAAAAGCTCTAAACCAGTGATTATGTGCATTGAAGCTATAACATGACTTGGTCTGCAAAAAACCTCTAACACATAAAAATCTGTCTACTGCATTGCAAATAAAATTTCATTTCATGATAAAGAAACATTTTTCACCTACATCAAGTTAACTCATAAAATTTAATAAACCAACTTTCTCTCACTGAGAAAGAAGCTTTTCAGCATCTCAGGCTTTGCTTTCTCTTTATTTGCACTAAACACAGCACTAGTGTTCTTACAAGCTCTAAACCAGTGATTATGTGCATTGAGGCTAAAACATGACTTGGCCTGCAAAAAACCTCTAACACATAAAAATCTTTCTTCTGCATTGCAAATAACATTTCATTTCATGATAAAGAAACATTTTTCAACTACTTCAAGTTTACTCTTAAAATTTAATAAACCAACTTTCTCTCACTGAGAAAGAAGCTTTTCAGCATCTGTGGCCTTGTTTTCTGTTTATTTGCATAGTTGCACTTCAGACAGCATTAATGTTCTTAAAAAGCTCTAAAACTAATGAAGTTCTTACATGACATTGAACATGACTTTAACATGTGCTTTGAAGAACGAACATGACTTGCTCTGCAAAAATACTCTAACACATGAAAATCTTTCTCCTGCATTGCAAATGACATTTTATTTAATGAGAAATTAACATTATTCATGTACTTCAGCTTTACTCTTAAAATTGCATAAACCAACTTTCTCTCACTGAGAAAGAAGCTTTTCAGAATCTGTGGCCTTGCTTTCTCTTTATTTGCACTAAAACACAGCACTAGTGTTCTTAAAAGCTCTAAACCAGTGATTATGTGCATTGAAGCTATAACATGACTTGGTCTGCAAAAAACCTCTAACACATAAAAATCTGTCTACTGCATTGCAAATAAAATTTCATTTCATGATAAAGAAACATTTTTCACCTACATCAAGTTAACTCATAAAATTTAATAAACCAACTTTCTCTCACTGAGAAAGAAGCTTTTCAGCATCTCAGGCTTTGCTTTCTCTTTATTTGCACTAAACACAGCACTAGTGTTCTTACAAGCTCTAAACCAGTGATTATGTGCATTGAGGCTAAAACATGACTTGGCCTGCAAAAAACCTCTAACACATAAAAATCTTTCTTCTGCATTGCAAATAACATTTCATTTCATGATAAAGAAACATTTTTCAACTACTTCAAGTTTACTCTTAAAATTTAATAAACCAACTTTCTCTCACTGAGAAAGAAGCTTTTCAGCATCTGTGGCCTTGTTTTCTGTTTATTTGCATAGTTGCACTTCAGACAGCATTAATGTTCTTAAAAAGCTCTAAAACTAATGAAGTTCTTACATGACATTGAACATGACTTTAACATGTGCTTTGAAGAACGAACATGACTTGCTCTGCAAAAATACTCTAACACATGAAAATCTTTCTCCTGCATTGCAAATGACATTTTATTTAATGAGAAATTAACATTATTCATGTACTTCAGCTTTACTCTTAAAATTGCATAAACCAACTTTCTCTCACTGAGAAAGAAGCTTTTCAGAATCTGTGGCCTTGCTTTCTCTTTGTTTGCACTAAAACACAGCACTAGTGTTCTTAAAAGCTCTAAACCAGTGATTATGTGCATTGAAGCTATAACATGACTCGTTCTGCAAAAAACCTCTAACACATAAAAATCTGTCTACTGCATTGCAAATAAAATTTAATTTCATGATAAAGAAACATTTTTCACCTACATCAAGTTTACTCTTAAAATTTAATAAACCAACTTTCTCTCACTGAGAAAGAAGCTTTTCAGCATCTCAGGCATTGCTTTCTCTTTATTTGCACTAAACACAGCACTAGTGTTCTTACAAGCTCTAAACCAGTGATTATGTGCATTGAGGCTAAAACATGACTTGGTCTGCAAAAAACCTCTAACACATAAAAATCTGTCTTCTGCATTGCAAATAACATTTCATTTCATGATAAAGAAACATTTTTCACCTACTTCAAGTTTACTCTTAAAATTGAATAAACCAACTTTCTCTCACTGAGAAAGAAGCTTTTCAGCATCTGTGGCCTTGCTTTCTGTTTATTTGCATAGTTGCACTTCAGACAGCATTAATGTTCTTAAAAAGCTCTAAAACTAATGAAGTTCTTACATGACTTTGAACATGACTTTAAAAGGTGCATTGAAGATCTAACATGACTTGCTCTGCAAAAAACCTCTAACACATAAAAATCTGTCTTCTGCATTGCAAATAAAATTTCATTTCATGATAAAGAAAAATTTTTCACCTACTTCAAGTTTACTCTTAAAATTTAATAAACCAACTTTCTCTCACTGAGAAAGAAGCTTTTCAGCATCTGTGGCCTTGCTTTCTCTTTAGTT
Organism: Barbus barbus; assembly: GCF_936440315.1. Classification (NCBI taxonomy): domain Eukaryota; kingdom Metazoa; phylum Chordata; class Actinopteri; order Cypriniformes; family Cyprinidae; genus Barbus; species Barbus barbus. Next base: position 909,163 of record NC_136728.1, on the reverse strand, counting down.
GATTAGTTGCACTAAACACAGCACTAGTGTTCTTAAAAGCTCTAAACCAGTGATTATGTGCATTGAAGCTATAACATGACTTGGTCTGCAAAAAACCTCTAACACATAAAAATCTGTCTACTGCATTGCAAATAACATTTCATTTCATGATAAAGAAACATTTTTCACTTACTTCAAGTGTACTCTTAAAATTTAATAAACCAACTTTCTCTCACTGAGAAAGAAGCTTTTCAGCATCTCAGGCCTTGCTTTCTCTTTATTTGCACTAAACACAGCACTAGTGTTCTTACACGCTCTAAACCAGTGATTATGTGCATTGAAGCTATAACATGACTTGGTCTGCAAAAAACCTCTAACACATAAAAATCTGCCTTCTGCATTGCAAATATTTAATTTCATGAAAATCTATCTTCTGCATTGCAAATAACGCTTAATTTCATGATAAAGAAATATTTTTCACCTACTTCAGCTTTACTCTTAAAATTGCATAAACCAACTTTCTCTCACTGAGAAAGAAGCTTTTCAGCATCTGTGGCCTTGCTTTCTCTTTATTTGCACTAAACACAGCACTAGTGTTCTTACACGCTCTAAACCAGTGATTATGTGCATTGAAGCTATAACATTACTTGGTCTGCAAAAAACCTCTAACACATAAAAATCTGTCTACTGCATTGCAAATAAAATTTCATTTCATGATAAAGAAACATTTTTCACCTACATCAAGTTTACTCTTAAAATTTAATAAACCAACTTTCTCTCACTGAGAAAGAAGCTTTTCAGCATCTCAGGCATTGCTTTCTCTTTATTTGCACTAAACACAGCACTAGTGTTCTTACAAGCTCTAAACCAGTGATTATGTGCACTGAAGCTATAACATGACTTGGTCTGCAAAAATACTCTAACAGATGAAAATCTGTCACCTGCATTGCAAATAACATTTCATTTCATGATAAAGAAACATTTTTCACCTACATCAAGTTTACTCTTAAAATTTAATAAACCAACTTTCTCTCACTGAGAAAGAAGCTTTTCAGCATCTGTGGCCTTGCTTTCTCTTTAGTTGATTAGTTGCACTAAACACAGCACTAGTGTCCTTAGAAGCTCTAAACCAGTGAATATGTGCACTGAAGCTATAACATGACTTGGTCTGCAAAAATACTCTAACACATGAAAATCTGTCTCCTGCATTGCAAATGACATTTCATTTAATGAGAAATTAACATTAGTCATGTACTTCAGCTTTACTCTTAAAATTGCATAAACCAACTTTCTCTCACTGAGAAAGAAGCTTTTCAGAATCTGTGGCCTTGCTTTCTCTTTATTTGCACTAAAACACAGCACTAGTGTTCTTAAAAGCTCTAAACCAGTGATTATGTGCATTGAAGCTATAACATGACTTGGTCTGCAAAAAACCTCTAACACATAAAAATCTGTCTACTGCATTGCAAATAAAATTTCATTTCATGATAAAGAAACATTTTTCACCTACTTCAAGTTTACACTTAAAAACTAATAAACCAACTTTCTCTCACTGAGAAAGAAGCTTTTCAGCATCTCAGGCCTTGCTTTCTCTTTATTTGCACTAAACACAGCACTAGTGTTCTTACACGCTCTAAACCAGTGATTATGTGCATTGAAGCTATAACATGACTTGGTATGCAAAAAATTTCTAACACATAAAATCTGCCTTCTGCATTGCAAATATTTAATTTCAAGAAAATCTATCTTCTGCATTGCAAATAACGCTTAATTTCATGATAAAGAAATATTTTTCACCTACTTCAGCTTTACTCTTAAAATTGCATAAACCAACTTTCTCTCACTGAGAAAGAAGCTTTTCAGCATCTGTGGCCTTGATTTCTCTTTATTTGCACTAAACACAGCACTAGTGTTCTTACACGCTCTAAACCAGTGATTATGTGCATTGAAGCTATAACATGTCTTGGTATGCAAAAAAATTGTAACACATAAAAATTGTCTTCTGCATTGCAAATATTTAATTTCATGAAAATCTATCTTCTGCATTGCAAATAACGCTTAATTTCATGATAAAGAAATATTTTTCACCTACTTCAGCTTTACTCTTAAAATTGAATAAACCAACTTTCTCTCACTGAGAAAGAAGCTTTTCAGCATCTGTGGCCTTGCTTTCTGTTTATTTGCATAGTTGCACTTCAGACAGCATTAATGTTCTTAAAAAGCTTTAAAACTAATGAAGTTCTTACATGACTTTGAACATGACTTTAAAATGAGCATTGAAGATCTAACATGACTTGCTCTGCAAAAAACCTCTAACACATAAAAATCTGTCTTCTGCATTGCAAATAAAATTTCATTTCATTATAAACATTTTTCACCTACTTCAAGTTTAATCTTAAAATTTAATAAACCAACTTTCTCTCACTGAGAAAGAAGCTTTTCAGCATCTCAGGCCTTGCTTTCTCTTTAGTTGATTAGTTGCACTAAACACAGCACTAGTGTCCTTAGAAGCTCTAAACCAGTGATTATGTGCACTGAAGCTATAACATGACTTGGTCTGCAAAAATACTCTAACAGATGAAAATCTGTCACCTGCATTGCAAATAACATTTCATTTCATGATAAAGAAACATTTTTCACCTACTTCAAGTTTACTCTTAAAATTTAATAAACCAACTTTCTCTCACTGAGAAAGAAGCTTTTCAGCATCTGTGGCCTTGCTTTCTCTTTAGTTGATTAGTTGCACTAAACACAGCACTAGTGTCCTTAGAAGCTCTAAACCAGTGATTATGTGCACTGAAGCTGTAACATGACTTGGTCTGCAAAAATACTCTAACACATGAAAATCTGTCTCCTGCATTGCAAATGACATTTCATTTGAGAAATTAACATTAGTCATGTACTTCAGCTTTACTCTTAAAATTGCATAAACCAACTTTCTCTCACTGAGAAAGAAGCTTTTCAGAATCTGTGGCCTTGCTTTCTCTTTATTTGCACTAAAACACAGCACAAGTGTTCTTAAAAGCTCTAAACCAGTGATTATGTGCATTGAAGCTATAACATGACTTGGTCTGCAAAAAACCTCTAACACATAAAAATCTGTCTACTGCATTGCAAATAAAATTTCATTTCATGATAAAGAAACATTTTTCACCTACTTCAAGTTTACACTTAAAATCTAATAAACCAACTTTCTCTCACTGAGAAAGAAGCTTTTCAGCATCTCAGGCCTTGCTTTCTCTTTATTTGCACTAAACACAGCACTAGTGTTCTTACACGCTCTAAACCAGTGATTATGTGCATTGAAGCTATAACATGACTTGGTATGCAAAAAATTTCTAACACATAAAAATCTGCCTTCTGCATTGCAAATATTTAATTTCATGAAAATCTATCTTCTGCATTGCAAATAACTCTTAATTTCATGATAAAGAAATATTTTTCACCTACTTCAGCTTTACTCTTAAAATTGCATAAACCAACTTTCTCTCACTGAGAAAGAAGCTTTTCAGCATCTGTGGCCTTGCTTTCTCTTTATTTGCACTAAAACACAGCACTAGTGTTCTTACACGCTCTAAACCAGTGATTATGTGCATTGAAGCTATAACATTACTTGGTCTGCAAAAAACCTCTAACACATAAAAATCTGTCTACTGCATTGCAAATAAAATTTCATTTCATGATAAAGAAACATTTTTCACCTACATCAAGTTTACTCTTAAAATTTAATAAACCAACTTTCTCTCACTGAGAAAGAAGCTTTTCAGCATCTCAGGCATTGCTTTCTCTTTATTTGCACTAAACACAGCACTAGTGTTCTTACAAGCTCTAAACCAGTGATTATGTGCATTGAGGCTAAAACATGACTTGGTCTGCAAAAAACCTCTAACACATAAAAATATGTCTTCTGCATTGCAAATAACATTTCATTTCATGATAAAGAAACATTTTTCACCTACTTCAAGTTTACTCTTAAAATTTAATAAACCAACTTTCTCTCACTGAGAAAGAAGCTTTTCAGCATCTCAGGCCTTGCTTTCTCTTTATTTGCACTAAACACAGCACTAGTGTTCTTACACGCTCTAAACCAGTGATTATGTGCATTGAAGCTATAACATGACTTGGTATGCAAAAAAATTCTAACACATAAAAATTGGCTTCTGCATTGCAAATATTTAATTTCATGAAAATCTATCTTCTGCATTGCAAATAACGCTTAATTTCATGATAAAGAAATATTTTTCACCTACTTCAGCTTTACTCTTAAAATTGAATAAACCAACTTTCTCTCACTGAGAAAGAAGCTTTTCAGCATCTGTGGCCTTGCTTTCTGTTTATTTGCATAGTTGCACTTCAGACAGCATTAATGTTCTTAAAAAGCTCTAAAACTAATGAAGTTCTTACATGACTTTGAACATGACTTTAAAATGTGCATTGAAGATCTAACATGACTTGCTCTGCAAAAAACCTCTAACACATAAAAATCTGTCTTCTGCATTGCAAATAAAATTTCATTTCATTATAAACATTTTTCACCTACTTCAAGTTTACTCTTAAAATTTAATAAACCAACTTTCTCTCACTGAGAAAGAAGCTTTTCAGCATCTCAGGCCTTGCTTTCTCTTTAGTTGATTAGTTGCACTAAACACAGCACTAGTGTCCTTAGAAGCTCTAAACCAGTGATTATGTGCACTGAAGCTATAACATGACTTGGTCTGCAAAAATACTCTAACAGATGAAAATCTGTCACCTGCATTGCAAATAACATTTCATTTCATGATAAAGAAACATTTTTCACCTACTTCAAGTTTAATCTTAAAATTTAATAAACCAACTTTCTCTCACTGAGAAAGAAGCTTTTCAGCATATCAGGCATTGCTTTCTCTTTATTTGCACTAAACACAAGCACTAGTGTTCTTACACGCTCTAAAGCAGTGATTATGTGCATTGAAGCTATAACATGACTTGGTATGCAAAAAACCTCTAACACATAAAAATCTGTCTACTGCATTGCAAATAAAATTTCATTTCATGAAAAGAAACATTTTTCACCTACATCAAGTTAACTCATCAAATTTAATAAACCAACTTTCTCTCACTGAGAAAGAAGCTTTTCAGCATCTCAGGCTTTAATTTATCTTTATTTGCACTAAACACAGCACTAGTGTTCTTACAAGCTCTAAACCAGTGATTATGTGCATTGAGGCTTAAAACATGACTTGTCCTGCAAAAAACCTCTAACACATGAAAATCTGTCTACTGCATTGCAAATAAAATTTCATTTCATGATAAAGAAACATTTTTCACCTACTTCAAGTTTACTCTTAAAATTGAATAAACCAACTTTCTCTCACTGAGAAAGAAGCTTTTCAGCATCTCAGGCCTTGCTTTCTCTTTATTTGCACTAAACACAGCACTAGTGTTCTTACATGCTCTAAACCAGTGATTATGTGCATTGAAGCTATAACATGACTTGATATGCAAAACAATTCTAACACATAAAAATCTGTCTTCTGCATTGCAAATATTTAATTTCATGAAAATCTATCTTCTGCATTGCAAATAACGCTTAATTTCATGATAAAGAAATATTTTTCACCTACTTCAGCTTTACTCTTAAAATTGCATAAACCAACTTTCTCTCACTGAGAAAGAAGCTTTTCAGCATCTGTGGCCTTGCTTTCTCTTTATTTGCACTAAAGCACAGCACTAGTGTTCTTAAAAGCTCTAAACCAGTGATTATGTGCATTGAAGCTATAACATGACTTGGTCTGCAAAAAACCTCTAACACATAAAAATCTGTCTACTGCATTGCAAATAAAATTTCATTTCATGATAAAGAAATATTTTTCACCTACTTCAGCTTTACTCTTAAAATTTAATAAACCAACTTTCTCTCACTGAGAGAGAAGCTTTTCACCATCTCAGGCCTTGCTTTCTCTTTATTTGCACTAAACACAGCACTAGTGTTCTTACACGCTTTAAACCAGTGATTATGTGCATTGAAGCTATAACATGACTTGGTCTGCAAAAAACCTCTAACACATAAAAATCTGTCTACTGCATTGCAAATAACATTTCATTTCATGATAAAGAAACATTTTTCACCTACTTCAAGTTTACTCTTAAAATTTAATAAACCAACTTTCTCTCACTGAGAAAGAAGCTTTTCAGCATCTGTGGCCTTGCTTTCTCTTTAGTTGATTAGTTGCACTAAATACAGCACTAGTGTCCTTAGAAGCTCTAAACAAGTGATTATGTGCATTGAAGCTATAACATGACTTGGTCTGCAAAAAACCTCTAACACATAAAAATCTGTCTACTGCATTGCAAATAAAATTTAATTTCATGAAAAGAAACATTTTTCACCTACATCAAGTTAACTCATCAAATTTAATAAACCAACTTTCTCTCACTGAGAAAGAAGCTTTTCAGCATCTCAGGCTTTAATTTATCTTTATTTGCACTAAACACAGCGCTAGTGTTCTTACAAGCTCTAAACCAGTGATTATGTGCATTGAGGCTAAAACATGACTTGGCCTGCAAAAAACCTCTAACACATAAAAATCTTTCTTCTGCATTGCAAATAACATTTCATTTCATGATAAAGAAACATTTTTCAACTACTTCAAGTTTACTCTTAAAATTTAATAAACCAACTTTCTCTCACTGAGAAAGAAGCTTTTCAGCATCTGTGGCCTTGTTTTCTGTTTATTTGCATAGTTGCACTTCAGACAGCATTAATGTTCTAAAAAAGCTCTAAAACTAATGAAGTTCTTACATGACATTGAACATGACTTTAACATGTGCTTTGAAGAACGAACATGACTTGCTCTGCAAAAATACTCTAACACATGAAAATCTTTCTCCTGCATTGCAAATGACATTTTATTTAATGAGAAATTAACATTATTCATGTACTTCAGCTTTACTCTTAAAATTGCATAAACCAACTTTCTCTCACTGAGAAAGAAGCTTTTCAGAATCTGTGGCCTTGCTTTCTCTTTATTTGAACTAAAACACAGCACTAGTGTTCTTAAAAGCTCTAAACCAGTGATTATGTGCATTGAAGCTATAACATGACTTGTTCTGCAAAAAACCTCTAACACATAAAAATCTGTCTACTGCATTGCAAATAAAATTTAATTTCATGATAAAGAAACATTTTTCACCTACATCAAGTTTACTCTTAAAATTTAATAAACCAACTTTCTCTCACTGAGAAAGAAGCTTTTCAGCATCTCAGGCATTGCTTTCTCTTTATTTGCACTAAACACAGCACTAGTGTTCTTACAAGCTCTAAACCAGTGATTATGTGCATTGAGGCTAAAACATGACTTGGTCTGCAAAAAACCTCTAACACATAAAAATCTGTCTTCTGCATTGCAAATAACATTTCATTTCATGATAAAGAAACATTTTTCACCTACTTCAAGTTTACTCTTAAAATTGAATAAACCAAATTTCTCTCACTGAGAAAGAAGCTTTTCAGCATCTGTGGCCTTGCTTTCTGTTTATTTGCATAGTTGCACTTCAGACAGCATTAATGTTCTTAAAAAGCTCTAAAACTAATGAAGTTCTTACATGACTTTGAACATGACTTTAAAATGTGCATTGAAGATCTAACATGACTTGCTCTGCAAAAAACCTCTAACACATAAAAATCTGTCTTCTGCATTGCAAATAAAATTTCATTTCATGATAAAGAAAATTTTTTCACCTACTTCAAGTTTACTCTTAAAATTTAATAAACCAACTTTCTCTCACTGAGAAAGAAGCTTTTCAGCATCTCAGGCCTTGCTTTCTCTTTAGTTGATTAGTTGCACTAAACACAGCACTAGTGTCCTTAGAAGCTCTAATCCAGTGATTATGTGCACTGAAGCTATAACATGACTTGGTCTGCAAAAATACTCTAAAAGATGAAAATCTGTCACCTGCATTGCAAATAACATTTAATTTCATGATAAAGAAACATTTTTCACCTACTTCAAGTTTACTCTTAAAATTTAATAAACCAACTTTCTCTCACTGAGAAAGAAGCTTTTCAGCATCTGTGGCCTTGCTTTCTCTTTAGTTGATTAGTTGCACTAAACACAGCACTAGTGTTCTTAAAAGCTCTAAACCAGTGATTATGTGCATTGAAGCTATAACATGACTTGGTCTGCAAAAAACCTCTAACACATAAAAATCTGTCTACTGCATTGCAAATAACATTTAATTTCATGATAAAGAAATATTTTTCACTTACTTCAAGTTTACTCTTAAAATTTAATAAACCAACTTTCTCTCACTGAGAAAGAAGCTTTTCAGCATCTCAGGCCTTGCTTTCTCTTTATTTGCACTAAACACAGCACTAGTGTTCTTACACGCTCTAAACCAGTGATTATGTGCATTGAAGCTATAACATGACTTGGTCTGCAAAAAACCTCTAACACATAAAAATCTGTCTACTGCATTGCAAATAAAATTTCATTTCATGATAAAGAAACATTTTTCACCTACATCAAGTTTACTCTTAAAATTTAATAAACCAACTTTCTCTCACTGAGAAAGAAGCTTTTCAGCATCTCAGGCATTGCTTTCTCTTTATTTGCACTAAACACAGCACTAGTGTTCTTACAAGCTCTAAACCAGTGATTATGTGCATTGAGGCTAAAACATGACTTGGTCTGCAAAAAACCTCTAACACATAAAAATCTGTCTTCTGCATTGCAAATAACATTTCATTTCATGATAAAGAAACATTTTTCACCTACTTCAAGTTTACTCTTAAAATTTAATAAACCAACTTTCTCTCACTGAGAAAGAAGCTTTTCAGCATCTCAGGCCTTGCTTTCTCTTTATTTGCACTAAACACAGCACTAGTGTTCTTACATGCTCTAAACCAGTGATTATGTGCATTGAAGCTATAACATGACTTGATATGCAAAACAATTCTAACACATAAAAATCTGTCTTCTGCATTGCAAATATTTAATTTCATGAAAATCTATCTTCTGCATTGCAAATAACGCTTAATTTCATGATAAAGAAATATTTTTCACCTACTTCAGCTTTACTCTTAAAATTGCATAAACCAACTTTCTCTCACTGAGAAAGAAGCTTTTCAGCATCTGTGGCCTTGCTTTCTCTTTATTTGCACTAAAACACAGCACTAGTGTTCTTAAAAGCTCTAAACCAGTGATTATGTGCATTGAAGCTATAACATGACTTGGTCTGCAAAAAACCTCTAACACATAAAAATCTGTCTTCTGCATTGCAAATAAAATTTAATTTCATGATAAAGAAACATTTTTCACCTACTTCAAGTTTACTCTTAAAATTTAATAAACCAACTTTCTCTCACTGAGAAAGAAGCTTTTCAGCATATGTGGCCTTGCTTTCTCTTTAGTTGATTAGTTGAACTAAATACAGCACTAGTGTCCTTAGAAGCTCTAAACCAGTGATTATGTGCACTGAAGCTATAACATGACTTGGTCTGCAAAAATACTCTAACACATGAAAATCTGTCTCCTGCATTGCAAATGACATTTCATTTAATGAGAAATTAACATTATTCATGTACTTCAGCTTTACTCTTAAAATTGCATAAACCAAGTTTCTCTCACTGAGAAAGAAGCTTTTCAGAATCTGTGGCCTTGCTTTCTCTTTATTTGCACTAAACACAGCACTAGTGTTCTTAAAAGCTCTAAACCAGTGATTATGTGCATTGAAGCTATAACGTCTCGGTTACGTATGTAACCCTCGTTCCCTGAAGGAGGGAACGGAGACGTAACGTCAGTGTGACTGACTAATGGGAACTCGCTCGAGAGCCCAATCATCTTCGAGTGTTAACAAAACAAGCCAATGACAGTTGGCGTGCGTGTTTCGCCACGCGCACCCCGCCCCGCAGTGCGGGTATAAAAGGAGAGCGCGTGCAAACGCACATCAGTTTTTCGCTGAGGAGCCGAGACTGTGTGCCCCGGCCGTACAGCGGTGGTACAGCAACTATGGCGACGGGACGTTACGTCTCCGTTCCCTCCTTCAGGGAACGAGGGTTACATACGTAACCGAGACGTTCCCTATCAGTCAGTCACGTTCGATGTAACATCAGTGTGACTGACTAATGGGATCCCTTGGAAAACGCCACTATTGCTGACCCCCTCCAGTGCCCTGCGGAAGCCGGCAAGTCCCCCCATACCAGTTGGGGTGGAAGATAGGACAAGGCTTAGGCAGGGATGCCAGCCACTGCTGTTCCGTACAGTGGGTATGGATAACACTGGGAAAGCGTACCACAAGTAGGGGAACGCTACGGAAGCCACATCCTGCGTAAGGAGGTACCACGTGGCAATTACACATATGGACTGACCAAGGGCAGAACTACATATGGAAGTCTCTGAGGTAGACTCAGCCAGCCTGGGGTGAGATAACAACACAGCAGAGACGGCAGAAGGTCTCTGCCAGGGAAAGACACGGGCTCACCGTGAGGGGAACCGTACCGTGGAAGAATACACATGTGGGACCACCCGAAGGGGAATCACTACACACGGGCACCTAGCCCAGCACAAGGGCTGACCTTGGGCAAACACACGAGTGCTGGACCTGGCGTCTGGCGTTCCGCCACGCCTGACTGCCGAGGGTGCGGGAGGAACTTCAACAGGGTTCGCCATGGGGAACTGAACTGAGAAGCAACAAAGCGCACGTATCCGGTCCGTAGAGGGGAATGGCGCAGCAAGCGGGATTGACACCGAGCAGTGTCCCAGTGCTACTGGCCGTCTGAGCCAAGTACACGGGAGGACACGGGCTCTACACGGAGATTATAAAATCTCGCAAACGTGTTAGGTGCCGCCCAGCCGGCAGCTCTACAAATGTCTGCTATCGAGGCGCCCCGCGCCAACGCCCAAGAGGAAGCAATGGCTCTTGTAGAGTGTGCTCTCACACCGAGGGGGCACGGTAAGCGCCGGGCCTGATAGGCCAAGACTATAGCCTCGACTATCCAGTGGGCAAGTCTTTGTTTGGAGACAGCCTTCCCCTTCTGCTGTCCCCCGAAGCAGACGAAGAGCTGGTCTGAGGTCCTGAAGCTCTGCGTGTGGTCCACGTAAGTGCGCAAAGCGCGGACGGGACAAAGCAGAGCAATGGCTGGGTCTGCCTCCTCCCGGGGCAGCGCTTGCAAGTTCACCACCTGATCCCTGAAGGGTGTGGTGGGAACTTTGGGCACATAACCAGGCCGGGGTCTCAGGACAACGTGAGAGTCATCCGGCCCGAATTCTAGGCACGAATCGTCGACCGAAAATGCCTGCAGGTCCCCTACCCTCTTGACCGAGGCCAATGCAGTGAGGAGCGCTGTCTTCAACGACAGAAACTTAAGCTCTACTAACTGCAGAGGCTCAAAGGGCTCCTCCCTCAAGGCCAACAGCACCAAGGGGAGATCCCAAGAGGGTACCAGATGAGGGCGCGGAGGATTTAACCTCCTCGCCCCTCTGAGGAACCTGACGACCAAGTCGTGCTTCCCTACAGACTTACCGTCTACTGCATCGTGATGTGCGGCAATAGCGGCGACATACACTTTGAGGGTGGAGGGAGACAGCCTTCGCTCCAACCCATCTTGCAGGAAAGAAAGCACGACCGCGATCGGGCATCCCCGGGGGTCTTCCCGGCGGGAAGAACACCAATCGACGAACAGGTTCCACTTCAGCCTGTAAGCGTGTCTTGTAGACGGGGCTCTAGCTGAAGTGATTGTGTTTACTACCGATGGAGGTAGCCCACCTAGAACCTCCGTGTCCCGTCCAAGGACCATACGTGGAGATTCCACAAGTCTGGACGCGGGTGCCAGAGGGTGCCCCCTCTCTGAGAAAGGAGATCCCTCCTCAGAGGAATTTGCCAAGGAGGGGCTGTCGCGAGGAGCATGAGTTCTGGGAACCAAGTCCGACTGGGCCAGTACGGCGCCACCAAGAGGACCTGCTCCTCGTCCTCCCTGACTTTGCACAGGGTCTGCGCGAGAAGGCTCACTGGGGGAAACGCATATTTGCGTAGGCCCCGAGGCCAGCTGTGTGCCAGCGCGTCCGTGCCGAGGGTACCCTCGGACAGGGAGTAAAACATTTGGCAGTGGGACGTGTCCGGGGAGGCAAACAGGTCTACCTGAGCGTCCCCGAAGTGTCTCCAAATCAGCTGGACTACCTCGGGGTGGAGTCGCCATTCTCCCGGAAGGGCGGGCTGACGTGAGAGCTCGTCGGCTGCACGATTGAGCTCGCCAGGGATATGAACGGCGCGAAGCGACCTCAGATGCTTCTGACTCCAAAGGAGAAGATGGCGAGCGAGTTGCGACAGGCGACGGGAGCGTAGACCACCCTGGTGGTTGATGTACGCAACGGTCGCAGTGTTGTCCGTACGGACCAGTACATGCTTGTCGTGTAGCAGCCCTTTGAAGCGGCGCAGCGCAAGCCATACTGCTAGCAACTCGAGGCAATTGACATGCCACTGCAACCGGGACCCTGTCCAGAGCCCTGCAGCTGCACGCCCGTTGCACATGGCTCCCCAGCCCATGGCAGAGGCATCTGTTGAGACAACAATGTGCCTGGATACTTGCACTAGGGGAACTCCTGCCCGAAGAAAAGCAAGATCCGACCACGGGCCGAAGGTCTGACGGCAGGACGGGGTAACTGAGACCCGGTAAGTGCCGCGTCGCCATGCCCATCTCGGGACCCGGTCGTGAAGCCAATGCTGAAGCGGTCTCATATGAAGCAACCCGAGCGGCGTGACAGCGGCTGCGGATGCCATATGCCCCAGGAGCCTCTGAAAGTGTTTCAGTGGAGCCGCTGTCTTGCGCTGGAAAGACTCCAGGCAGTTCAGCATCGACTGAGCACGCTCTACTGAGAGACGTGCTGTGAGGTTGACCGAGTCCAACTCCATACCGAGAAAAGAGATCCTCTGCACAGGGGAGAGTTTGCTCTTTTCCCAGTTGACCCGAAGCCCCATCCGGCTGAGGTGGCCAAGCACCGTGTCCCTGTGATCGCACAACAGTGCTCGAGACTGGGCCAGTATGAGCCAGTCGTCGAGGTAGTTGAGAACGCGAATGCCTGCTTCCCTTAATGGAACAAGGGCTGCCTCCACGACCTTGGTGAAGACACGAGGCGACAGGGATAGCCCGAAGGGGAGGACTTTGTACTGATATGCTCGTCCTTCGAACGCAAAGCGGAGAAACGGTCTGTGTCGAGGCAGGATTGAGACATGAAAGTACGCGTCCTTCAGGTCGATCGCTGCGAACCAATCGAACGGACGGATGCATTGAAAAATGAGTCTTTGCGTCAACATCCTGAACGGGAGCTTGTGAAGGGCCCGGTTCAGGACGCGCAGGTCCAAGATTGGTCGTAACCCACCGCCTTTCTTGGGTACAATGAAGTACGGGCTGTAAAACCCCGACTTCATCTCGGCTGGAGGGACCGGCTCTATCGCGTCCTTCGCCAGCAGGACCGCGACTTCCGCACGCAAGAGAGGGGCATCCTTGCTCAACACAGAGGTGAATCGAACGCCCCTGAACTTGGGGGGACGCCGGGCGAACTGAATCGCGTAGCCAAGTCTGATGGTTCTCATGAGCCAGCGAGACGGCCTGGGGAGCGCTAGCCAGGCCCCCAGAAACCGTACAAGCGGGACCAAGGGAGCCACGGACGTACCCGCGGCGGGGCAGCGAAGTGGAGCGCAGGGGCCCGCCTCGGAAGGCAGTGCGTTCCGAAGTGGGGTCTGAGTGTGCAGTGCGACACTTACCTGGCTCCAAGGCTGAGCAGGGGGCGCGGGAGAAGGCATCGCGTCCTCGGACCGGACCCTGCTGCTCATAGGCGAAAGGAGAGGGGGACGGGAGTGTGGAGACGGGGTCTCGTGCACTGCCATCCTCGCCCTCTTGGGACCCGGAGAAAAAGGAAACTGCTCTTTTTTTGAGGTTTTGGGTACCACTGGCTGGAGAGCCAGTGGCGGAACAGAATAAAAAGGGAACAAAAGATTCTCCACCCGGCCCTCCTCCGGGGGAAGGAGTGGTGCAGTCACCATCTCCTGAAGAGCAGGATCCAGAGACTCCGGGTCGCCCGTCTCAGGGCCGCCGCTTGCCCTGGCGCTTCACAGATTTGGCAGGGGCAGAGACGAGCTGCGCCGCTTTCCTGCGGCCAGCTCCACGCTGCGGCCGTTGTGAAGGCTGCTGCTGGGGCCGAGCTGGAGCGGAGGTGGAGGCCGCAGGAGGGCGCCCTCGGCGACGAGCAGACGGAGGAGCTGCAGCCGGCGGTGGGGTGGAGACAGCAGCGGACCGCCGGGGCAGGATGTGTCGAAACGCCTCTGTCTGCTGCTGTGCGGCGGAGAACTGTTGGGCAAAGCCCTCCACCGCTTCGCCGAATAGGCCGGCCTGGGAGATCGGGGCGTCTAAGAAACGGTGTTTGTCAGACTCCCTCATATCCGCCAAGGTCAGCCATAAGTGGCGCTCCTGGACCACCAACGTGGACATCGTCTGACCCAGGGCCCGCGCCGTGACTTTCGTCGCCCGTAGGGCAAGGTCCGTCGCTGTGCGCAGTTCCTGCAATCCGGCTGGGTCAGCACCACCCTCGTGCAACTGCTTTAACGCCTTGGCCTGGTGGACTTGCAGGAGGGTCATGGCGTGCAGGGCGGAAGCGGCCTGTCCAGCAGCACTGTAAGCCTTGGCCGTCAGAGCGGACGAGAACTTACAGGCCCTGGACGGAAGGCGTGGATTACCCCTCCAGGCGGCAGCGCCCTGCGGGCAGAGCTGCATTGCAATGGCGCGCTCAACTGGGGGGATCTCCACATACCCTTGGGCCGCCCCACCGTCGAGGGTGGTGAGGACGGAGGAGGCACTAGGTCTGTTTCGGGCAGAAAAAGGTGCCCTCCAAGACCTAGTCACCTCCTCATGCACTTCCGGGAAGAATGGAACCGGAGGCGGTTGCCTGCGATCGGCCTGCGCCCCCAGGAACCAATCGTCCAGCCTTGAGCGTTCGGGAGAAGGCGGAGGCCTCCAGTGCAGCCCGATGCTCTCAGCGGCCCGGGAAAGCATAGCAGTCAGTTCTGGATCTGACTCGGTCAACGCCACTCTTCCTGATGGAGGCAGCGCAGCCGAATCATCATCTCCAGAACCTAGCTCATCCCCCGATGCAGTGACCGACATCCTGTCATCTGCTGGAGCTCTGAACGAGATGCTGGGCCCCGCCCTGTCCGAGGACTCCACAAACTCGTCCGGAAACCCCAGACGGTGCGATGCGCTAGAGGAGTGAGAGGCCCGCGGAGACGCACTCGACGGGGAAGCTCTCACTGTGATCCTCAAGTCAACCTGACCATGAGCCGAAGTAGCCCTCCGAGAACCGGAGGAACTAGAACGGGGCATGGCAAGGGGGATACCCCCCCGCTTGACGAGGAGGTATCTGGAGCGCAGCATCGCGATGGTCATGTTCCCACACAGAGAACATGAGTCATCCACGAGCGCTGCCTCAGCGTGCTGAAAGCCCAAGCACGAGACACAGCGATCGTGACCATCAGATGAAGCCAGGAACCGGCCACATCCAGAAACACACGAGCGGGAAGCCATCTTTAAAAAGACGCCCGTCGCTCGTGGAGCTCTTTCAGAATTTGCTCTTTTTTGAAAGAAATTCTCTTTTAGAAAAAGTGTTGAAGCGCCCAGGAGAGGTCGCAGCGCGACCGCAGAATGAGAGCTGTAGCACGCCGAGATGAAGCAGCAGCACTGGATCGCAACCTCCGCTGACGCGCCGTAACACCAACACTCATCAAGCTGTCTTGTACACTCTCGGAGATTCGCAGCAAGGCTCGGCTCCGAAGCGAAAAGCTGATGTGCGTTTGCACGCGCTCTCCTTTTATACCCGCACTGCGGGGCGGGGTGCGCGTGGCGAAACACGCACGCCAACTGTCATTGGCTTGTTTTGTTAACACTCGAAGATGATTGGGCTCTCGAGCGAGTTCCCATTAGTCAGTCACACTGACGTTACGTCGAACGTGACTGACTGATAGGGAACATGACTTGGTCTGCAAAAAACCTCTAACACATAAAAATCTGTCTACTGCATTGCAAATAACATTTCATTTCATGATAAAGAAACATTTTTCACCTACTTCAAGTTTACTCTTAAAATTTAATAAACCAACTTTCTCTCACTGAGAAAGAAGCTTTTCAGCATCTCAGGCCTTGCTTTCTCTTTATTTGCAATAAACACAGCACTAGTGTTCTTACACGCTCTAAACCAGTGATTATGTGCATTGAAGCTATAACATGACTTGGTATGCAAAAAATTTCTAACATGTAAAAATCTGCCTTCTGCATTGCAAATATTTAATTTCATGAAAATTTATCTTCTGCATTGCAAATAACGCTTAATTTCATGATAAAGAAATATTTTTCACCTACTTCAGCTTTACTCTTAAAATTGCATAAACCAACTTTCTCTCACTGAGAAAGAAGCTTTTCAGCATCTGTGGCCTTGTTTTCTGTTTATTTGCATAGTTGCACTTCAGACAGCATTAATGTTCTTAAAAAGCTCTAAAACTAATGAAGTTCTTACATGATATTGAACATGACTTTAACATGTGCTTTGAAGATCTAACATGACTTGCTCTGCAAAAATACTCTAACACATGAAAATCTTTCTCCTGCATTGCAAATGACATTTTATTTAATGAGAAATTAACATTATTCATGTACTTCAGCTTTACTCTTAAAATTGCATAAACCAACTTTCTCTCACTGAGAAAGAATTTTTTCAGAATCTGTGGCCTTGCTTTCTCTTTATTTGCATTAAAACACAGCACTAGTGTTCTTAAAAGCTCTAAACCAGTGATTATGTGCATTGAAGCTATAACATGACTTGGTCTGCAAAAAACCTCTAACACATAAAAATCTGTCTACTGCATTGCAAATAAAATTTCATTTCATGATAAAGAAACATTTTTCACCTACATCAAGTTTACTCTTAAAATTTAATAAACCAACTTTCTCTCACTGAGAAAGAAGCTTTTCAGCATCTCAGGCATTGCTTTCTCTTTATTTGCACTAAACACAGCACTAGTGTTCTTACAAGCTCTAAACCAGTGATTATGTGCATTGAGGCTAAAACATGACTTGGTCTGCAAAAAACCTCTAACACATAAAAATCTGTCTTCTGCATTGCAAATAACATTTCATTTCATGATAAAGAAACATTTTTCACCTACTTCAAGTTTACTCTTAAAATTGAATAAACCAACTTTCTCTCACTGAGAAAGAAGCTTTTCAGCATCTCAGGCCTTGCTTTCTCTTTATTTGCACTAAACACAGCACTAGTGTTCTTACACGCTCTAAACCAGTGATTATGTGCATTGAAGCTATAACATGACTTGGTATGCAAAAAAATTCTAACACATAAAAATTGTCTTCTGCATTGCAAATATTTAATTTCATGAAAATCTATCTTCTGCATTGCAAATAACGCTTAATTTCATGATAAAGAAATATTTTTCACCTACTTCAGCTTTACTCTTAAAATTGAATAAACCAACTTTCTCTCACTGAGAAAGAAGCTTTTCAGCATCTGTGGCCTTGCTTTCTGTTTATTTGCATAGTTGCACTTCAGACAGCATTAATGTTCTTAAAAAGCTCTAAAACTAATGAAGTTCTTACATGACTTTGAACATGACTTTAAAATGTGCATTGAAGATCTAACATGACTTGCTCTGCAAAAAACCTCTAACACATAAAAATCTGTCTTCTGCATTGCAAATAAAATTTCATTTCATTATAAACATTTTTCACCTACTTCAGCTTTACTCTTAAAATTTAATAAACCAACTTTCTCTCACTGAGAAAGAAGCTTTTCAGCATCTCAGGCCTTGCTTTCTCTTTAGTTGATTAGTTGCACTAAACACAGCACTAGTGTCCTTAGAAGCTCTAAACCAGTGATTATGTGCACTGAAGCTATAACATGACTTGGTCTGCAAAAATACTCTAACAGATGAAAATCTGTCACCTGCATTGCAAATAACATTTCATTTCATGATAAAGAAACATTTTTCACCTACTTCAAGTTTACTCTTAAAATTTAATAAACCAACTTTCTCTCACTGAGAAAGCAGCTTTTCAGCATCTGTGGCCTTGCTTTCTCTTTAGTTGATTAGTTGCACTAAACACAGCACTAGTGTCCTTAGAAGCTCCAAACCAGTGATTATGTGCACTGAAGCTGTAACATGACTTGGTCTGCAAAAATACTCTAACACATGAAAATCTGTCTCCTGCATTGCAAATGACATTTTATTTAATGAGAAATTAACATTATTCATGTACTTCAGCTTTACTCTTAAAATTTAATAAACCAACTTTCTCTCACTGAGAAAGAATTTTTTCAGAATCTGTGGCCTTGCTTTCTCTTTATTTGCATTAAAACACAGCACTAGTGTTCTTAAAAGCTCTAAACCAGTGATTATGTGCATTGAAGCTATAACATGACTTGGTCTGCAAAAAACCTCTAACACATAAAAATCTGTCTACTGCATTGCAAATAAAATTTCATTTCATGATAAAGAAACATTTTTCACCTACATCAAGTTTACTCTTAAAATTTAATAAACCAACTTTCTCTCACTGAGAAAGAAGCTTTTCAGCATCTCAGGCATTGCTTTCTCTTTATTTGCACTAAACACAGCACTAGTGTTCTTACAAGCTCTAAACCAGTGATTATGTGCATTGAGGCTAAAACATGACTTGGTCTGCAAAAAACCTCTAACACATAAAAATCTGTCTTCTGCATTGCAAATAACATTTCATTTCATGATAAAGAAACATTTTTCACCTACTTCAAGTTTACTCTTAAAATTGAATAAACCAACTTTCTCTCACTGAGAAAGAAGCTTTTCAGCATCTCAGGCCTTGCTTTCTCTTTATTTGCACTAAACACAGCACTAGTGTTCTTACACGCTCTAAACCAGTGATTATGTGCATTGAAGCTATAACATGACTTGGTATGCAAAAAAATTCTAACACATAAAAATTGTCTTCTGCATTGCAAATATTTAATTTCATGAAAATCTATCTTCTGCATTGCAAATAACGCTTAATTTCATGATAAAGAAATATTTTTCACCTACTTCAGCTTTACTCTTAAAATTGAATAAACCAACTTTCTCTCACTGAGAAAGAAGCTTTTCAGCATCTGTGGCCTTGCTTTCTGTTTATTTGCATAGTTGCACTTCAGACAGCATTAATGTTCTTAAAAAGCTCTAAAACTAATGAAGTTCTTACATGACTTTGAACATGACTTTAAAATGTGCATTGAAGATCTAACATGACTTGCTCTGCAAAAAAACTCTAACACATAAAAATCTGTCTTCTGCATTGCAAATAAAATTTCATTTCATTATAAACATTTTTCACCTACTTCAGCTTTACTCTTAAAATTTAATAAACCAACTTTCTCTCACTGAGAAAGAAGCTTTTCAGCATCTCAGGCCTTGCTTTCTCTTTAGTTGATTAGTTGCACTAAACACAGCACTAGTGTCCTTAGAAGCTCTAAACCAGTGATTATGTGCACTGAAGCTATAACATGACTTGGTCTGCAAAAATACTCTAACAGATGAAAATCTGTCACCTGCATTGCAAATAACATTTCATTTCATGATAAAGAAACATTTTTCACCTACTTCAAGTTTACTCTTAAAATTTAATAAACCAACTTTCTCTCACTGAGAAAGCAGCTTTTCAGCATCTGTGGCCTTGCTTTCTCTTTAGTTGATTAGTTGCACTAAACACAGCACTAGTGTCCTTAGAAGCTCCAAACCAGTGATTATGTGCACTGAAGCTGTAACATGACTTGGTCTGCAAAAATACTCTAACACATGAAAATCTGTCTCCTGCATTGCAAATGACATTTCATTTAATGAGAAATTAACATTAGTCATGTACTTCAGCTTTACTCTTAAAATTGCATAAACCAACTTTCTCTCACTGAGAAAGAAGCTTTTCAGAATCTGTGGCCTTGCTTTCTCTTTATTTGCACTAAAACACAGCACTAGTGTCCTTAGAAGCTCTAAACCAGTGATTATGTGCACTGAAGCTATAACATGACTTGGTCTGCAAAAATACTCTAACAGATGAAAATCTGTCACCTGCATTGCAAATAAAATTTCATTTCATGATAAAGAAACATTTTTCACCTACTTCAAGTTTACTCTTAAAATTTAATAAACCAACTTTCTCTCACTGAGAAAGAAGCTTTTCAGCATCTCAGGCCTTGCTTTCTCTTTAGTTGATTAGTTGCACTAAACACAGCACTAGTGTCATTAGAAGCTCTAAACCAGTGATTATGTGCACTGAAGCTATAACATGACTTGGTCTGCAAAAATACTCTAACAGATGAAAATCTGTCACCTGCATTGCAAATAACATTTCATTTCATGATAAAGAAACATTTTTCACCTACTTCAAGTTTAATCTTAAAATTTAATAAACCAACTTTCTCTCACTGAGAAAGAAGCTTTTCAGCATCTGTGGCCTTGCTTTCTCTTTAGTTGATTAGTTGCACTAAACACAGCACTAGTGTCCTTAGAAGCTCTAAACCAGTGATTACATGTGCACTGAAGCTATAACATGACTTGGTCTGCAAAACAATTCTAACACATAAAAATCTGTGTTCTGCATTGCAAATAAAATTTCATTTCATGATAAAGAAACATTTTTCACCTACATCAAGTTTACTCTTAAAATTTCATAAACCAACTTTCTCTCACTGAGAAAGAAGCTTTTCAGCATCTCAGGCCTTGCTTTCTCTTTATTTGCACTAAACACAAGCACTAGTGTTCTTACATGCTCTAAACCAGTGATTATGTGCATTGAAGCTATAACATGACTTGATATGCAAAACAATTCTAACACATAAAAATCTGTCTTCTGCATTGCAAATATTTAATTTCATGAAAATCTATCTTCTGCATTGCAAATAACGCTTAATTTCATGATAAAGAAATATTTTTCACCTACTTCAGCTTTACTCTTAAAATTGCATAAACCAACTTTCTCTCACTGAGAAAGAAGCTTTTCAGCATCTGTGGCCTTGCTTTCTCTTTATTTGCACTAAAACACAGCACTAGTGTTCTTAAAAGCTCTAAACCAGTGATTATGTGCATTGAAGCTATAACATGACTTGGTCTGCAAAAAACCTCTAACCCATAAAAATCTGTCTACTGCATTGCAAATAAAATTTCATTTCATGATAAAGAAATATTTTTCACCTACTTCAGCTTTACTCTTAAAATTTAATAAACCAACTTTCTCTCACTGAGAGAGAAGCTTTTCACCATCTCAGGCCTTGCTTTCTCTTTATTTGCACTAAACACAGCACTAGTGTTCTTACACGCTTTAAACCAGTGATTATGTGCATTGAAGCTATAACATGACTTGGTCTGCAAAAAACCTCTAACACATAAAAATCTGTCTACTGCATTGCAAATAACATTTCATTTCATGAAAAGAAACACTTTTCACCTACATCAAGTTAACTCATCAAATTTAATAAACCAACTTTCTCTCACTGAGAAAGAAGCTTTTCAGCATCTCAGGCTTTAATTTATCTTTATTTGCACTAAACACAGCACTAGTGTTCTTACAAGCTCTAAACCAGTGATTATGTGCATTGAGGCTAAAACATGACTTGGCCTGCAAAAAACCTCTAACACATGAAAATCTGTATACTGCATTGCAAATAAAATTTCATTTCATGATAAAGAAACATTTTTCACCTACTTCAAGTTTACTCTTAAAATTTAATAAACCAACTTTCTCTCACTGAGAAAGAAGCTTTTCAGCATATGTGGCCTTGCTTTCTCTTTAGTTGATTAGTTGCACCAAATACAGCACTAGTGTTCTTACACGCTTTAAACCAGTGATTATGTGCATTGAAGCTATAACATGACTTGGTATGCAAAAAATTTCTAACATGTAAAAATCTGCCTTCTGCATTGCAAATATTTAATTTCATGAAAATGTATCTTCTGCATTGCAAATAACGCTTAATTTCATGATAAAGAAATATTTTTCACCTACTTCAGCTTTACTCTTAAAATTGCATAAACCAACTTTCTCTCACTGAGAAAGAAGCTTTTCAGCATCTGTGGCCTTGTTTTCTGTTTATTTGCATAGTTGCACTTCAGACAGCATTAATGTTCTTAAAAAGCTCTAAAACTAATGAAGTTCTTACATGATATTGAACAAGACTTTAACATGTGCTTTGAAGATCTAACATGACATGCTCTGCAAAAATACTCTAACACATGAAAATCTTTCTCCTGCATTGCAAATGCCATTTTATTTAATGAGAAATTAACATTATTCATGTACTTCAGCTTTACTCTTAAAATTGCATAAACCAACTTTCTCTCACTGAGAAAGAATTTTTTCAGAATCTGTGGCCTTGCTTTCTCTTTATTTGCACTAAACACAGCACTAGTGTTCTTACAAGCTCTAAACCAGTGATTATGTGCATTGAGGCTAAAACATGACTTAGTCTGCAAAAAACCTCTAACACATAAAAATCTGTCTTCTGCATTGCAAATAACATTTCATTTCATGATAAAGAAACATTTTTCACCTACTTCAAGTTTACTCTTAAAATTGAATAAACCAACTTTCTCTCACTGAGAAAGAAGCTTTTCAGCATCTCAGGCCTTGCTTTCTCTTTAGTTGATTAGTTGCACTAAACACAGCACTAGTGTCCTTAGAAGCTCTAAACCAGTGATTATGTGCACTGAAGCTATAACATGACTTGGTCTGCAAAAATACTCTAACAGATTAAAATCTGTCACCTGCATTGCAAATAACATTTCATTTCATGATAAAGAAACATTTTTCACCTACTTCAAGTTTACTCTTAAAATTTAATAAACCAACTTTCTCTCACTGAGAAAGAAGCTTTTCAGCATCTGTGGCCTTGCTTTCTCTTTAGTTGATTAGTTGCACTAAACACAGCACTAGTGTTCTTAAAAGCTCTAAACCAGTGATTATGTGCATTGAAGCTATAACATGACTTGGTCTGCAAAAAACCTCTAACACATAAAAATCTGTCTACTGCATTGCAAATAACATTTCATTTCATGATAAAGAAACATTTTTCACCTACTTCAAGTTTACTCTTAAAATTTAATAAACCAACTTTCTCTCACTGAGAAAGAAGCTTTTCAGCATCTCAGGCCTTGCTTTCTCTTTATTTGCACTAAACACAGCACTAGTGTTCTTAAAAGCTCTAAACCAGTGATTATGTGCATTGAAGCTATAACATGACTTGGTCTGCAAAAAACCTCTAACACATAAAAATCTGTCTTCTGCATTGCAAATAAAATTTCATTTCATGATAAAGAAACATTTTTCACCTACTTCAAGTTTACACTTAAAATCTAATAAACCAACTTTCTCTCACTGAGAAAGAAGCTTTTCAGCATCTCAGGCCTTGCTTTCTCTTTATTTGCACTAAACACAGCACTAGTGTTCTTACACGCTCTAAACCAGTGATTATGTGCATTGAAGCTATAACATGACTTGGTATGCAAAACATTTCTAACACATAAAAATCTGCCTTCTGCTTTACTCTTAAAATTTAATAAACCAACTTTCTCTCACTGAGAAAGAAGCTTTTCAGCATTTGTGGCCTTGCTTTCTCTTTAGTTGATTAGTTGCTCTAAACACAGCACTAGTGTCCTTAGAAGCTCTAAACCAGTGATTATGTGCACTGAAGCTATAACATGACTTGGTCTGCAAAAATACTCTAACACATGAAAATCTGTCTCCTGCATTGCAAATAACATTTCATTTAATGAGAAATTAACATTATTCATGTTCTTCAGCTTTACTCTTAAAATTGCATAAACCAAGTTTCTCTCACTGAGAAAGAAGCTTTTCAGAATCTGTGGCCTTGCTTTCTCTTTATTTGCACTAAACACAGCACTAGTGTTCTTAAAAGCTCTAAACCAGTGATTATATGCATTGAAGCTATAACATGACTTGGTCTGCAAAAATCCTCTAACACATAAAAATCTGTCTACTGCATTGCAAATAACATTTCATTTCATGATTAAGAAACATTTTTCACCTACTTCAAGTTTACTCTTAAAATTTAATAAACCAACTTTCTCTCACTGAGAAAGAAGCTTTTCAGCATCTCAGGCCTTGCTTTCTCTTTATTTGCACTAAACACAGCACTAGTGTTCTTACACGCTCTAAACCAGTGATTATGTGCATTGAAGCTATAACATGACTTGGTATGCAAAAAATTTCTAACATATAAAAATCTGCCTTCTGCATTGCAAATATTTAATTTCGTGAAAATTTATCTTCTGCATTGCAAATAACGCTTAATTTCATGATAAAGAAATATTTTTCACCTACTTCAGCTTTACTCTTAAAATTGCATAAACCAACTTTCTCTCACTGAGAAAGAAGCTTTTCAGCATCTGTGGCCTTGTTTTCTGTTTATTTGCATAGTTGCACTTCAGACAGCATTAATGTTCTTAAAAAGCTCTAAAACTAATGAAGTTCTTACATGACATTGAACATGACTTTAACATGTGCTTTGAAGATCTAACATGACTTGCTCTGCAAAAATACTCTAACACATGAAAATCTTTCTCCTGCATTGCAAATGACATTTTATTTAATGAGAAATTAACATTAGTCATGTACTTAAGCTTTACTCTTAAAATTTAATAAACCAACTTTCTCTCACTGAGAAAGAAGCTTTTCAGCATCTCCGGCTTTAATTTCTCTTTATTTGCACTAAACACAGCACTAGTGTTCTTACAAGCTCTAAACCAGTGATTATGTGCATTGAGGCTAAAACATGACTTGGCCTGCAAAAAACCTCTAACACATAAAAATCTTTCTTCTGCATTGCAAATAACATTTCATTTCATTATAAAGAAACATTTTTCACCTACTTCAAGTTTACTCTTAAAATTGAATAAACCAACTTTCTCTCACTGAGAAAGAAGCTTTTCAGCATCTCAGGCCTTGCTTTCTCTTTATTTGCACTAAACACAGCACTAGTGTTCTTACATGCTCTAAACCAGTGATTATGTGCATTGAAGCTATAACATGACTTGGTCTGCAAAAAACCTCTAACACATAAAAATCTGTCTTCTGCATTGCAAATAAAATTTCATTTCATGATAAAGAAACATTTTTCACCTACTTCAAGTTTACTCTTAAAATTTAATAAACCAACGTTCTCTCACTGAGAAAGAAGCTTTTCAGCATCTCAGGCATTGCTTTCTCTTTATTTGCACTAAACACAGCACTAGTGTTCTTATAAGCTCTAAACCAGTGATTATGTGCATTGAGGCTAAAACATGACTTGGTCTGCAAAAAACCTCTAACACATAAAAATCTGTCTTCTGCATTGCAAATAACATTTCATTTCATGATAAAGAAACATTTTTCACCTACTTCAAGTTTACTCTTAAAATTTAATAAACCAACTTTCTCTCACTCAGAAAGAAGCTTTTCAGCATCTCAGGCCTTGCTTTCTCTTTATTTGCACTAAACACAGCACTAGTGTTCTTACACGCTCTAAACCAGTGATTATGTGCATTGAAGCTATAACATGACTTGGTATGCAAAAAAATTCTAACACATAAAAATTGTCTTCTGCATTGCAAATATTTAATTTCATGAAAATCTATCTTCTGCATTGCAAATAACGCTTAATTTCATGATAAATAAATATTTTTCACCTACTTCAGCTTTACTCTTAAAATTGAATAAACCAACTTTCTCTCACTGAGAAAGAAGCTTTTCAGCATCTGTGGCCTTGCTTTCTGTTTATTTGCATAGTTGCACTTCAGACAGCATTAATGTTCTTAAAAAGCTCTAAAACTAATGAAGTTCTTACATGACTTTGAACATGACTTTAAAATGTGCATTGAAGCTATAACATGACTTGCTCTGCAAAAAACCTCTAACATATAAAAATCTGTCTTCTGCATTGCAAATAAAATTTCATTTCATGATAAACATTTTTCACCTACTTCAAGTTTACTCTTAAAATTTAATAAACCAACTTTCTCTCACTGAGAAAGAAGCTTTTCAGCATCTCAGGCCTTGCTTTCTCTTTAGTTGATTAGTTGCACTAAACACAGCACTAGTGTCCTTAGAAGCTCTAAACCAGTGATTATGTGCACTGAAGCTGTAACATGACTTGGTCTGCAAAAATACTCTAACACATGAAAATCTGTCACCTGCATTGCAAATGACATTTCATTTAATGAGAAATTAACATTAGTCATGTACTTCAGCTTTACTCTTAAAATTTAATAAACCAACTTTCTCTCACTGAGAAAGAAGCTTTTCAGCATCTGTGGCTTTGCTTTCTGTTTATTTGCATAGTTGCACTTCAGACAGCATTAATGTTCTTAAAAAGCTCTAAAACTAATGAAGTTCTTACATGACTTTGAACATGACTTTAACATGTGCATTGAAGATCTAACATGACTTGCTCTGCAAAAATAATCTAACACATGAAAATCTGTCTCCTGCATTGCAAATGACATTTCATTTAATGAGAAATTAACATTATTCATGTACTTCAGCTTTACTCTTAAAATTGCATAAACCAACTTTCTCTCACTGAGAAAGAAGCTTTTCAGAATCTGTGGCCTTGCTTTCTCTTTATTTGCACTAAAACACAGCACTAGTGTTCTTACACGCTCTAAACCAGTGATTATGTGCATTGAGGCTAAAACATGACTTGGTCTGCAAAAAACCTCTAACACATAAAAATCTGTCTTCTGCATTGCAAATAACATTTCATTTCATGATAAAGAAACATTTTTCACCTACTTCAAGTTTACTCTTAAAATTTAATAAACCAACTTTCTCTCACTGAGAAAGAAGCTTTTCAGCATCTCAGGCCTTGCTTTCTCTTTATTTGCACTAAACACAGCACTAGTGTTCTTACACGCTCTAAACCAGTGATTATGTGCATTGAAGCTATAACATGACTTGGTATGCAAAAAAATTCTAACACATAAAAATCTGTCTTCTGCATTGCAAATATTTAATTTCATGAAAATCTATCTTCTGCATTGCAAATAACGCTTAATTTCATGATAAAGAAATATTTTTCACCTACTTCAGCTTTACTCTTAAAATTGCATAAACCAACTTTCTCTCACTGAGAAAGAAGCTTTTCAGCATATGTGGCCTTGCTTTCTGTTTATTTGCATAGCTGCACTTCAGACAGCATTAATGTTCTTAAAAAGCTCTAAAACTAATGAAGTTCTTACATGACTTTGAACATGACTTTAACATGTGCATTGAAGATCTAACATGACTTGCTTTGCAAAAATACTCTAACACATGAAAATCTGTCTCCTGCATTGCAAATGACATTTCATTTAATGAGAAATTAACATTATTCATGTACTTCAGCTTTACTCTTAAAATTGCATAAACCAACTTTCTCTCACTGAGAAAGAAGCTTTTCAGAATCTGTGGCCTTGCTTTCTCTTTATTTGCACTAAAACACAGCACTAGTGTTCTTAAAAGCTCTAAACCAGTGATTATGTGCATTGAAGCTATAACATGACTTGGTCTGCAAAAAACCTCTAACACATAAAAATCTGTCTACTGCATTGCAAATAAAATTTCATTTCATGATAAAGAAACATTTTTCAAATACTTCAAGTTTACTCTTAAAATTTAATAAACCAACTTTCTCTCACTGAGAAAGAAGCTTTTCAGCATCTCAGGCTTTGCTTTCTCTTTATTTGCACTAAACACAGCACTAGTGTTCTTACAAGCTCTAAACCAGTTATTATGTGCATTGAGGCTATAACATGACTTGGTCTGCAAAAAACCTCTAACACATAAAAATCTGTCTTCTGCATTGCAAATATTTAATTTCATGAAAATCTATCTTCTGCATTGCAAATAACACTTAATTTCATGATAAAGAAATATTTTTCACCTACTTCAGCTTTACTCTTAAAATTGCATAAACCAACTTTCTCTCACTGAGAAAGAAGCTTTTCAGCATCTGTGGCCTTGCTTTCTCTTCATTTGCTTAGTTGCACTAAACACAGCATTTGTGTTCTTAGAAGCTGTAAACTAGCAATTCCGTTCATTGAAGCTCTTACATGACTTTCTCTGCAAAAAAAGCTCTAAAACATGAAAATCTGTCTCCTGCATTGCAAATAACGTTATTTCATGAGAAAGAAACATGCACAATAACATTTCATTTCATGAGATTGCAAATAACGTTTCATGTACTTGAGCTTTACTCTTAAAATTGCATAAACCAACTTTCTCTCACTGAGAAAGAAGCTTTGCAGCATATGTCGGCTTGCAATCTCTTCATTTGCACTAAACACAGCATTTGTGTTCTTACAAGCTCTAAACAAGTGATTCTGTGCACCGAACATCTAACGACTTGCTGTGCAAAAAATAGATCTAACATTAAAAACAAAATATTTGTGCATTGCAAATAACAGTTTCAACCAAATTTTGACTTCTGAAAAATATAAGTCCACATCTAATGTGATGGGAAGCTTTCTTAGAATGTTAGAGTATAATGTTCTATCAATAAACATTTTAGAAAGTTTTTAGAGAATGTTATCCTTCCTTTTATCAGAATATCCTGGGAACCAAACTAAAATTTGGTGCTGAAACCATTCCCCAAACACGAAACATTTCTAGATGGGTTATTTTTAAATGAAACATGGCAAATATTGCGTTGGTTTAATCAATGGAAATGCATACAACACTATAATAAGAAAATACAATACACACACACACACTAAAAAATAGTTTTTAATGCCAAATTTAGTCTTTTACATGTAGTCCTTCCAAACATGTAGTCAAAGAAGGTGTGACCAAACCTTTTGGTGTTGATGTCCCCTCCCAGACTGTTTGTTGCATCCAAGAATCTCTGCTTTGATGTCACGGTTTGCTTCATCAGCGAAGGGGATTTTATGTCTTCAGAGTGGCATGGTAAAAGTTTTGGTCCTATTAGACGCTACAATATCAAATTAGTTGTCCTCCAATTCCTTTGTCCTCATTTTCTTAACTTGTATCCTGGTTAGTTAAAATTAAACACTCAAGTGTTTAATAAACTTTTTACACAAAAAATTGTACCAAATAAAATAAAATAATCAAAAATAAAAATAATGACACAACCAGGTGCTTCTAAAATGGTAGAATACTTCTGCAGAGATAATGGTCTTCCACAACTTATGAACTGCACAACATTTAAGAAACAAAATGGCTAAAACTAGATAAGTGATATTTAATATCAATCTAGTTCATGTGCCAATGGGTTGGCTAAAGAGGGAATGATGAAGACGTAGGTTATAATACGTTTCTGTGCAGGCAGTCTTGCAATTAACATAAATTGTAATTAACATAATAAAGACAAGGATGTAAAAAGTATTTTTGGCAGATTGGTTTTGATAATTGTTACGTTATGTGTAATTGTGTTTTATAATGTTTGTATTCTGTTGGATGTTTTCTCTTTTTTTGAGTTTCAAAAGTTTTTTCCCTTTTCTTTCTTTGTTGCTTAGTTTGGAATGTGGTAGAAATGTAGGAGAGACCTGCCTTTTTGGTTTAAACCTCATTTTCATGATGTTTATGTTTAGAGTAGTTTAGGTAAGGTTGGTTGTATTTATTTTTCTTTTCTTTGGGGTAGGTTATTTATATTGCTGTTTTATTTGATTAGATTGGTTTGTGTTTGTTATTTTGGCTTTGGGTCTCTCTTAAAAAAAATGCCACTTCATTAATTCCTTTAATATTTAATTGTATTGCTTTAATGTTATTTTTCTGGTTGGGCTGTGGGTCCCTTTAGGAGATCCACTAATTATTGGTGTTTCCTTTCTTTTTTTTGTAATACACAATAAATTTACTTTATAATTTATTGTGATTTGTTTGGGTTCTTTTTTGATCTGACGGCCTGCCGGAAGTCTTTTTGTTTTTTTTAATTATTTATTGCGTCTACCCCTAGCGGCCGTAATAAAATGGGGGCTCGTCCGTTTGACTGTTTCAATCTAATTTATTCTTTATAGAATTTCCCTTGCTGGTGAGTAAACCTTTGTCTTTTTTCTGATTGGCGGTTTTTATTTGTAAAAGGGGGAGTGTAGGGTAACTATGGAGTTTAGTATTGAGGATTTTAAACAGTTTCCTACTGTAGAGGCGTTAAATATATGTCGTAAATCTGACTTAATCCTTGTCGCAGATTATTATGATATAGCCATCTCTAAAGCGGACACTAAACAGGCAATAAGAGAGATAGTGCCGGAGAATTTAGTGGCGGTGGGGGTTTTGATAATTGAACCGAGTCGAGGGATGTCGACGCTGTGTTGGTGACTGACGGAGATGGGGCAGGGGCTTCAGCTCAATTTTCGATGGTAGATCCGAATTCATTGATTGGTCTAAATACAGTAGATCTTAAATTGGCGATACGACTTAAAGAGCAAGAACATGATACACAGCTACTGCGTGTCAGGCAGTGTGAACTTGAGGCTCGTCGCGTTTCGCCTAGACCGGTGAGTGGATTACAAGCCCCGATAGCATCTGTACCTAGCGGTCCTCCTGTGGATTCTCCTGTTCTACGTCCTTCAAGTACAGGTGAGTTTGACATCAGTAGACAGATTCGTTTAGTCCCTGCTTTTAGGGAAACTGAGATTGATTCTTATTTCAGTGCGTATGAGCGTATAGCTGTCGCTATTCATTGGCCAAGAGAGATATGGTCGCTCTTGTTGCAGTGCAGACTGACAGGTAAAGCTCAGGAAATTTCTGCAGCTTTGTCCATCGAGGAGAGTTTAGATTGTGATATTTTGAAGGCCTCGGTTCTTAGAGCTTATGAGCTTGTTCCCGAAGCTTATCGTCAAAAATTCCGTGGTCATTTAAAGGCCGCCAATCAGACTTTTGTTGAGTTTGCCCGTGAGAAGGGAGCTCTTTTTGATAAATGGTGTCAGTCCAGCAAGGTAAATGATTTTGAGCAACTTCGTGAACTTGTGTTATTGGAAGATTTTAAAAACACTTTGCCGGACAAAATTGTAGTACTTTTAAATGAGCAAAAA
The DNA here is from genome assembly GCF_936440315.1 of Barbus barbus. Lineage (NCBI taxonomy): Eukaryota > Metazoa > Chordata > Actinopteri > Cypriniformes > Cyprinidae > Barbus > Barbus barbus. Next base: position 878,125 of record NC_136728.1, on the reverse strand, counting down.
GTAAATATGATGGCGCAAGCTGCCATTTTAGCTGACGAATTCGTATTGACTCATAAACATGTTTTTGTTTCGTCGGTGTGTCGTGAATCTTCTCAATTTGGAGCTGAGAAAAATGTGAAAAACGTAAGACGATCATACCAAATCAAGCTGAGTCACGTGAGTGTTTTTATTGTCACGGGGTTGGTCACCTCATTGCTGGGTGTCCAGTTTTGAAAAAGAACCAGTCTCAAGAATGTTGGATTTGTTCGTGTTACCGGTCCGTCAGTTAGTTCTGAAAAGCCAGGAATTGATCCTGGATATGATCCATTTGTTTTCAGTGGGGTGATCTTTCTTACTGGACAGGAGAGAGATAAAGTTCCCAGTCATATTCTTCGAGATACTGGGTCGGCCCAATCTTTCGTACTTGGAAGTATCTTACCATTTACTGGGGATTCGTATCGTGGTTCCGATGTACTGGTTCAAGGGATTGAACTAGGAATAGTCAGAGTTCCTTTACATTATGTAAATATTCAATCTGATCTCGTTTCCGGATTTGTGAAAAGCGGCTGTTAATTTACTTGACTCGTGGCCCAAAGGTCTGTTGTTTATCTGTGAGGCAAAAGGATGCAATTTCTGAGAAACTAATTGCACTGAGAGGGAAGATGCCAAGTGAATTTGCTCGACAACCGCGGGGTTTGCATGAAATTGATAGGTGGAAAGCCACTGAACTGAGGCAGTTTTTACTGTACACAGGTCCTGTGGTTTTGAAAACTGTGTTGTCCCCCGAAAAATACCAACATTTCTTGTCATTGGCAATATCCATGTCAATAATGCTGGAGTCAGATGAGCGGACTCGAAATGCCTATCTACAATATTCTCAGGAACTAATCAAACATTTTGTCATGTGCTGTGCTGACCTGTATGGCAAGACCCTTGCTGTGTATAATGTACATGCACTAATTCATCTCCAAGAGGATGCCAGCCACTTCAACTGTTCCTTAAATGAGATTTCCTGTTTTCCATTCGAAAACTACCTACAACAAGTCAAAACACACGTGAGGAGCGGGAGAAGTCCCTTGGAACAAGTGACTAGGCGTTTGTCTGAAATCGATCAATCAGAAGTGGACAGTAGCCAAAGACACCCTAAAGTGTTTGTCTCTGATAAAGAAAAGGACAGTTGTTTTCTTTTGAGGGACAACAGCTTTGCTTTTGTTCGACAGAAAAATGTAGATGGGACTTTTGCTTGTGAAATTCTGCGCCAGCGTCACACTTCACCATTATTTCAACAACCGTGTAGCTCTGGACTTCTGAACATAGTGTGCATAGGAAATGGTCATGTCAGGATGAAAAATGCACTACTGCGAGAAAGGGGTCTGTTCCGGAAGGCGGCCTGCCTCCCACAAGAAGCTGGTGGTTTTGTCCTCATACCCCTTCGCCAAAGTCTGGAACACACACATTAAGGTTAATTTTGTATTTTTTTTTGCTAGATTCCATCAGGGATCATCATAGCTTATCACCAGTTTCCATCCGTTTGTTTTCTGTATCTTCCTCGGTGACTCCTGCATGTCCTTTCTTAATGCATCCATAAAACTCCCCGGGCCTCTCTTTGTCCTCTTGCCACAATATCCTACTCCCAATGTTACCCTCATAGCCCACGTCCAAACCCTCTCAACCTCTAAACTTTGAACTAAAATGTTAAAAACTTATCCCAGGTCATGTACACGAGGGCAGTTTGGAGGGAGGGTACCCAAGAGGAGGAGGGTGTAGTTCCTGACAGTTGGATCGACAGAGAAATGAAAACCATCAGATGGCTACGTAAAATGAGTGTCACAAAAACAGAAAAAGCTATAAAGGACAAAATTAACCCCCAGGATGACTGGATGACATTCTCATTAATCAAGATAAAAATGACTTCAGTCAAGTTTTGCCTAGATTAATAGAAAATTTAATACATTACCATGTCAAAATATATATTTTTTTAAGGTGAATTTGAAACTAATTATAATTTCTAGATAAGCGTCGTGAATGTGACGCCTACAACCTGACCAGCCAGGCAGAAGAGGATGATGAGGTGATTACATCAACAAGGAAGCGCACTAAAAAAGGAATTCCAGAGGGTTTTGTTAGAAATGGTATGTTTCTCATTACTTTATACATTTGAAATAAAATTGGTTGATACAAATTGGGCCTGAAATTTGAGACATCAATGTTTATGATTTTTTTTTTGTGCGCAGAATTAACGGATTCGGATGAGTGTCAGGGGTAATGGGTTTCTCTTAATGAATTTATAATTCCAGTTTCAAAATGAATCAAAGCTGCAGCCCATTGAAGACACCAACATGTTGCACAACACTTGTGAGTACTGATGACAAATTAAGAAGCATGATAATGTGAGTACAACATGAGTCACAGGATCATTCATGCATTTCAGCCCATGAAGATGGAGCCATGTCTGGCCCAGTGGAGCGTGCGGACAGTCCCTGGGGCAGTGAAATGTCCACTCCTAGTGAGTATTTACTTTTTATTTACCAACCATCGAGTAGTTTCCTCACTGCTTTTTAATTAAGCATAGTAATGACTCAAGTGTTTCATTATTAATTTAGTATATGCAACATGACCGTACTAAATAGGCTGACTCATTTCATTTTTCATTTTCATTTTATTAAGGATAACCCCTTGAGATGAAACATCTCATTTTCGAGGGGGTCCTCAAAATAACGTCAAACAATTACACACAATTACAAACTCGCACATAAAGCTCTTCGGCACATTCAACCAACCAGTCCCTCCTCTATCCAAAACATATTCATATAAACAATATAAAATACTTTCAAAGTATTACAGGAGAGAACCTTATTTGGAAGAAGAAAAAAAAAAAAAAGTCATATAGAGAAACTTTTGCATTGATCACAGGATTGTAAATGAGTTAACAGGGCTGACTTAAAAAGTGAAAAGGAAGAGATGGACCTTAAGGAACAAGGTAAACTGTTCCAATCAGAGGGAGCTTTAAATTTAAAGGCACGTCTTCCAACTTCTTTTAAAATATTTGGGACAGAAAAAAATAGATGCTCAAGGTGTCTGAGGCCATAAGTTGATCTATATGGGACTAAATATTGCTTCAAATAAAAAGGATAATTAAAAAAGATACATTTATAAACAAACTGAAACCAATGTAACTGTCGTCTGGCCTTAGGTGATAAAAGATTCAATTGTTGATACATATGACAATGATGAGTTAGAAACGGACATCTCAACACAAATCGACAGAGACTGTTATAAACAACATTTAAGGGTTTCAGGCATAATTCTGTTGTACTCATATAAACAAAATCAGCATAATCAATAATGGGAAATAATAGCTGAGTTACAAGTCTTAATCTAATCGGTAGTGAGAAACAATTAATTGAACGATATAATAGTTTTAAATTATAGTTTACTCTTCTCACTATGGATTCAATATGAGACCTGAAGGAGAGGCTAGAATCAAGCCAAAGGCCCAAATATTTAAATTTCTCAACATTCTCCATAAGTGTACCATCTGAGAATTTAATTGATAAACTATCGCCCTGGTTATGTCGGGCAGACCAAGTGGGAAATAACATACTATACGATTTACTTTTATTCAATATAAGTCCATTTTCTGAAAAGTACTTTTGAATAGTATTGAAATCGAATTGCAGTGAGGATTGAATCAAGTTAATGTCACGTTTTGAAGAATAAATAACTGTATCATCAGCATACAGGAGAATTTGACTATCAGAGCACATTTGAGGGAGGTCATTAATAAAAATTGAAAATAAAAGAGGGCCTAAACAAGAACCTTGAGGAACACCCTTTTCCATTATCATGAACTGAGAGAGAGAACCATTAACAATTACACAGTGGCGTCTGCAATGAAGATATGAATTAAACCATAAAATGGACTGTTCAGAGAGACCAATGTTATATAATTTATCCAGGAGAATATAGTGATCAACCAGATCAAACGCTTTGGTTAGATCTATAAATATTGCTCCAGTGGACAGATTATTACCTAAAGAAAATGTAACATCATTAACAAATTTTGTAAGAGCAGTAGTGGTGGAAAAATTGGGTCTAAAGCCTGATTGATGTGGAGAAAAAATTGAAAACTCATTAATATATTTAAACAGTCTCTTGAAAATAATTTTTTCGAATACTTTTACTACATTACTAATAATTGAAATTGGTCTGTAGTTGTTAGGATCTAAAGGATCACCACTTTTGTATAAAGGTGTTATTTTAGCACACTTCCACATAATTGGGACTTTACAAGTAGATATAGATAAATTAAATAAATCACATAATGGGTATCCTAAAACATGAGAAGCAATTTTAATAAACTTTATTTCTAGACCATCTACACCGACTCCACTTCCAGATTTAATTTCGGAGATTGCCTGCTGTACCTCAATAGGAAGAATTGTGGTAAATGAAAAAGAACTGTTTGCAACATTACTGTTTACAAAATTAGAGTAACAAAAATCAGGTGGACGTAAATTACAAACAGAAGAAAAGTGTTGATTAAAAGCATCAGCTACAGAAGTTGGATCGCTAACAATATTATTATTTATTCTTATTTTTACTAGGGAACTCTTATTAGATTTATTCAACAGACAATTGAGTTTTTTCCAAAAATGTTTCGGATTTTTAAAATCATTTGATAAAGAGTTTTTATAATAGTCAGATTTGGCATTTCTAGTTCTAACAGTACAAACATTTCTTAATCGCTTATATTCAGTCCAATCTGCTAAATCTTTTGTTAAGTGGTATCTTTCCCAAGCCTTGTCCCTTTGCTTAAAAAGATATATTAAGTCACCGGCAATCCATGGAAGATGTCTACCCTTCACTTTAACTGATACCCAAGGAGCATGTTTATCAATAATTTTTGATACCTCAGTATAAAAAAAATTCCAGGCATTATCAACATAAGGGATTAATTCCATCCTATTCCAGTTAATACATAACAAATCTTGAGTGAACACATCATTATTCATATTTTTAAATTGTCTTACCTTAATTATTTTAGGTGGTAGACGAGGTAACCTTATTTTCCAGGTACAAAAAATAACTGAATGGTCACTGAAACAGTCAGATAAAACACCTGAATCAACAATTCTATCAGGGTGCGTGACCAAAATCCAATCTAAGAGAGACCTGGAGTTCCCCTCCACTCTGGTGGGTTCCCGTATTAATTGAATAAGATTTAGACTTTCAAATTGATTCCTCTCTTTCAGAGAGGACCTATCAAGCCAGTTCCGATTAAAATCTCCCAGTACTATAATTTCGTCAAAACAATTTAAAGAATTAATAGTACTAAGGATATTATTAGTTGATTCGGATAACGAATTCGGGGGTCTATATATATTTCCTATAATCAATCGTTTGTTTTGATGAAAACATATTCTAACAAAGAGGCATTCAAAGTGTACGGGGCTTTCATTTGCAATAATAAGTTCAGAAGATAGGTTTGTGGAAACATAAGTAGCAACTCCTCCACCACGACTGCCTCTGTCTGCTCTATATACATTATAGCCATCAAGACTTATTTCATCATCACTCATGTGTTTCAGACTCTGCAAGTCAAACCTTGGATGGCCTTGTGGAAGCCTGCTCTGGCTCGGAGAAATACGCTGCCAGATCTCGGCTCAAGGAAATGTCCAGTGAGTACTTTATCCATTGCACCAACCAAAAGTCTATTCAGGACAAAGTGTTACTCACTGCTTAAGAAACAAGTTTGGTAATGATTTCTTTTATAGGCTTAATGACATTTTTCAGACTTGTCTGGCTTAGAGGAGCAGAGTGTGCCAAATTTCGTACCTTTTTGTTTCATTTCGATAATTGTACATCTTTGAATATTCTTTGTTTTCTTCGCTCTCAAGATGCAAGCACAGCACTTCGAAGCAGAGACCTGTCGACACCCAGTGAGTATTCATTGCATCACACTTTAAACAGTCACTTTTGTATTTTGTCAGGCCTTGTATAAATGTAAGAATATTCTGTGTTTTTCAGGATCTCGCCATGCGTGGGATGGCTATCGCTCCAGGTAAAGAAGCAGGACAGGGCACAGCGTCAGTAGTGGCTGGCTTCTACTGGTTGGCCTCTAGCCCTTATTTTTGGTCAACCAGTAGGGGTTTGTCTGTATCAGTGTTAAAACATGGCATGTTATTGTCAGTTATAAATGTATGGCCAAGTGATTCAATTTAAATGTTACTAGGTCCAGCAGTGGATCCACCATAAGGTCCTGGCACAGTGATTTTGAGAGGCCGACCTTCAGGTCCAGAGATGATGGGTCCAGGCACAGTGATGGTGCGAGTCACACAGTCTTCATATCACTGCTATATTACATGATGTTTTATTAACAAGGTTCGGGAGGAGCGCGTCAGATACTTAGCCTAATTAACACAGGAGGTTCCCACTCAAGTTAATCAATGTTCGGCTACAAATACAGCTGACTTACCTCTGTTCATTCGACGGATAATCAGCATCTGGTTCGCCCGTTCTAAAACGTCGCTATCATGTCTTTGAGACAAACTGCATCATCAGGAGATTACTCTAACTCTCTTTCGACCCCATCGCCGCAGCCAGCCGGCCCCAGGACAACTTCTCCCCCACATGGCAACGCAATCGAGCCCCAGGCTCCTTCTCGCGGACGTTCTTCAGCGCGAGTAGCCACTCGCCTCCCAAGACGTCCAGGCCTACACTCGCCGTCTCCGGCGAGAACCCCAAGCGACTCCCCGGCTTCTTCCTACCGTTCAACCGGGCCAGCGATTCCGCCTATAGAGAAATGGACCGTGACGAGCCTAAGGCAGGCGCTGACCAGCTCCGACATTCATCCTGCACGCAAGTTAAACAAAACAGAATTATATGACTTATACAAAAACCTACATTCATCTAACCCTCCCTCCAAAACCACCCCAGCACCAAAAGCCGCAAAAAGGCAAAACAAACCTACAGTCACGCCTCGCCGGACTCCTCCACCTTCTTCCAGCACCAAGCCCAGTTCTCCTCGGGCTTCATACCAAGGCGCCCCTCCTAGCACCGAGCCCACAGCTCAAGCAAGCGCCTGGGCGCAATGGCTGACCCATACGGCCCCTCAGCCCGCCCCTGTTAGCTCTGAGCTCGCAGCTCAAGCAAGCGCTGGGCCGCACTGGCCGCCTCACACGGCCCCACAGCCCGCCCCTTTTAGCTCTGAGCTCGCAGCTCAAGCAAGCGCTGGGCCGCACTGGCCGTTTCACACGGCCCCTCAGCCCGCCCCTTTTAGCTCTGAGCTCGCAGCACAAGCAAGAGCTTGGCCATTCTGTCAGCCTCACACAGCCCCGCAGCCCGCTCCTTTCAGCTCGGGGTTCGCAGCCCAAGCAAGCGCTTGGCCACACTATCCGCCTCACATGGCGCCGCAGTCCGCTCCTTTTAGCTCGGGGCTCGCAGCCCAAGCAATCGCTTGGCCACACACGCTGCCAAACTCAACCCCGCCCCCAGCCCCCTCAAGCTCTCACCTCCAAGCGAAACCTCAATACTCACTCTTCACCGCTACTCCAATGCCTGTCCCACCAAAAGCTATCGCCTCGGAGCCCCCCCAAGTGGCTCACAACATCCGAGCTCAGATTTTAGCAGGTGCGGACGTCGACCTTTCCTCACTACTTTCTCTCCTGCCAAATGCCGATTCTCACAGACAGATAGATTGCGGGGATTTCTCAGTCACGCTAAAGAACCCGAACCCCCTTTCATCTCGAATACTTTCTTTTTCCGAATTTTCCATTGCCTTTAGCCGTTTTACGGAAATCATCTGTTCAGTCTTTCCTCAAAGGCGACGTGAACTCAATGACTACCTGGCAATTATAGCCGAGCTCGCTTTATCCTATGGAGGGAGACATTTCTATACCTATCACAAACTTTTTTCCGCAAAAAGCGCCGTTCGAATTGCACAGTGGAATCAGTGCCCTTACTGGGGTGCACTCGATCCAGATCTCCACAGCAGGGTGTTCCTAGGCTGCAGGAACATTTCGTGTGCGGTCTGCAGGTCGGTCGCTCACTCCACCATGACTTGCCCACGAATAAATCCTGCCATAACCCCATGCCAAGAGCCCACCAGTACGAAATCCTCCAGTTACGTCCCAAGATCCGCAACTGCCGTAAATCCAGAGCGATCAACGGGTAGCAGGCAGCCATGCATGGCTTTTAATTCTGGGAGATGCAACAGACAACGCTGCCATTACCTACACATCTGTATCTTTTGCGGCGGAGCCCACGCTCGCATTGTTTGTCTCGTATATAAAGCTGTGAATAAAAAATCTAAAAATTATTTATCGACTCCAGTGAACATTTCTCGTCTGGCTACCGAACTCGCCCAACATCCAGACAAAGAATTCTCCAATTATCTCCTGTCTGGCCTCAGTCACGGTTTTAACCCCGGCGTTGAATCCGCGCTTACCCAAAATTTCATTTGTAATAACCTCCAATCCGCCCATGCCGAGCATGACGTTGTAAACGACCTTATCAAAAAAGAAGTAAAAGCAGGCTTTATGATCGGGCCTTTCGACAAACCCCCCTTCGAAGTGTTTCGCGTCAGCCCCATTGGAGTGGCTATAAGAAAATGTTCGGGTAAAAAACGCCTAATTATCGATTTGTCATCACCTCACAATTCCACGGTTCCAAGCATCAATAGTTTGATTCCTCTCGACGAATTTTCCCTCAAGTACCACGATATAGATCAGGCAGCCGAATTAATTAAAATCGCGGGACGAGGAGCCTGGCTCACAAAATTAGACATCACTTCTGCCTTCAAAGTAATGCCTATCCATCCGGATTCATGGCATCTGTTTGGGGTAAGATGGCTTGGGAAATTCTATTTCGCAGTCCGCCTAACTTTCGGATGCAAAAGCAGTCCCAAAATTTTTGACATGCTATCAGAAGCTGTTTGCTGGATTTTGTCGAACAATTACGCAATTCCACACCTCATCCACCTTCTAGACGATTTCCTCGTCATTTCATCCCCCGACGCCATTCCAGCCGCCCACATCCTCACAGTCCAAAAAGTTTTCTCCGAGCTCGGGATACCCATCGCTCATGAAAAAACTATGGGCCCGCGACATTCATAGAGTTCCTCGGCATCAATCTAGACTCAGCTAAATTCCAGTTCTCTCTGCCTAAGGAAAAGGTAGATAGAATAATCTTAGTCTCCTCTACCCTCCTCGTTAAATCCAGCTGTTCCAAACGCGAACTCTTGTCCTTGCTCGGACATTTGAACTTCGCCATGCGCATCATTCCCCAAGGTCGCCCTTTCATCTCGCATCTCCTCCTACTCGCTTCTTCGGTTCACTCGCTCGAGGATCGCATTTCCTTATCCCACGCTTGCCGCGACGAACTCAGGCTGTGGACCATGTTCCTTAAACAATTGAACGGTCTTTCCCTTTTTTATAATAACCTCGCCTCGTCTCCCGTCGACATACGATTATTCACAGATGCAGCTCCCTCAATCGGCTATGGAGGCTATTACCAAGGTCGCTGGTTTGCATCTCCATGGCCCCCCCAGCTGCAGGGCTCACCGCAGTCCTCTGCTTTCTTTGAGCTTTACCCCCTCGTAGTGGCAGCCTTCTTATGGGGGAACGAATGGTCTTCTAAAAGTATCTTAGTGCACTGCGACAACGAAGCAGCCGTCCAGTGTATTAATAAAGCCCGTTCTCACTCTCCCGCCCTCGTGCCTCTCCTAAGGCGCTTAATCTGGATCTCAGCATGTGACCAATTCATAATAATTGCCAAACATGTTTTAGGCTCAGATAACCAAATCGCTGACTCTCTGTCTCGTTTTATGTTCCAGAAATTCAGGACGCTGGCTCCAGAGGCGGATCAATTCCCAACTCCAGTACCTCACTATTCAGAATTAATATTCCCGTAACTCACCCGTTAAAACCCCTCCTCGACGCATCGCTGGACACTGTCCTCCAAGCAGTTTCCCCCAGAACCCTTCAGTCTTACATGACAGCTTGGAAAAGCTTCAAGTCTTTCCACCTCTCATATAACATGCCGTTCCCCGATTTTCATCTCCTCCCTCAACGTCAAGGGCCTCCAAGTCGGGTCCATAAAAGGTTACTTAAGCGGCGTCCAATTTTTTCACAAACTGTTATACGGCTCTCCCTCGCCCGAAATAAGCAATTCACAAACCTCTCTGCTGATTAGGGGAATCCAACGATCCCGGCCTACCCGTCCCGATTCCAGATTACCCATTACGCTAGACATTCTCACTCAATGCATCCACGCCCTCCGCACAAGTTACAAGCCTCTCAATACCGCTCGCACACTCAAAACTATGTTCATTCTAGCTTTTTTCGGGTTTTTGAGGTGCTCAGAGCTCACCATCTCCTCCAAGTTCGATTCAAACACCAACCCCACCATCTCAGACTTGACAGTACTCGACAGCGAAACCATTTCCTTCCTAATCAAACAAAGTAAGACAGACCAAGCAAAGAAAGGCCATTACATCTACATTTTCAACCTCCGTTCCCCAATCCAACCATACCAATCCGTCCTTGAGTTCCTCCGTCTTCGCAGGCCTCGTCCACCCTCGAACCGCTATTTTTAGACGACTCCAAAAAACCCGTCAGTCGTTTCTGGTTCCAAAAACACCTCCGAGCCGTTCTGCAAATGGCAGGCATCCCAGCAAACAATTTTTCCAGCCACTCCTTCCGAATCGGGGCAGCAACTTCAGCAGCCCAAAAAGGCCTCTCCAAGCAGCAAATCCAAACTCTAGGAAGGTGGTCTTCAGAAGCTTTCGAAAGCTACATCAGGACTAACCAGTTCCATATCAAAGAAGCCCACCAGACCCTTATTGGCCAACAAACCATTTAAACGCAACCACCTCCGCAGCAGTAATCCATTTTTCACCTCAAATCCACACCAAATCCATCCAATCACCGGCGAGGCTTACCCGTCCGTTGCGTGAGTACTAAACTCCCTATAGACACCGCAAGCCTCCCGGCCAGATAACCCTATCTTTCCCATTATTTACGCTCGGCGACACTTACCCGTCTGACGCAGCGAGTACTGACCTCCATTCAGACGTCAGCGAGAGCCTCTCGACCACATGATCGTACCTTCCCGCCTTTTTCGGCGACGCATGCCCGACCGACGCTTCGAGTAATTCGTTCTGCGTAATAGATTTTGTTCTCTTGCTATAACGGCGATGTTTTTTTCCTACGCGCGCCGCGAGTATCAAACTACAACTTCAGTCTGGCACCGGTGAGGCCTAACCATCCGATGCAGTGAGCATTGATCTCCCATCGGATGCCGCGAGAGCCTCCCGGTCAGATAATCCTAATTTTCCCCCTTTTACGTTCAGCGAGACTTACCCGTCCGACGCAGAGAGTATTGACCTCCAAACAGACGTCGACAAGAGCCTCCCGATCACATAAACTTTGCCCTCCCGACCTTCACTCGGCAAATCTTTCCCGACTGACACCGTGAGTCTTGAGCTCCTGTCAAATACAAGAGCTTTCAGAATACGTTTCTCTTGCAATACCGGTGACGTTTGGCCTACTTGCGCCGTGAGAATCAAACCACCGTCAAAAATTCTAAAACTCTTGCAATCTTGGCCTTCAGTCTGTCACCGGTGAGGCTTAACCATTCTGACGCAGTGAGTATTGATCTCCCATCGGATGCCGCGAGAGCCTCCCGGTCAGACAAACCTTACATTTTCCATCCTATGGCCTGCGAGGCTTACCCGTCCAACACTGTGAGTCTTGATCTCCCGTCGGCATCAGTAAGAGCCTCCCGACCACTCATCTTTACCTTTCTGTCTTACCCGTCCGACACAGCGAGTCTTGATCTCCCGTCGGACATCGGCGAGAGTCTCCCGGGCCGCCCTACTTAACCTTCCGTCCGACGGTCAGCGAGGCCAAGCCGTTTGATGCCAAGGGTCTCGTCCCGCCCGCCGAACGCTGTCCGAACCCCTCAGCCAAAACCTCACACCTTTTACCCCGCCTGGCGAGGCTTACCCGTTCGATGTCTCGAGTCTTGATCTCCCCATCGGATGCTGCGAGAGCCCTCCCAGTACTGGTTTTCCTTTTCTCCCTTCCCGCCCGGCGAGACTTACCCGTCTGACACAGCGAGTCTTGATCTCACGTCAGACGTCGGCGAGAGTTCTCCCGGCTGGGCTCCCATACTCGACGCCCGCAAGCGAGGCTCATCCATCCGATGCCGTGAGTCTTGATTTCCCGTCGGATGTCGTGAGAGCGTCCTTGCCGGGCGTCCCAAACTCTTTTTATCTTGTCAGGCCGATAGGACCCACTCGTCCGACATCCGGAGTCTTGATCTCCAGTCGGAGGCTTCATGGGCCCTCTCGGTCAGCTACCTGCCCTCCGTCCTCTGCCTAGCAGGGGCTAACGGCCAGCAGGTCAGGGCCACAATGACGCTGCTCCTCCTCCTTCGGCCGGTAGGGCTCACCCGTTCCAACCCAGTGAGCACACTGTCAAGCATTCGGTTCGAGCCCTCCCGACCTAGCACCAACCACGCAATCCACCAGCGGCCGGTCGAGCCTACCCATCCTATGCCAAACCGCTCCCACGGAGCATGCAAATTTGGCCCATCATACAAGCGACTCTCAAAACTAGCTCCCGCCAGACCTCAGTGCGCATTTGGGGGGTTCTTAGTCTGGCGGCTGTCTATTACTATTGCTTTTTGGGGGGTACTCTGGGTTCGGGCCATTCCTGAGCCCGGAGCCCTTCCCCAGGACAGCACGCCAACTACTCATTACCATACACGCCAAATACGCATTAACTTACTCGTGCTAAATATATGTAAGTGTGAACTCGTTTTCGTACTTGTTTTATTAACAAGGTTCGGGAGGAGCGCGTCAGATACTTAGCCTAATTAACACAGGAGGTTCCCACTCAAGTTAATCAATGTTCGGCTACAAATACAGCTGACTTACCTCTGTTCATTCGACGGATAATCAGCATCCCTCCTCCACCCCTTCTCCACTCAAGAAGGTATCACTAGAGTTCTCACCACACTATGGGGGGTACTCTGGGTTCGGGCCATTCCTGAGCCCGGAGCCCTTCCCCAGGACAGCACGCCAACTACTCATTACCAATTTTGCTATTCAGGTGGTGATCCTATCACCCTGGCTGCCTGTTACGGTGCACACATTGCTTTGATTTTTTTTTTTTTTTACAATTAAGGAAACAGTTTTCATCTAAGTACTTTGCATTTCAGCAAGTTTTATAGATGTTCCTCTAATCATTATAATATTGCAGATTTGTTATTTCTCTTCAAACAAATCTGTTAAGTTTCATTATTTGATAAATTCTAAAACAGATTTTTTTGTGGTGCAGATGCAGTGACTGAGACTGGGAGATGGGCCTTTCCATTGCCTTGCGGTGGTAAGTATTGATCTATTGGCAGTGGAGAAGGCATTTTTAATAGTACCACCTTCTCTCTTCCTGCACTGTTCTCTCTGTTCGCAGAAACTGCTTTTCAATTATAGCCGTGGCTTGGTTTCTATCATGTCAGATGATTACATTTCTTTGGACTTTTGTTTCTTTCTCCAACATTGCTGTACTAATAACAAACACTGAAGCTGATTACAAAAACAATTGTGAGCTAGCTAACCTTGCTATTCTAATTGGAGCATTGTAATCATCAACAAATGTGTTTATTTATTTCAGTGTTCCAGAAAAAGGTCCTGAGCCTACTGGTCGACATCCGCCATCGCCTCAAGGAAACGCAGCCTGCCTCTTCAGCTGTCCATATAGAGAGGATGGACACCATGGAGGACTTTGAGTTACAGGAGCAAAGCCTCTCTGATGCACAGGCCTTTGATACCCTGGTAGGTTTTACAAGTCTTAAAGTAATGGATAGCCTAGAATAAAATAATACAGTGCACTCGCACACTGTTAGATCCCTCTGGGAAGTGACAGTCAAGTTTATTATGAACTTATTCCAACAGGTGCTGCAAATTTCAAGAATTGGTGGGCGGAACACCAAGGACTGTGCCCACAAGTTTTGGACCGGTATCTACAACATTTTTTTGCATGTTCTCATTTGGCTTCTTTCTGAGCATGTCCGAATAGGTGAAAATTAAATGAAAATACAAGTTCACAACCAAATGCATTGTGAGATAGACCAGCTGTGCTTGACAAAGAGATAAGTAGAGGGATGAAAGGAGGACCACCCTAGGGGACACTGATCAAGTAGTGTAAAGGGTTAATTGCATGTGAAATGTTGTTCCTACATACAGTGTTATGCCTACGTTTAGACACCCATGCTAAAGTTGTCTAAAAAGAGGAATAAAAAAAATCATCTTGTGGAAATTGATCTTAATGCCTTAATTAAAAAAGAGGAAAACTCCAACCTTTAAGGACACCATTTTTCTTTGTGAATGACTATGTATCGTAAATAAAGAAATGTTCTTCCTTAAAATACAGGGTGCATAAGTCAGGACACCCCTATGTTAAATTCCCATAGAGACACAGGCAGATTTTTATTTTTAAAGGCCAGTTATTTCATGGATCCAGGATAGTCTGCATCCTGCTAAAGTTCCCTTGGCCTTTGGAATTAAAATCGCCCCACATTATCACATAGCCTTCACCATACCTAGAGATTGAGAGATGATCTTATGTAAAGTACCCCATGCCAATGCAAATCAAACCAGCTATTAGGCTAACTGAAATAAAACCATGCCAATCTCTAGATATGGTGAAGGGTGTGTGATAATGTGGGGCGATTTTAATTCCAAAGGCCAAGGGAACTTTAGCAGGAAACACAAAAAGCTTCCATTCAACATATTTAATGTGTGTAAGATGGAAGAAAATAAAATCCCAAAATGTAAGGAGCACCTTTCAAATTGAAATAAAATTGCAAGGGGTCAAAAGTATGTTTTTTATTCAGATTACATTCAGAAATGTAACCAAGTAAAAATACAGTCATCTTAAATTGTACTTGAGTCAAGTACAAAATACTTAAGTACTGTAATCAAGTAAAATTACTCAAGTATTTTACACTCCTGCAAATGTATTTAATGGATATTACATTTATTTTTACATTTATGCATTTAGCAGACACTTTTGTCCAAAGTGACTTACATTGCATTCAAGTTACAGTTTTTACATTTGTTATTATATATATTATAGTTATATCATATTAGTGTGTTTAAAAAGTTTGCAAAATAATGTATTTTAGATTACAACATTTCCAAATGTTACTAGTGTATGAACTACTGGGTTATTGATGTTAAAAGTCAAAATCTGGTGTATGTTGTACTGTTGTATGTTGTCCTTGAACTTGTGTTTAAAGAGAGTTTGGGATTAGGTAGTAGTTTGGTGCTCTGATATAATCAAAGGCCACACTTTGCCTGAAAACCACTGGTATTTAGCATAAGCAAATTTTTTTTTGTACCAAAATAAGACATTTCTCAATGAAAAAGATTCTCAAAAAAAAAAAACTTCATCATCACATAACTCTGACATTCTGGTGTTATATCATACCAGCCATATGTAGACACCTTTATTAAGCTATAATGATCAGGGTGTGTAGAAAGACTGGGTGAGAGAAAGCAAATGTGTGCAACACTCTGGAGCAGAGGCTGAGGAGAGTACCAGTAGTTAATGCAGAATTAGAGCATAAAATACTTGAAGTACTTACTCCACTTCATAAACTTCACCATGTTCATAAACATTAAGCCATGGACAAAGAGGCATTCTGCATTCCCAATTTACATCAGACTCACAGGGGATATATACACTGAACTATGATAATAAAACATTAAAACAACTGTTCCCACACTTTATGTAAATCTTGAAAATGATTGAGCACATCTCTTTAACTTAAACTGCCACTCACAAGAATGAGGTTTGGCACCTTTAAGTCACTAGTAGGTAAAGTCTATGCTCATAGCATACTGCAGTCAAGAGTATCAATTGTACATTTGCAATCATTCTGGATTAGCACCATTTGTATAGTGTTTTTTTTGGTTGCCAATGGCATTGGTTATGATAAAAGTAATGCAGTTAATTGGCCACCCGATGAAGGCACTAACATCTATCATGCAACACATACTTGGTGAATCTGCAAACACCTACATCATCAGTGCTTTTCTTTCTGAATACTCTGCATAGAGTTTTGCATAATGTACATGCAGTCCATATCTTCTGAATTTACAATGGTGGCTGCTAAGACTCTTTACTCTGCACAACTGGTGTCAGTGTTGGTGTTGTTGGACCAGGTTTGACATAATACAGCGCTGGCTGATTCTGTGGTTTCAGCTGGGTCCTCATATGCAGTTGATTCTCTCTCAGACTGAGCTGTTGTAATCTCTGGAGGGTAAGGAGGAGGTGGGAGATCAAACCATGTGGGTCGGCTGTAAAAAAACAAAAAAGAAATCTTCAAACATTAGATATAAGATAATGGTTGAAGGACAAAGCAAATTATTCATTATAGCCCTGTTTCCACCGCAGGAACTTTCCCCAGGAACTAGGGACTTTGGGCTGGTACTCTGTGTTTCCACCGTTTTAAAAGTATATCAGGCGAGAATGTAGTTGTTTAAAACTCAAATCTGTGGTTTATTTATAAAGACACCGCGTATTTGGAAATGTGCTTCACCGATTTCAGAGACTATATCTATCTATCTATCTATCTATCTATCTATCTATCTATCTATCTATCTATCTATCTATCTATCTATCTATCTATCTATCTATCTATCTATCTGTCTGTCTGTCTGTCTGTCTGTCTGTCTGTCTGTCTGTCTGTCTGTCTTTTTGTCAAATCAAGGATCCAAACAGTCATCCAGTTTCAGATCAATCTAGGAAATCGTTTCAAGGCCCCTTCTGACGGACATCGAGCAAGATTGGACGTGTATCCAAGAGGCATTCTTGGTGAGCACAGATTCTGCCATTGGCTGGCACCACGGGACATACAGGGAGCGATGGATCCAAGGGCGAACATGGCCGATACATGCACTCAAAGCCATCAACCTTCCCTGGGATGAAGCTGGAACCACTGCAGCCAATTGAAGTATTTATATTATTACAGTTATTCTCAGTCTCTTTGGTGCATTTCTCAAATGATCCTTAATATTTGCAAAGAAGTATGTACATTTCTCAAAACAATTTGTACAAACAGCACCACACAATAGATTACCTGCATAAGCCTGTAACTTACTCAAAATCTGTAGTTACTCTCAAAAGTATTTGTCAATGAACATATCAGTGCCATCAGAATGAAAAGTCCTTGTGTCATTGTTCTCTAACAAGATAGTCAAAATGCTTAGTCATGCTGTTAATATAACAGTGCACTCTTTTAGTGTTACCTGATGTATACTATGGCAACAGTTTGGATGACAGTCACTGTACTGAAATGCAGAAGGCTGCACATCTCATGTATGCCATATATGCTTTCAAAAGTACAAATTTACACGTTACTGTACGTGGGATATTGATTGAAAGAGACGGTTTCGAATTGGTTGAATAATTGAGGATATGGTCGATCTCCCAATATTTAGCTGCACCCTTCAGCCATTGTAAGGCCATGATTGACAACATGGTCCACAATGGTGGCTTTTATTTAATCTGATATGCACCTCTGTCCTTGACCTCTTCTGCCTCTTCCTCTGTTTTGCCTCTGTAAACTTCCATGCATCCTTACTCCTCTTCTTTCTCTTGTCTGTTGACCCTGATCGTTTTCTGGATGTTCATCCATCGTCAGAATTTGTAACTTTTGTGTTGTCCTCTGTCTATATGCTTTCCAATTGAAGGTTCATGAGATGCACCTTTGAGAACTGGTATATAATTGGTTGATCTATATTCTCTTTATTAGTCAAGATTCAATTGCACAATTCATGGCAAATTTACAAAAAGTCTAATAGAAATGTGTAGAAAATATGTTTAACAGTTTATGACAACTAGATCAACCATTTTGAATCTAATGACTTACACGATGAAATAATGACTAGATGTTTTGAGGAGAAAGACTATAGCACATAGAAATAATAAATTTTGAGCAACATGATATTGGCAACTGAAAATGTAGGAAACCGCAGACAAATGTATATAATCCGTTGCATGAATGTACCTAAGCAATCGCAATTTGTTCAAAATAATTAGAAACTACTTTTATGATGTGCACAATTGACTAGATTATGTGGAGGTTGAACAAGTAGTTTTGAAAATTTAATTTCTGATCTGAGAAATGCACCAAAGTGACTGAGAAAAACTGTACTGAAAAAAGGTAAATGCTATAATACATTCTCATATAGATCATCCAGCTATGCCCAGATATCAGATTTACCACATTGTAGAGTACACTGTTGGTTAGAGCATCCATTGTGAGACTGCACCAGACAGCCAGCTCCTTAACCTCCTGTCTGTAAGCAGACTCGTCACCGTCCTGGATGAGGCCAATCAGTGTGGTGTCGTCTGCGAACTTCAGGAGCTTGACAGAGGGGCCTTTAGATGTGCAGTCGTTGGTGTAGAGGGAGAAGAGCAGTGGGGAGAGAACGCAGCCCTGAGGAGCTCCAGTGCTGATGGTTCGAGTGCTGGATGTGAATTTGCCAAGCTTTACTAACTGCTGTCTGTCTGTCAGGAAGCTGTTGATCCACTGGCAGACGGAGGTGGGGACGGAGAGCTGAGTTAGTTTATTTTGAAGGGTTTCCGGGATAATGGTGTTAAAAGCAGAGCTGAAGTCCACAAACAGGATCCTCACATAAGTCCCTGGTCTTTCCAGATGCTGCAGGATGAAGTGCAGTCCCATGTTGACTGCATCATCCACAGACCTGTTTGCTCTGTAGGCAAACTGCAGAGGGTCCAGTAAGGGTCCAGTGATGTCCTTCAGATGAGCCAAAACCAGTCTTTTGAATGATTTCATGGCTACAGACATTAGGGCCACAGGTCTGTAGTCATTAAGTCCAGTAATTTTGTGTTTCTTTGGGACGGGGATGATGGTGGAGCATTTGAAGCATGAGGGGACTTCACACAGCTCCAGTGATCTCTTGAAGATCTGTGTGAAGATGGGGGCTAGCTGATCAGCACAGATTTTTAGGCAGGCTGGTGACACACCATCTGGACCAGGTGCTTTCCTTCTTTTGTTCTTCCTGAAGACCTGGCACACATCATCTTCGCTGATTTGAATTGTAGGTGTGGGGGAGAGAGGGGTTGCTGGAGGTGTGAATGGTTGTGTGGAGGGGTGTTCTGGGCGGGTGTGGGGTGATTGTTCAAAACGACAAAAGAACTCATTTAAGTCGTCTGCCAGGTGTTGATTCTCCAGAGTGCTGGGGGGTGGTGTTTTGTAGCTGGTGATGTCCTTCAATCCTAACCACACTGAAGCAGGATCACTAGAAGAGAATTTGTTCCTGAGCTTGTCAGAATAATTCCTCTTTGCCACTCTGATCTCCTTTTCCAGTGTGTATTTGGCCTGTTTGTGCAAGACTTTATCCCCCTTTCTGTGAGCATCTTCTTTGGCCTGACGGAGCTGTCTGAGTTTGGCAGTGAACCATGGTTTGTCATTGTTGTAGAATAGATGAGTCCTGGTAGGAATGCACATGTCCTCACAGAAACTGATATAAGATGTTACAGTCTCTGTGAGCTCATCCAGATCATTTGCAGCAGCTTCAAAAACAGTCCAATCAGTCAGGTCGAAACAGGCTTGTAAATCCCGCTCTGTTTCGTTAGTCCATCTTTTAACAGATCTTAATACAGGCTTTGCAGACTTAAGTTTCTGCCTGTAGGATGGAATAAGATGAACCAAACAGTGATCAGAGAGTCCTAAAGCTGCTCGTGGAACAGAGTGATATGCGTCCTTTATTGTTGTGTAACAGTGATCCAATATATTACTGTCTCTGGTGGGACATGTGATGTGCTGTCTGTATTTTGGCAGTTCACGGGAGAGATTTGGTTTATTAAAGTCCCCGAGAATGATTAAAACAGAGTCTGGATGTTGTTGCTCACTCTCTGTGATCAGATCAGCGAGTTTCTGTAAAGCTGTGCTCACGTGCACTTGCGGTGGAATGTAGACACTCACGAGAATGAACGAGCAGAACTCCTGCGGCGAATAGACGGCT
This sequence comes from Barbus barbus, assembly GCF_936440315.1. Classification (NCBI taxonomy): domain Eukaryota; kingdom Metazoa; phylum Chordata; class Actinopteri; order Cypriniformes; family Cyprinidae; genus Barbus; species Barbus barbus. The sequence goes on along the minus strand of NC_136728.1, from coordinate 858,081 downwards.
TGCAGTTAATGAAGAGCGTTTCTAGATCTGAGCAGCACATCTTCTTTAACACAGTTACATCTGTACACCACCTCTCATTGATGTAAAAGCATGTCCCGCCGCCGCGCGATTTCCCCGTTGATTCTGTGTCCCGATCTGCTCTGATCAGCTGGTAATTAGGCAGATGAATCGCGCTGTCCGGTATGTCGCCATTCAACCAGGTTTCCGTGAAACACAGAGCAGCAGAGTTAGAAAAGTCCTTGTTTGTCCGGGAGAGCAGAAGGAGTTCGTCCGTTTTGTTGGCTAGGAGCGGAGATTCGACAAATGGATGCTAGGTAACGCCGTTCTAAATGCGCGCTGACGAAGTTTCACGAGCGCGCCAGCTCGCTTTCCCCGTCTGCGCCTCCTCCTGTAGCGTTTGACCAGAGCTACGGCTTCACCAACTACAATGTCCAGCAAAACGTCCGAAAAATCAAAAACCGGTAGAAGATTTTGTGGTGTGTTCTGCCGAATGTTCAGCAGATCGTCCCTGGTAAAACTGATCTTATTTGAAAAACAAAAAACAGGAAAAACAAACAAAAACAATACGAACACTGAAGAGCAACGCACAATAGCTGCCATCAGCGATGCCATTTTGTCTCAATTTTTGGTGCGGATGGGTGGCAGGCCAATAATTTATTTGAATCAGCAGATTCAGGTGACGTTTCAGCTCATCCGCACATCTCTAAGACCATGTGTTATTTGCTACCTTTAAATTAAATAGTGATATCCTACATTTCAGCTTTGTATTAGCCATTGGCCACCTTACTCTCTAAGATATTGGCATCGGCCATCAAAAAAATAAAGAAAATAACGTTGGTCAACCACTATTCTTAGCATTTGTTTTTGTAAGCATACCCAAAATCCAGTACAGCCTGCGAGTATGATGGTGGCAAGTCTATCGCAGTTCTTGGATATTGTGAAAGAGAGAGCATCTGGAGACTATGGGCTGAGTTGAATGCCTCTGTTGAGGATGAACACTGCTGTGAAAGTTCATGGCTTCCAGGATGGGCATGACCTCTGTCCAGTATGACAAGCCGGGAGAGCAGGAGTGGTTGGTGGCAGGCACCTCTGTAGACCCCTTGTGGCAGCAAGACACTTCGCTTTCTCTGATGGTGCAGGACAAGGGCCAGCAATGCCACTACCAGGACAAAGATGATGGCACTGCCTATAACTGCATACATGATACTGGGGTAATAGCGTAGTCGATAGTCCAGTGTCACAAAGTCTTGTCCAGGGGATTCTGAGAGGAATAAAAAATAATTTTAGATTTTTTTAGGAAAATTCCTATCACTGATATTACTGGGTTAATTTTTTTTAATTTTTTTTTTTCCCAAAGGTTTTAATATTACATTAAATGTAGAAAAAGATCTGACATTATTTAAAAAAAGAAAAAAAGAAAGCTGTACCCACTATAAATACAAACTAAACAGTAAGTGATTTGTGATAAATGAGACTGAAGTTGTGTTAAAAAAGTAATTATCTGGATTTAAATAAGTAAAAAAGTAAAAAAAAGTCACTATCTGGATTTAAATAAGAAAAAACTAAAAGCTGCAGTCCGTACCTTTTTTTTTTTTGGTTAAAAATGATCTGAAATCGATTTTTGAGCAAGTACATAACCAGCCAGTATTCAAAACTACCTCCTTACCTAAGCCCGATTCACAACGGTAAGCCTACAATAATGTTATCTAATTTGAGTGGTACCGGGGGAAAATCGAGCATGCCGCCATGTTATTACGTCATGTCTGTAAACATAAAGAAGTTGTCCCGGCTAGTTAGGATCCTGCAGGTGGCAGATCGTTTATAGCCTTTTCTAACAGCAGCTGGAATAATTAAATTTATAATTTTGATGGCAGATTGTAATCCAGAAAGGATTATGTGTTTATGAAACACGTGACTGAAAGTAGATTATATTCCAGTTTTAAATGTGCATCTGATTACGCAGCCTACGTGGGATTACACAAGATTTGTATTTTAAAGAGAACCAGTTCTAAGGAAGGATAATTAGCTTTTTGGGTTAAAAGAATTTTATATGAAATTCAAATGGTACTATATGAAAATCTTGAAATCTATATGTTAATACATACGCTAATAATATTATAACAATAATAATTTGCACAGCTTGATGTGATATGTGCTAACCGATCATTAGATTTAATCACCATTTGTAGTGCGATTTATTGTAATGCATTTTCCTCAGTTGGTCAGAACAAAAGTGGCAGACTTGTTATTAACTTGTTCAGATGACAATATCCAGTGAAAATTCTTATTTGGGTCATATATTCCAAGAAATAGGCTAGAATCTGTGATTCTGAAGTACATTATCAACTTTCGATTTTGAAATGTGCAGTGTTCGAAGTCAAAGCCTTTTGGAAAATCTATTTGTGGTGGTCAGTTTTGATATTGTGGTGGGCGCCACAAATAAATCAATGTATGGGAAACACTGTAGTCTCATAGTTTAAGTGTAAATTCTGCAGATTACATCATTGTCCACACTGTAAAAAATTGCTTTTAAAAAACGGCCATATTCTGACAGTAAGATCCTGTTTTTTCATTACAACAGTAAAATCCCATAGAAAATTATGAATTCTGGATAATATTTGTTGTTTTCGAGAAAGAAAACTTCTGCAGTCCTGTGAAGTAACAGCGCTCAGAGTCGACACTCAGAGGCTTTTTTTCAAAGCATAAATGGCTGCCCACTGCTTCGGGTGTGTGTTCACGGTGTGTGTGTGTTCACTGCTGTGTGTGTGCATGTTGGATGGGTTGAATGCAGAGCACGAATTCTGAGTATGGGTCACCATACTTGGCAGTATGTCACTTCACTTCACTTCAAATCACACCCTAAACCCTCATTCACTATTCCCTACATGAGTTTAATAATATAGTCCACCTGACAGAGAGAATGAAAACTAATGAGTGATTTCAGCCAATGATGAACAGCTGCCGTGAACAAGCAGAATCACTGGAGAAAAGAGCAAGAAATTAAACTACAACTGTGATTTGAGTCCTTGATGATTTTAACAGCTCTACTTTTGCAGCGTTTGAGGTAGATGTCCTGCAGAGAGGGGAGAGCAGACCCTGAGATGCGCTCAGCTAAGCGCACAACTCTCTGTAGTGCTTTGCAGTCCTGATTGGAGCTGTTTCCATACCACACTGAGATGCACTGAGTCAATACACTTTCTATGGTCCCTGAATAGAAAGTTTTTAGGATTGCTGGTGAGACCCTGAATTTCCTCAGCTGTCGCAGATGGTACAGTCTTTGCCTGGCTTTCTTAACCTGTGTTTGGATGTGTGTAGTCCAAGTCAGGTTCTCGTAGATGTTTACACTGAGGTACTTGAAGCTACTCACCCTCTCCACAGGGGTCCCACTGATCATAAGAGGAGTGTAGGGCTGCTGCTGTCTCTTCCTAAAGTCCATGATCAGCTCTTTAGTTTTGCTCACATTCAGAGAGAGACAGTTGTCCTGGCACCATGATGTGAGTCTCTCTACCTCGTCCAAGTATGCGGTCTCATCGTTGTTGGAGATGAGGCCCAGAACCACAGTATCATCAGCGAATTCGACAATAGATGTGGAGCTGTGAGAGGACACGCAGTCATGCGTGTAGAGAGAGTAAAGCAGGGGACTCAGGACACAGCCCTGTGGGGCTCCTACGTTCAGGGTGATGGAGTTTGAGGTGAACTGGCCAACTTTCACCACTTGAGATCTGCAGGTGAGGAAGTCTTGAATCCAGTCACAGAGTGAGGAGTTTAGGCCGAGGTTTGTCAGTTTAGAAGCCAACTTGATGGGGACTATAGTGTTGAAAGCTGAGCTATAATCAATGAATAGCAGCCTTACATAATTTCCATTGTTGCTGTCCAAGTGTGTGTGGGAAGAGTGGAGGACGTGAGAGATGGCATCATCCGTAGATCTGTTTGGGCAATAGGAAAACTGAAGAGGGTCCAAAGTATCAGAGATGGAGGAGCAGATGCGGCTCTTTACAAGTCTCTCAAAAACCTTCATGACTATAGATGTGAGGGCAACAGGGCGATAATCATTCAGGCAAGAGGGTTTATTGTTCTTTGGCACAGGGATAATGATGGATTTTTTAAATGCGGTGGGAACCACGGCGGTAGCAAGAGTCTCATTAAAGATGGAAGTGAACAAAACAGCGAGCTGATCGGCGCAGGACCTCAGAACACGGCCGGTTATCCCATCAGCTCTGACTGTTTTCTTGACGTTCACTTTCTTTAGTGCCCTCCGAACCTCATCCTCCGACACGGTGATTACAGGATCGTCGCTGCTCTGCCTGCTGCTTCCTGACGCGCTGGTCGGCAGAGACGCGCCGCCGCCGTTGCTATCGAAGCGGCCGAAGAAGGTGTTTAACTCGTCGGCCAGCAACAGATCTGCTCTCACCTCCGCGGAGGATTTGTTTCCAAAGGCACAGATGGTCCTCAGTCCCTGCCACATCCGTCGAGAGTCATTGAGCTGGAAATGAGACTCAATTCTCTCTCTGTATCTGTGTTTAGCACAGAGGTGGGTATCAAGTCTTCAAATCAAGTCTTCAAGTCATATCCCAAGTCCTCAAAGAGTTCAAGTTAATGAGATAATTAAGTGACTAATTAAATGATGATTGTGCATTAGTGATGAACACCTGCTGTTATTGAGAATTACAGAGAATCAGATGTTGATGTTTTATTGGTTAAAATGATGCCACCATCATGGAGATCAGTGTTAGCTTTAGTTGGGCTCTTGGCCCTTGACTCCTGTGTTAGATATCTATCTGTAACAACGCATGTGTTGTTGTAAAGCAGAGAGGTCAGTGCTATACAGTGAATAGCTATTAGCTCTTTTTATATGGTGAGACAGTCATGATGAGCTGGCATGATTATAATCAAAATCACTATCGTTTCATTTGTATGTTAAAGTTTTCATAATCAATCCTGTGAAATCACAGCATGCAAAGAAAGTGTTGCTCTAATAGTTATGGTCAGTGAATTTCAAACATATCTAATGCATATAAAATATTGAACTTCATTTCTACTTAAACACACGGAAATCAAGAACCAGCATATGGATCTCAACAATGGTGACAATCAACAAAATGCTTCATGCTGCAATGCATGCTGGGTAACACCATTGTAAAAACTCCCATCGTGCTCTGTAGTATGAAAAATTGTCACCACTGTTGAGGATCGTATGATAAATGTTCATGTCTAAAAGTCTGAGCCAAAAAGAAAAAAAAAAAATGTCCCCCTCCCCAATACTAAAGCATTACTGTGGTTTTGTTTGTTTTGTAGTTTTTTTTTTGCCGATCAGTAGCACTTGAATGTCGATCAATAAACCAAAAAGAGACACCACTTCATGATGTTTGTTCATCATGAGTTATAAGCAGAAAGTGTAAGTTAATCTGCTAAGGTTTGTTCCAGCATTGCACAAACGATTGATGTGAAACAACATTGCATCTACATCAAAACAAATTGCTTTGAATTAGTAAAAGGGTCAAGAGACCAACTAAAGCAAACCTAGACCACAATTATGGTGGCATCGTTTGTGTTTTTTTTTTTTTTTTCAGTTGATTCCATCCAAGGCTGTGACTGAAGATATTTGTAGTTCTTAGGTGCATTCGACTTGAAGTGGCGCTGCGCAGAATGACATCAAAGTACCACGAGAGTGATAAGAGAGCAGACTGATCCTTAAGCTTTCGACTCTCTCTCGCGGTACTTTGATGTCATACACTGATCATTCTGCACAGCGCCGCTTCAAGTCGAACACACCTTATGTGTTCCTCTTTTCTTCAGTGATGTTGATTGTTAACAGCAGGTGTTCATCACTAATGCACAATCATCATTTAATTAGTCACTTAATTATCTCATTAGCTTTAACTCTTTGAGGACTTGGGATATGACTTGAAGACTTGATTTGAAGACTTGATACCCACCTCTGGTTTCTATCTTTAATTTTGAACTCTTTAGGCGCCATGTTTTTTTGGGAAAAATGCTGGATTTTGACATCAAGATTTCAAAAGATTGTGGCTTGAAAGGGCGTAAAGATAGAGATCTACTGTAAAATAGAAAAATGTTGGGCATGACTGAAAGTTTATGAGGGGTGTAAATATACTCATCTAATTGGCATATTATGACGTCATCAAGGAATTTCATAATATTCAGGAAATAGTAGATATTGAATTGATGTTTGAACTTATTTGCATGTTTTTTTGTCTTTTTATCCTCATTCCAAATGATCAGAAAAGAGGAAACCAACAATAAAACAGGAGAAAGTAAATTATTACTACATTACTTTTAGTAAAAGGAATATGAACAGTAGCCTACTTTTTGATCAGTTCGTCAGTAATATTCAGGAACTAATAGATATTGCATGGATGTTTGAACCTTTTTTTTTTTTTTTTTTGTCTTTTTATTCTCATTCCAAATGATCAGGAAAAGAGAAAGTCAACTGTAAAACCTGAGAAAGTAGTAAATTATTACTATATTTGTAGCTGCCTGTCAGTGGCAACTCTTATATTTCAGTTCATAATATGCACTTTACAGTTAAAAGGTCAATAAATAAGTAATATATATATATATATTTATTTCATATTCATGGACTAAAACCATAGGAAAATGGGGGAACCTATTTCTCTTTTGTTTAGCTTGGGAATTATTTAATTGTTGCTCTCCGGTGCGCTACAGTTAGTATAGCCTCACGACACGAGGCCCTGCACTAGTAACATGTTGTAAGAATTACGCCTGTAAGAAGTGCTAAGAAGTTATATTGGTTTTTTGTTTAAGAAGAAGAAACTGTAACCAAGTGTATTCCTCTTGAGTTAGAGAGGCCTATGAGGTATGTGTTTTATCGTGTAAATTGGTTTGCCGTATGTGAACATGTGTAAGTTACGTGACCGTGTGTTAATGTATAATTAGCCAATTAAGTGTATTTTCTTACGTTTTGAATGTGCACTTCATTTATTCGTTTTGCATGTATTTTTTCGTTTATTATTATGAGTAAACACCACTTTTAGAGGGTTAATTTAAGTTTATGTATTTATAAATATTTTGCTAATTTAAGGGTACATCAAGATATTTAAAGGTGAAGTCTTTATTATTTCATTTTTTTATTGAAGAACAAGTAAAAAGTGAATTTCTAATTAGGCTTAAGGTGTTTATGACACACATTTAAGTTTATCTTTAAAGAGTGAAGCAATTTAAGTTAATATAGCCTCTGAGCTTAAAGTTATCATCACTATCCACTTTTCTTCCGTTAAAGCTGCAGCTGTCACCTCTGTAGCAATGCCAAAGAAAAATCTGGCATGAAAATGAATGGAGAAGACTATTTGTTCACACTATACATGGATATACCACAATTAATGCTAAACAAATGCAATGTACAGAGAAGAAGAAGAATACCAATGATATCAATGTGTGTAATAATGAAAACTCTTTAAAGTCTGGTTTTAATTGCTGTTTTTGTTTTGTTTTATTTTTGTGACCAGACATTCTATTACAATTATGCAAATGTAAGATCAAAATAACACATTTAACTGATCTGGATATAAATGTGTTTAACTGTTGTTTAATAATTACTTTGTATATTGTATTAATTTTATATTAGTTTGAAGCTTATGTTGTATTATTTGAAAGTGATAGTGTGTGTTTTGTTGACATTTGCCTAATTTGAACAATATCTAGTCACAAATTCCGTTTGAGGAAAAAAAATGCGATGGGGCCCTATTAGGATTTTTTTTTTTTTATAATTTTGTTTTTTGTTTTTTTTTCTGACTAACGTAACTGTTTTGCAAGTTTGCCAGTTGGTGGCGATTACTATACATTTTTATATGATTGTTGTAAAAACACAGATTTGTAGAACAAAAGCACGAGGCTCCACTCCTAACATTCCCTCGGTGCATCGAGAGAAGATCGTAGAAAAAGGTATGAATTAGATTTTACCAATTCATTTAAATACTGAGACCGCTTTGTTTCTCCTCATCCTTTCATCACTCGACACATTCACTTTCTTGCCTCGCTTTCCTTTCTTCTCTCTTTCCATTCTTCCATATCGGACCTAAACATTCCCACACTCGTCGCTATTTTATACGTGAAGTCAGTCAGCTGTGGTACATGTCAGTTATAAAACAATTGGCGAACGTCAGTTTATTTGATGAATGTGAGAGTGGTAGAGTGTGGCGATTGGAGGACCGGTTGATGTGAGGCGGGGCAGGAGGAGTGTAAACATCGCCTGTGTTCTCACTGAGGTAGTCTTCCCTCAGTGTGACTGTAGATGTGCTCGGAGCACCGGATTATCCAAACAGAACGCTGCACGCGCGCGCTACCAACGCGTCACATCTCACCAAAGTGCATGACAGAACCAGAGCAGAGCGTGAACAAAACACCAACAATTGCCCGTTCCTGAGTCCTCCAGGCTGACAGGTGAGATCTGTGTAGGTTAGTTACACGTGTGTGTTTCACATCAGTGGATATATGCCATTTACTCGCATTAAGATTTCCTAATGCGATCAATGTAATGTGCTTGAAATTGTTCCTGGCACCTGTTTTCTTTCTTTCTTTCTTTCTTTCTTTCTTTCTTTCTTTCTTTCTTTCTTTCTTTCTTTCTTTCTGCGTGACTGTATGAGTAAGAATGATAAAAAACTTTTAAATCAGAAAATTCTTCTTCTTGATCTTTTATTTTATTGAGCTGTAAGTGTGTTAAACTCAGGTACATTCACCTGTCATCAAATGCAGTTTACTCAAGAGATATCTGTCTTTCAACCGGAAATACTAAAATGAAATAGTAATAATCAAAAGGGAAAAAAATAGAAATTTAATTTCACTTTTCAGTGGATTCTGAGTTCATTAGGTGTGAGTGAGTATTTATTTATTTATAGGACTAGGACTGCTTGACTAATGTGTGATTTTAAAAGATATGCGAGAGATCCTTCATGCAGATAATCCAGAGTGCCAAAAGAACAAGTCCCCCATTCATTGTGTTAAGGGACTTGTGTGTGTATGTGCGCATAGATGCATAACGTGTGCACAAATGTGTTTATGCAGTAATAACATCACAGATGAATGTATTTTTATTCAAACCTTTAAACTAAACAAACAGGTTCAAACTGTTTGGACCTGACCTTTATTGAAGCTTAAAAAGGGAGCTTATTTTTGCAGGTTTTTTCATACTTTGATTTGGGGAAATGGTGGATTATGAATTATTCTGTGTCAGATGGAGACCCTTCTGTGATATCCTCCCCCACTCGTGTCATATCAGAGCCGGGAGTCAAAGGTTAGCCGTGAAGGCAGGTGTGATGGGGGTGAAATTAAGGCTGGGGGGTTGGTGTGCTCAGTCAAAATCAATGTAAAGTACATCCCCAGGGAATCCCCAGCATGCTGTCAATTCCTCTGCTATAATAAATAAATAAAATAAATAATAATGCAGGTACCTATGTTTTGAATGGGGGAGTTATATTCGGTTTAATTGTATTGAATATATACGCTGTTACATATAAGAGGAGCAATGACTGAAGGTGAAGACTGGATAATTGGGGTAGGCTTGTGTTTTTGGATACTATGAGCATCATAACCCACTCACATGCATTCTGAACACATTTCCATTTCTGAAGATTTGTTGGCTCACAGAAGACTACTGAGGAGGAAGAAATTAGACTAATTAAAGTGAAAAACAGAATGCTGAAAAATAGTGGATAGATGCTGTGAGAGAGAAATTTCAAACAGCTTAAGGGTTGTTAGAAGTGAAAAGATGAAGGAAAGAAAGGCCGAGAGACAAACAAATGTGTGTGTTTTTAGGCTTGCGTAATCCTCCTGGGAACACGCCTGTGCTGCCAAAGTGCCATCCAACTCCTTTCTCTCTGCGCTCTTCATCATTCCTTTCTTCCTCCCCCATCTCCATCTCCATAGTCTAGGTAGACTTCAAATAAATTTGGTCATGACAATGGGTAAAGATGGCATCTTGCTCTTTTAGCTGTCAGATCTCTCCTCTTCTGAAGTGCTAAAATCATTCCCGTGTGGCACACTGACACAGGATTTCCCATCGCAAGATGAGCGCCTCAGAGCTGGACTCCTAGACACTAGATATCTGTTTGTGTGGTGTTCTGCTGTGTTTAACTGAATCGCTGCGCACTTTTAGCAATGAATTGATTCATTCATATGCAATCTTGTTTTTATTGTAAAAACAAGTACACTTCCTAATTGAATGCTACCCTAATTCAGGAATTTGATATTCAGTGATAGCGATTCCTTTAGCGATTCAGTGATAATGTAACAAGTAATAAATGTACAAAATCAGCCATTTAAGCATGCTGGCGCATGATCAAATATCCACACATTCTGCAAACATATGTATGGTCTCAGGATGAACAAATAGGGACTAGGAAAATCAGACATGTTCCATCCAGGCCATTGCTGTGGCATAAACCCTATTTTAAAGTGGGATAGATGCAGCGTTTTGGTGAAAATAACAAACAGCTCTCTTCTTCTCTCACCGGCTGCATCATTTGAGCATTGCATCGTTTGATAATTGTGATTGTTGTGAGTGAATTCCAGGTCTGCGTGAGGACTGTTGACTTGTCTGGCTTAGCTGTGAATTCTTTGAATGAATGCAGAGGTGCCCAGTGTTGTGTTGTGTAAAGTTGGTTCTTCAACACACGCTCCCGGAATCAAACGATGTGAATCAGTGTGTTCACGCTACGGTTTGTGCATTGTGCAGCCGTTAGTGGAAAGATGAACATTCTGATCCATAAATCACACACTGGAAGAAAGAGGGCTCTCCTCTCTCCTCATCACTTGTTGGCAGTCCTATCCAGCCCCATCCCAACCCCAGAGGCATGAAACCTCTCCTCGCCTCAAAGCCACCATTTCCACTCCAGACTCTAATAGGCCTTTAAGGTAGCTTTGTGAGCATCTTTGTGTGCACTGTCGGAGATCGCAGGGCATTAATTTCACTCTTGAGCATGTAAATAAGCGAATGTGTGGGAGCGTAGAGCCATTACTCACTTCATCCGAGAGAGCTTCATCACCCTCGCCTTCTCTTCACGGACATGCATGAGAATCTCAGCAGCGCACACAATGCCAGCTCTCAGAATGGCACCCTATGCCCATCTCCGTCGGCTTCCGGAGGGCCTCCATCTCTGTCTGTCTCTCCCCCTTCCCATGGCCGCTGGGGGAACACAGGGGCACGTTGTGTTTACCTCCGGCTGTGGCCAACGGAACACAAAACAATCCCGTTCATTGCCTGTTTGTCAACCCCGAGGCTTTTGAAAGCCAACGAAAAAGAGAGATGAGAAAACAATTAAAAGACCCTCTTGAATGCTGCACTAACATTTTCCCAACTCAGGGAGCCTGTGAACAGGGATGGAGCCTCTAAACTGCTCCATTATTTCTCAGTACTTGGCATGATGCTAGAGCTGCTTGTGTTTGAATGGACGACTCCACACAGAGGCCTTTTGTGCGGAAACTTGGCTCAGCACACATGCACTGCTTAATTAAGATCTATCTATCTATCTATCTATCTATCTATCTATCTATCTATCTATCTATCTATCTATCTATCTATCTATCTATCTATCTATCTATCTATCTATCTATCTATCCGATCAGGTCAACTGATGGCCACGTTCCTTCATTATAAAAGTAATAATGTAATGGCAAAATAGTGTTAAATATACCACACAAGGCTGTTTTGACATGTTCACATGCTCAAAAAATATTGTCTGTTTTTTTTATGACTTAAACATTACATACATATAATAAACTGAGTTGAACAATCTTAAATTGATTTCATATTTTGAATTGATCTTTTATACAGATAAATTCTAATTTTCAATCATAATGGTTTAAAAAAAGTGAAAACATAAGCTTTTCCTAAGTGATTTAGTTTTTTTAACATTTGTGCATCAGCGTTAAAATAATATCACATAATGGTTCACCCAGCTGAAAACACAAAGCAGAAATGACATGTATGGCTAGATACTAACAGCATGCACCAGCACAAACCCTCTTTTGGTGTTAAAAAACGATTGTCAGGTTTTATTAAAGACGCACAGTGAAAAATTAGCACTAAAAAGCCAGGAAAGTTATTTTTGCTGCATATGCACTTGTAGAATTTTCCCTTCGCAAAAATGTGAAAGTAGAGTATTTAAATGAATCGTGCAACATAATTTACTAAGGTTTGCACTAGTCAATATACTGGTCTTTGTTCCATTATTTAAAGGGATCACCCAAAAATGATAATTCTGTCATTAATTACTCACCCTCATGTTTTTCCAAACCCTTTGTTCATCTTCAGAACACAAATTAAGATATTTTTGATGATATCTGAGAGCTCTCTTAACCTCCATAGACAGCAACACAACTGAAATGTTCCCAGACCATAGCAAGGATATCTGTAAAATAGACCATGTGACATTCGTGGTTTAACCGTAATTTTACGAAGCTATGAGAATACTATTTGTGCACAAAGAATAAAAAAATAATGACTTTATTCAACAATTCTTCTCATCCCATCTGCAGCGGGATATTTTTATTATCTTTGTTTTCTTTGAGCAAAAAAAGTATTCTCGTAGCTTCATAAAATTACAGTTGAACCCTTAATGTCACATGGACTATTTTAACAATGTCCTTTCTACGTTTCAGGACCTGGGAACATTACAGTTGCGTTGCTCTCTATGGAGAGTCAGAAAGCTCTTGGATTTCATCAAACATATTTTAATTTGTGTTCTGAAGATGAACAAAGGTCTTACAGGTTTGGAACAACATGAGGGTGATGACAGAATTTCATTTTTGTTTGAACTATCCCTTTAACACCCTAATTCACAAATTCATCTACCCATCCAGTCCTGATGGATAATGGTAAATGAACTTGACTTGCTGTCCTCGATGGGGTCTCGAACCCGAGGCTCACAATGACTGTTGCTTATATAGGCTCGTAATGATGATTGACAGCACTGAATGATTAGACTCCTCCCAAACCAACGTTTAAAACCTTTTATTAAGTGCCTGTGTTGTTAGTAGATCACCTGCACTTGATTATCATCGAAATGTGTGAAGTCATTATCCAAAACCATTACAGATTTACTTGAATTGTTATTTCAGAATAGATTGAGATTTCTAGAAAAAAAGCATAATCTTTCAGATATACATGCATAGTCCATAAATATCCATGGCCTGTTTACACTTAGCCACTTCTCACGTCCTCTTTGATTGGATAGCTATTCAATCACAAAAAGACCAGGGGCTTCATGTATAAAACTTAATTTCTTCCTAAAAGTGTGCGTATGCACAAAAGCCCGATTTTGCTTAAACACTAAAGTTTTCAGGTTTGTAAAAGTGCATACTCCAAAACCTGCTCCAGATTCACTTTAGAAATCCTGGTCAGCGGAGGACTGCATCCTCATCCCGTTTCCTCCTAAAATAACCAGATATGGAGCTTACAATGCCTAGTTTTACTATGCAGACCCTTATCTTTAATGCATATTCTATATTCCATTCTGTCTGTGTTGCTAAGCCATACACATTGTCAGAGCTAAGTGTGCATCATTGATCATTGAAGTGCAAAAATATGAATTCTGCTATGTAGAACACAATGTAAAGAGGAATTATCATGCAGTCAAGTTCAAAAGAAAAACAGAGTTTAAAATCCTTTTGGGCGTACGAAACGTTAGGGTTAGGGCCCAGCTGTAAATGTGCCAAAAATAAACGTACTGTATACATATAAATGTGCATATTCTGTTTACCTACTGTTGAAATCTCTATTTAAAAAGCCCGACATGATACACACTTTAGCTAGCAAAAAGTAAAATAAAAAATTAGATGGAGCAAAATTGAAATTTCAACTATATTACCACTATTTTAGGCATTATGGTTGATGTAGTCCTTATGAACACCACCCTATAGACTACAGCAGCCTGCACTTCAACTGAGTGCCGCAAAATGTAAAAATTTGATTATAATTCAACAATGTTCGATCGCGTCTCCTGCCTTCCTAAATGCAATTTAGCGCTTTCAGCTCAAGCCAGCAGACATGAATGGCTTTGAGTATTTGCAGTATAGTGATTGTGAAGTGAGGGGCAGTATTTCACGAGCGACAGGGCTCTGTTGCACTTCTGTACACTGTAAAACCCAACAAGTTAGGGTAACTCAAACTGTTTGAGTAAACAAATTCCCCTTGGTTTAAACCATGTAAGTGTTAAAACTTGCAGTTAAGTAATTAAGTGATTAATTAAGTGCTGATTGAGCATTAGTGATGAACACCTGCTGTTAACAAACAGAATCACTGAAGTAAAGAGAAACACCATCGCCTTAGATGAAATCAACTGAAATAAAATGCATTAAATCTCTCAAAATCTGATTAACGTTTGGAAAGCCCTTCATATTAGCTGACTGTTACTATAATCAATACAACATCCATTTAAGTAAAGATCAGACATACAACCAGTCTATGTCCACTCTCAAGAAAATTAGTTCATAACAGATGATTGCCATTATAAACACGTAATAATCAACTACTGATCACTTTCTCTGGGCTTTTGAGCTGCAGCAAATATGCTAGAGGAACACATGCTTACAACAACCAGAGAAAAAGAAGATACAAATAAACTCAAGGGTCAAGAGCCCAACTAAAGCAGACACTGATCTCTAACATGGTTACTTCAAATTAAAATAAATCAACATCTAAACCTTAGTTAATTCTCAATAAGATCTTCTGTAGATGTCTGACAGAAATAAAGTCAGTCTGGTTATTAATAAGTGGAGCTGGTGATGCTGATTGTTTAGATCTTGAGATTTAATGTATTTTATTTCAGTTGATTTCAGTTAGTTGTTGTTCTTGTGTTTCTCTTTCTGTCAGTGATTCTGGTTGTTAACAGCAGGTGTTCATAACTAATGCAATCAATCAGCACTTAATTAATCACTTAATTACTTAGTGAACAGCTGAAATAAGTTCAGAGCACTCATAATTGTTAGTTTAAAAAAACTTAAATGGTTTAAGACTTAGGCCCGGTTTCATAGACAGGGTTTAGCCTAAACTAGGATTAGGCCATAGTTCAATTAGGACATTTAAGTCATTTTTATAAACATGCCTTAGAAAAAAGCATTACTGGTGTGCATCTTCAGACAAAACAAAGGCACTGACATGTTTTAAGATCAGTTAGTGCAAGTTTATTTCAGTTGAAACAGCTCAGATTTACATTTTAGTCAAGGACTAGGCTTAAGCCTGGTCTGTGAAACCGGGGGAATAAGTTTCATCAAACGGTTTGAGTTACCGTGACTAGGGCTGGGTATCGTTCAAAAAATGTTCGATATCGATACCGATACCTTGAGTTCGATAACGGTTCCTGAACAATACTTTTTTCGATACCAATTTTATGAAAACAGTTTTAACAAGATTACATTATCTCCAAAAACTTTTTTTGAGATAATGATTTTTTTTTGTTGAGATTTTTTCAAAAAATTTTGAGATTTTTTTTTTTTCAGCTTGTTGACATGTATACAGACTCAAAGACTCATCTACTGAGCCACTGCACAAAGGAAGAAAATATAGCCAACACAATAAATCAGTACAAATAATTTTAATAAAGCTCAAATAGTTTTCAGTTTACACTAGTGCGTGCTCGTTTTAAAACGCATAGCTCAGACAGAATCATCATTTCTATTCATTTATTCTAGGTTGTTAAAGACTTCAAGAAATGTAAAATCTTTATCCACTTTCATAAGAGGATGTTTTATTTTCTTTCACAATATGTTTTATTGTTATTAAATTCTATGTTGTAGTATGTCTAATTATTTGAATGCATAAAAACGACTTAGTTTATTCAAATTTATTTTTCCTCAGAAATTCTGTGTTCTGTATCTGGTTTTCAAATGAAGGCATAAAACATTAATTTCATTTTTCTTTTAAACTATTGAAAATAAAACTTTATTTATTTATTTTGGCAAACAAAATTTTACTATTAAAATTAAAACATGGAAGAAATGTTGTGTGATCATTAATTAAAAAATAAGAGTTTTAATAATTGTAATAGTAGCCTAGTAGTAGTAGTATGTACACTCTGCTGAACAATATTAATTTATTTCTGCCTCAGTGTCTTCCAAATTAATCCGAACTTTTATTTTGACGGGTTTTCACACACTTCAGTTGTGTGTGTATATGATATGACGCAAGTTTTTCTCAAATCAAACGGTAAAATGCTCATGAAGTGACTCTCAGAGCAGCTCTAGAGCTCTTGTTCATGTGTACACCCTGGGCGAGACCCCTTTCGAGCGACCCCCCCCCCAACCAACCCCCTCCCACACACACAAAAAAATAACAAACATAGTTCTGCACAAACAGTTATATTTTATTATAACAACATAAGTGATAATCTCTCAACTGCACAAATCCTTCATTAGAAAGCCAGACTTAAGAGAATTAAGTTATTAACTATTGCAATTTAAACAGCAAACACACTTTTTAAGGTGCACAATTTCCACCTTCAACATTGCCAAAGGACAATGAACACAATTCTGCACAAAATATGAGTATAAGTTCTCAGAACTTAAATAAATATACACTATATTAATATGCCAAAAATATATACAATCAGATATATAAAAAGTAACAAAAGCAGAGAGCAACAATATTATTATCAACAAAAAATATTAAGAATATTATACAAATAAAATATAGAATAAATATTCTAAATAGCACAAATTCTTCATCGCACAAATGTGAAAAAACACTAAAGAGGGCATAGGCCCAGAACAGAAAACAAACTAAAACCTGACCTTTCTGGCCTTCCTTGATGCAAAATCATCAATGATGTCATCGTATGCAATCCGCTCCCTATTAAGTGATTGATACTGATGACGGCAAGCAGAGGTGGGTATCAAGTCTTCAAGTCATATCCCAAGTCCTCAAAGCGTTAAAGTTAATGAGATAATTAAGTGACTAATTAAATGATGATTGTGCATTAGTGATGAACACCTGCTGTTAACAATCAACATCACTGAAGAAAAGAGGAACACATAAAGTGTGTTCGACTTGAAGCGGCGCTGTGCAGAATGATCAGTGTATGACATCAAAGTACCGCGAGAGCGATTCGAAAGCTTAAGGATCAGTCTGCTCTCTTATCACTCTCATGGTACTTTGATGTCATTCTGCGCAGCGCCGCTTCAAGTCGAATGCACCTAAGAACTACAAATATCTTCAGTCACAGCCTTGGATGAAATCAACTGAAAAAAACAAAGAAAAAAAAAAACCACACACGATGTCACCATAATTGTGGTCTAGGTTTGCTTTAGTTGGTCTCTTGACCCTTTTACTAATTCAAAGCAATTTGTTTCCAACTAGTTGCAATGTTGATTTACTGCAATCGTTTGTGCAATGCTGGATCAAACCTTAGCAGATTAACTTACACTTTCTGCTTATAACTCATGATGAACATCTACGACAAGATGGCGGCGCGAACACATCGCGAGGCTCAGCGTCTTACCAGATTTTGGAAAATAGTGTTAATTTACCTGGTTATTTCACTCGTGTTCGCGCGATCCAGTTATGCGAACTACAGCTATAGTAAACAATCACTTTTGGACATTAACAAACAGTGTTCCAACATAGTTTTAGATCATCCTTTCGACTTCAGCGAACTCCCGCCGGAGCTACTGAGATCACCGCGGACAAGCGGATCACTCGTACCGACCGGAAGTGCTCAGCGTCGGCGTCGAGACCGTAAACAAAGACGGGGAAAGCGTGGAGGGCTGCGTGCTAAGCTAAGGCTAAACCCACATCGACCAGCTCTGCCCAGCATCTTCCTTGCCAATGTACGGTCTCTGATGAACAAGATGGACGAGCTAAAGATCTGGACCCTCACACAGAAATGGCTTATGGACTGTAATGTTATGTTCTTCACTGAAACATGGCTCTGCAACGATGTCCCAAACAGCGTGGTGCATATGGATGGACGCTCTCTCTTCAGGGCTGACAGAGTAGCAGCAACCTCTGGTAAAAACAAGGGTGGTGGAGTATGCATTTATGTAAATAAATCATGGTGTAAAGACTCTGTCATTGTTGATACCTACTGCTCTGCTGAGCTGGAGTTCCTGATTATCAAGTGCAGGCCATTCTATCTACCACGTGAGTTTACTTGCATTGTTGCTGCTGCAGTTTATGTACCTCCGGACGCTAATGCTAACGTGGCTATGAAAGAACTCTGTGCTGCTATTAGCAAATTACAAACCCTGCACCCGGATGGAGCCTTTATCGTTGCTGGGGACTTCAATCACTGCACTCTTAGATCTGTTCTCCCTAAATTTAATCAAAATGTCTCCTGCACTACAAGAGGACATAAAACATTGGACCACGTTTATACTAATGTGAGTGATGCCTACAAAGTCACACCCCTTCCCCAATCAGAAGCCCTGGATGAACAGAGAGGTTCGCCTCCTGCTCAAAGCAAGAGATGCAGCCTTCAGGTCTGGAGACCAAGAGGCTTACAGCTCAGCCAGAGCCAACCTGAGGAAGGGTATCTGCCAGGCCAAACTCACACACAAACAGAAGATTGAAGATCACTTCAATTCTTCAGACCCCCGGCGTATGTGGCAAGGCATACAATCTATCACGGATTACAAACCACCTAACTCTGTGCCCCCCTCCAGCTCTGCCTCCCTCCCAAACGAGCTCAATCACTTTTATGCTCGTTTTGATCAAAATAATAAGGAGATCTCACTCAAAGCTGAGCATCAACCCAGTGAACTGCCTCTCACACTCTCCACATCAGATGTCTACTCCACTCTGCGTAAGGTGAATGCACGGAAGGCAGCTGGCCCTGACGGAATACCTGGTCGTGTGCTTAAAGCCTGTGCGGAGCAGCTAGCTGAGGTCTTCACGGACATTTTCAATCTGTCCCTGGCCCAAACAACTGTCCCCACTATCTTCAAAACCTCCACCATCGTACCAGTACCGAAACACTCCACTGCCTCGGTCCCTAACGACTTCCGTCCTGTTGCACTCACCCCCATCATTGCCAAGTGTTTTGAGAAACTGGTTGCATCCCACCTAAAATCCTGTCTCCCTGCTACACTGGACCCATTTCAATTTGCCTATCGCCACAATAGGTCAACAGAGGACGCCATCTCAACAGCGCTTCACTCTGCCCTCACCCACCTGGACAGTCAAAACACACATGTGAGAATGCTGTTCATGGACTTCAGTTCTGCATTTAATACAGTAGTCCCCTCCAAGCTGATCTCCAAGCTCAGCCAGCTTGGAATCAGCACACCCATCTGCAATTGGATTCTAGATTTTCTGACTAACAGACCTCAGTCCGTCAAGTTAGATAACCTCTCCTCCTCCATCATCACCCTGAACACCGGCGTGCCACAGGGCTGCGTACTGAGCCCTCTCCTGTACTCCCTCTTCACCCATGACTGTGTTCCTGTTTATGGCTCCAACACCATAATCAAATTTGCAGATGACACCACGGTGGTAGGTCTGATCAAGGATGACGATGAATCAGCCTACAGGGATGAGGTGCAGCACCTGGCTGTATGGTGTGCCACCAATAATCTACAGCTAAACACCCAGAAGACAAAGGAGATCATTGTGGACTTCAGGCGGACTAGGAGTCATGCACACACACCCATCTACATCAACGGAGCTGAAGTGGAACGTGTGTCGAGTTTCAAGTTCCTTGGCATCCACATCTCTGATGACCTCACCTGGTCCCATAACACCTCTACTCTGGTCAAAAAGGCACAGCAGCGCCTTTACTTCTTAAGGAGCCTTAAGAAAGTTCACCTGAATCCCAGGATCCTTGTGGAATTCTACCGCTGTACCATTGAGAGCATACTCACGAACTGCATCTCAGTATGGTACAGCAATTGCTCCGCATCTGACCGCAAAGCACTCCAGCGGGTGGTGAAAACTGCTCAACGGATCACCGGCACCCAGTTAACTTCCATTGAGAACATTTATTATAAGCGCTGTCTGGGCAGGGCAAGAAACATCATCAAGGATGCCTCTCACCCTAACCATGGACTTTTCACCCTCCTTCCATCCGGCAGGCGTTACAGGTGCCTACGCTCTCGCACTAGTAGGCTCAGGAAGAGCTTCTTCCCCGAGGCTGTGACACTTCTGAACGCCACACCACCAATCTAACCTGCACCTGCTTATTACTGCACTGGTCACAGTACTTTACACACATGCATTTGCACTACTCATATTTTGCACAGACTGCACATTGTCAAAGTCATTACACTATAAACTGTCTAAAGTTGTTACTGTACAAGCACAGTAAACTATTTTTATAAAATATTGCACTACTGCTATTTTGCATAGAATACATTGTTCTATCAATACACTCATCCAGCTGTATTTATTTATTACCACTGTTCTCACGTTTCTGCTGTTCATAATGTGTATATATGATCTGTAATCTATATAATCTACATTGCTCTGTTCATAATGTACATACAATCCCATACATTTTATTCCTATTTTATATTCTGTATATACTCTGCTCAATACTGTATATAGCAATTCCACTGTATATTCTGTAAATCATATCTTCACTTACTCTGCACTTATACGTATATAAAACACTATATTCTTGCACTTCTGGTTAGATGCTAACTGCATTTCATTAGCTCTGTACTTGTACTCTGCATAAATGACAATAAAGTTGAATCTAATCTAATCTAATCTAACAAGCATCATGAAGTGGTGTCTCTTTTTGGTTTATTGATCGACATTCAGGTGCTACTGAACGGCAAAAAAAACTACGAAACAAACAAAACCACAGTAAGTGAAATGACATTCAACCAAGTATGGTGACCCATATTCGGAATTCGTGCTCTGTATTTAACCCATCCAACGTGCACACACACACAGCAGTGAACATACACCCGGAGCAGTGGGCCGCCATTTTATGCTGCAGCGCCCGGGGAGCAGTTGGGGGTTCGGTGCCTTGCTCAACTCAGTTGTGGTATTGAGGGTGGAGAGAGCGCTGGACATTCACTCCCCCCACCTACAATTCCTGCCAGCCGGGGACTCGAACCTTTGGATTATAAATCCTACTTTCTAACCATTAGACCACAACTTCCCCTAAAGTAATGCTTTAGTATTGGGGAGGGAGACAATTTTTTTTTCTCTTTTTGGCTCAGGCTTTTAGACATGAACATTTATCATACGATCCTCAACAGTGGTGACAATTTTTCATACTACAGAGCACGATGGGAGTTTTTACAATGGTGTTACCCAGCATGCATTGCAGCATGAAGCATTTTGTTGATTATCACCATTGTTGAGATCCATATGCTGGTTCTTGATTTCCGTGTGTGTTTAAGTAGAAATGAAGTTCAATATTTTATATGCATTAGATATGTTTGAAATTCACTGACCATAACTATTAGAGCAACACTTTCTTTGCATGCTGTGATTTCACAGGATTGATTATGAAAAACTTTAACATATAAATGAAACGATAGTGATTTTGATTATAATCATGCCAGCTCATCATGACTGTCTCACCATATAAAAAGAGCTAATAGCTATTCACTGTATAGCACTGACCTCTCTGCTTTACAACAACACATGCATTGTTACAGATAGATATCTAACACAGGAGTCAAGGGCCAAGAGCCCAACTAAAGCTAACACTGATCTCCATGATGGTGGCATCATTTTAACCAATAAAACATCAACATCTGATTCTCTGTAATTCTCAATAACAGCAGGTGTTCATCACTAATGCACAATCATCATTTAATTAGTCACTTAATTATCTCATTAACTTGAACTCTCTGAGGACTTGGGATATGACTTGAAGACTTGATTTGACTTGAAAGTCCCACCTCTGACGGCAAGTCCAGTGAGCCGTTCCTGGGACATGGTGGACCTCAGGTATGACTTGATCAACTTCAGTTTTGAAAAGCTCCTCTCTGCTTGAGCCACAGTGACTGGCAGAGTAAGTGCAATCCTGAGAGCAGTCCACAAGTTGGGGTAGATCTCCGATAGATCCTTATCATCCATAAAAGTGATAAGCTCAAGGAGGCTCATGGTCTTTGATGGCAGGTCAGGGAAGTTCTTAATTTCCTGCACAAGCTCTCTACTGTCCAAATCAGAGTGCCCCTTAAAGTGCAGTGTGGTGCCAAGTGCCTCGCATTGATCTGTCAGCTCCACACCTGCAAGACTTGGGAAATTGGTCAAAACTCAGAATTTCTTTCCTACATTTTTCAATGTCGAAAATCTCTCTTTGTTGGCTGACGTGGCTGCATCAACGACAACATTGAAGAATCCAACATCCAACTTCCTAAGTGCATCACTGAAAGGCTCATCAAGTGATTCATATGAGAAGTGGCGCTTTGTGGACCTCAGCCTTTTTTGTTTTAATACAGCCTCCACATTCATATCTTCACAAATCTCTTTGGCCACCATCTGTGCAGTAACAAAGCCAGTTGCCCTGTAGCTCTGGAGATCTCGCTCAGTCTTCTTCAAAAGACTCACGGCTAGGTCCACATGCATGTTAGGAGACTGCATGAGTTTGCTGGCATGCTGTATTGCAGATAGCATGTCATACCAAACAACCGTGCAGATGCTGAAGCGGTACGACCCCACCTCTTCAGACAAAGACTGGGCCTGAGCCTTTATAGCAGGGTCTTTGGTGTGGTCTCTCACCTCAATTAAAGCCTCTCTCACGGCAGCTCCCTGGTACCTCATGGGCTCGACGCTCTTGACCTTGCTTTCCCACCTTGTTTCTGCCCACATCTTTAAGGTGATGCTCACATGGTTCTTCAGTATGGCCCATCTTTGGGTGGAGGCTGAAAATAATGTGTACAGCTTTTGCAGGACACCAAAGTAACTTAAAGCATCAACAGATCCCTTAGCAGCATCACACACAACTAAATTCAATGTATGTGCACCACATGGCACAAACAGAGCTCGGGGATTCTTTTCTAAGAGTCTGGCTTGAACTCCCTTATTTTTGCCTTTCATGTTTGCCCCGTTGTCATATGACTGTCCTCTGCAGTCTTCAAAAGGAATTCCCAACTCCTCAAGTCTCGTCAGGATCATGGATTGCTGGCCTGTGGACTCCTCTGCCTCCAAAAATCCCATAAAATGTTCCCTGATATGGGGCTTCTCCATCAGTGACACCACTCTAATGACCACTGACAACTGTTCTGTGTGGCTTATATCTGGGGTGCAGTCCAGAATTATTGAAAAAACTTTGCCTGCTTGATGTCATCCACTTCCCCACTTGGGGAAGTCGTGGGGGGAAGTCGTGGCCTAATGGTTAGAGAGTCGGACTTGTAATCAAAAGGTTGTGGGTTCGAGTCTCGGGCCGGCAGGGATTGTAGGTGGGGGGAGTGAATGTCCAGCGCTCTCTCCACCCTCAATACCACGACTGAGGTGCCCTTGAGCAAGGCACCGAACCCCCAACTGCTCCCCGGGCGCTGCAGCATAAATGGCTGCCCACTGTTCCGGGTGTATGTTCACGGTGTGTGTGTGTGTTCACTGCTGTGTGTGTGCACGTTGGATGGGTTAACACTAGAAATCCCAGAGTTTTTTAACCCTCCTTTAGCCAAGGGGATGCTAACTGGCTAGTCTTTTGGCTATCATTAGCATCTATTCATGTGTAAATGTGGTCATTACCTGAGCAATCTGCAGGGGGGTTGGGGGTGTGTGTGTGAATGGTTGCTGGTGGCTTGTTTGTATGTCTGGGGGAGGGAGGGCTGCTAAAAGCAGAGAACTTGATTGAATATGTCTCACATTGGCATGTAGGGTCTTGCCCAGGTGTAAACAGTTATGAATTAGCCTGACAAGTTTGGGATCAAGTTTTGGGTGGCTTGCGACCTAAAATCCAAGTACATTTGTAATGTCCTCCCATATCTTGGCAAGGACCCTAGTCGTCCCAGTGGAGAGAGACTGTCTGAAAATGTAGTAATGAGGCTGATGGAACCATTCCTAGACAAGGGCAGAAATGTTACCACGGACAATTTCTTCACATCGCTGTCACTTGCGCATAAACTTCTTAGCCGGAAAACCACCATCCTCGGCACAGTCAACAAGATTCGCCGGGAAATCCCTCAATCCGCTAGACACACAGATCGCAATGAATTACAGATCAGATCGCTATGAAAATAACAATTTATCTTATTTATTAGGTGTTTTCAACCACTGCTGCTACGCTGACGGCGTATGCGCCCAAACGGAAGAAGACCGTCTACATTCTTAGCAGCATGCACAGCGTCATTCAGACTGATAATACCACCAAAAGGAAGCCAAACACTGTCACCCTTTACAACACCACAAAGTGCGGCGTGGATGTGATGGACCAGATGGTGCGGGAGTACACTGTCCGCACAGGGACACGGCGCTGGCCAGTTGCCGTGTTCTATAACATGATTGACATGGCAGAACTGAATGCACATGTGCTGTATCAAGCATGCACCGGAAGGCAGGAAAGACGGGTGGACTTCCTGGTGGAGCTTGCAAGAGAGTTGGCTAACTCTCATATGTGTGCGAAGAAGGCAAGAAAAGAACAATTGCTTCGGACACAACCCTCCACACCTAGCCCTGGAAAAAGAGCCATGTGTCAGGTCAAACACCAATGCAAGAAAAATCTAGGGCTGCAGCGATTCCTTGAGTAACTCGATTACAAAAAATTATCGAGGCAAATTCCTCTGCCTCGAAGCCTCTTTTAAATAATTTTAAAGCTCACATCACGTTCATTCGCAATTATTATTTTTTGTATGACACAACGCGCTTACGTCACCCAAAAAGCGGAAGGAGACGCAAGTCGTTACTGTTTTGATTTGAGAGCGCGGGCAGCAAAATGGAAGATGGGAGCGGTAACAATGAGCAAAGAGAAGACTCAAACAAGAGAAAACGACAGAAAATGTCCAAGGTTTGGGATAATTTCAAATTGAAAAGTAAAGAGAACGTCGTGGTGTGTGTGTATATTGCAAGATCGAGCTAGCATACCACAACAGCACGTCGTCCATGCTATAGCACGCAGAGCACGAATTCCGAGTATGGGTCACCATACTTGGCTGAATGTCACTTCACTTTTATAGCAGATATGATTTTGCTGCTCAACAAATCAATCAGCTCATTCTGCACATGATGGCCTAGGTAGCTGTTATAACTTGCTGTTCCTTTTTCGACACGGTTAAGGTGATCTTTCATGATGGGATCAAACCTGGCCATAAGTTCGACCTCTTTGAGAAAATTCCCATTTGATGGTGTGAACAGTGTTTCTGTGTGTCCCCTTAAAGCCAAATTTCGAATGGCCAGTGACTGCACGATAGCAGTGAGACGTGTCAGCACTGCTCTCCATCTCACCCTTTCAGCCTCCAGAAGTGCCATCTCCAGCTTATCAATAGTTGTCCCACTTTTTAACCTCACTGACAGTTCCTTCCATGCTTTCATGCAATTGAGGTGTTCTGGACTGTTTTCATGTGATGTGAGATAATTGCTTGCATGTTTCCAATTTGCCATTCCTGCACTTGTTAAATTGATGTTCCTCTTGGAAAACAATTTGCAGCAGAAGCAAAAGAGGCTGTTGTTCTTAATTGAATAAATCGGCCAACTTCTTGCCATCTTTTCACCACTTACTAATGTCTTCTTAAAATATTGGTGGTGGCAACTTCTCCCATCACTCTCATTCCTATGAAAAACAAAGCCAGGTGGCACCTTACTTGGTCCTCTGCGAACCAGCTCAGTCCGAATCCTGTCAGTCAGATGTGAGGGCCAGTTAGCAGGGTCGGTTGACAGAGGCTCATGCTCACCAGTGGGGCTCAGTGGGGGTTCAGCTCCAGGCATTTCTATCAGACAGCATATTGGCACATTACTCAAAACACATAGCAGTGAAACAACACATAGTCCTACTCATAAATTATCAGAAATATTAAAATTACATTAAATTGCAGTTGTCCAGTTGTCTTGTAGCCTGGACACACACACACACACACAAACACACACACACACACGATATGCACACATGAAGGCTCATGCTGGGCAAAAGTAGAGGCAAAGAGGTCTTCATCCTCAATATCAGATATTTGTGGTGATATTTGTGGAGACATATGTGTAGCTGAGGACATAGATGGTAGCTCATCCTGAAGGGTCGAGACCATTCCAGAAGAGGCCTGTGTAGCGGGGGAGGTGGTTGGCTCATCCTGACCAGTGGCAGAGGATGCTCCAAATAATTTAGAAGTGCCCCTGAAATTGCAATTGAAATCAAAAGACCATAGGATAATGTTTTATACAGCTAAAACAGCCTGGGGTCAAATTGACCCAAAACATAATAGAAGGGTTACATAAACATGCTCTTACACGCTAAATGTGTGTCATTACACGCTATATCCTCCTAGACCCGGAATTTTTATTTTTTATTTATGTCTATTTAGTTTTTTTTTTCATGTCATCACATTGTTTAGAGCATA
Organism: Barbus barbus; assembly: GCF_936440315.1. Taxonomy (NCBI): domain Eukaryota; kingdom Metazoa; phylum Chordata; class Actinopteri; order Cypriniformes; family Cyprinidae; genus Barbus; species Barbus barbus. The sequence continues at coordinate 831,660 of NC_136728.1, read as the reverse complement.
AGAAACAAATGGTAAAAAAAATACTTAAAAAACAATTTAATTGAAAAATTATATTTTATTCATGTTATGCTATGTAGTGGTCACTGGGACTTTAAAAAATTGTTGTTTAAAAAATAAAATGACATTACATTATATGTATAGGCAAAAACAATGGGATTTTATTTTTTAATCACCAATAACTTTTTGGGTTTCAGGATATTTTTCAACCAAAATTTGTATATTAATCTAACTTTCATGGAGGAACCATTAGCTCTTTGGTTACTGCCTCAAATTCTATGCATGACACACTTTTAGTTATGACTTGTAAAACTATACTTAGGAAACTATACTTAGCATACTGTAGCAAATAAATAGCAACTGTTCGTCTTTAACACTACCTACAGATTTGAAAATTCCGTTGGTTATTTACAGGGTCTAACGTTAACCCAACTGATGGAAATGATAACTGAACTTGTAACAGTTTTATTGCAAAGTACAATATTAGAAATTAGATCTCGTGATTGAGTTAAAAACTAAATTATTGTTGTATAAGCATAGCAAGCATCATAGCAAAAAGGCTAACAAAGAGTTATACCCACCACCAATTAACATTAGCCTTTCATTCATGACATGGATGCCGTAATCATACAGAGAGAGAGAACATAGTTGCATACCTTTATCTTTTGCTCGTTTCTCCTCTTCTTCTTTTCTTTTTTTTCGAAATTGGGCACCTGATGGCTTTGACCTTTTCTTCTCCATCCCTGTTTATTTGGCACTCGACAATCAACAGATTTCCCATCCCCCCAACTGTCACTCACAGAAGTCAAGACTAAACCAATGAACCTTGATGACCGCATAATCATTTTGTATTACCTATTTTTTATTTGCAGGAACTATAGGCCTGTATTTATAATATTATGAATGAAATGTGTGTTATTTGGAAGAAAGTCGAGGTGTGTGACTGACTTTAGCCCATTCATTCTATTAGAGTATTGCTCTAGTGTGGATCCCCCGTCCACCCCCCTGTCCGTTACATTTGAGAGAGACCCAGAGGTGAAATGTCGCCCGCGTCCCTCACCCCACCTCCTTTTCCACTTCTGTGCATGGTACATTTTCAGCAAGCAGGGGCGCCGGCAGCTGCAGGGAGCGCCAATTTGCCAATTCCACACACAGTGAAATGATAGATAATGAAAAACTGCTTCCCGACGCAGAGGATTTTTTTTTAACTGCTCGTGCTGCCGCCCCCAATGTGTCACGAACAAATGAAGCCCCGGGCGGCTGCCCGGTTCGCCCGTGCCTAAAACCGCTACTGTGTGTTTATGTACTCATTTAGTGAGACGGCAGACGCTGAAATGTCATGCGAGCTTCAGTCTGTGTCAAGTAAGCGAAACTGCGCGATATAGAGAGCAGACTGCTCCGTACGCTTTCGAATCACTCTCGCGGATGTCAAACACTGATCAATCAGCACCGCGTCACTTCTAGTCAAACACACCTATAGTGCTGCAGGCTTATTGGCTCACTGACGTTAATGAGATTAACCCCTTAGGTATCGAAATTTGGTACCGAACGACAAGACGTTTTTCGATACTCGGTGGTATCGAGGCAATTCGGTCGGTGCCTAAAAAGTATCGAACTCGATACCCAGGCCTAACCGTGACTTGTCGGGTATATCTTCTTTTAGTGAACTCAGCTGAAATAAGTTCAGAGCACTCATAAATTTTAGTTTTAAAAACTTAAATGGTTTAAAGTAATAAGTTTCATCAAACGGTTTGAGTTAGCTTAACTTGTCGGGTTTTTAAGGCAATCAGTTTACTCAAACGGTTAGAGTTACTTTAACTTGTTGGGTTTTACAGTGTAGGTTCTATTTTAATGTCAAAGGAGGAGTGATCGTTAATTGTTAATAATTGGTTAGCCAAGCCCTTATCATTTTTTTATGTCCTCATCTTTATTTATGTAGTGAAAAGCTATGTAATTAGTGATACAACTGTACACTGTAAAACCCAACAAGTTAGGGTGACTCAAACTGTTTGAGTAAACAAATTCCCTTTGGTTTAAACCATGTAAGTGTTAAAACTTGCAGTTAAGTAATTGAGTGATTAATTAAGTGCTGATTGAGCATTAGTGATGAACACCTGCTGTTAACAAACAGAATCACTGAAGAAAAGAGAAACACCATGGCCTTAGATGAACTAAATAAACTGAATAGACTGAAAGAAAATACATGAAATCTCTCAAAATCTGATTAAACAACCCCATAAACCACATCACCAGCTCCACTTATTAATAACCAGACTGAAACATCTACAGAAGATCTTATTGAGCTTTAACTAAGGTTTAGATGTTGATTTATTTTCATTTGAAGTAACCATGTTAGAGATCAGTGTCTGCTTTAGTTGGGCTCTTGACCCTTAAGGTTGTTTTTTCCTTCTTTTTCTCTGGCTGTTGTAAGCAAGTGTTCCTCGAACATATTTGTTGCAACTTAAAAGTCCAGAGAAAATGATCAGTTGTTGGTTGTTATACATTTATAATGACAATCATCTGTTAGTGAACTGATCTCATTGAGAGTGAACATAGACTCATTGTGTGTCTAATCTCTGCTTAAATGGATGTTGTATTGATTATAGAGAAAGTGATTCTGTGACAGTCAGTTAATATAGAGAACTTTCCAAACAGTTTGTCCCCAAAAAAGTTTTAATCGATGGCATCAGATGGACTCACACAGACATCAAGAGTCAGCTTATGAACCTCAACAATGGTGACCATTAAAAAAAGCCACTGATGGGTTTTGTCCTATGCTAGTACCCAGCATGCATTGCAACATGATTATTATTTTATTTCTATTTTTAAATGGTCACCATGGTTGAGGTTCATAAGCTGATTCTTAATGTCTGTGTGAGTCGAGTTGTTTCTATAGATTAAAACTTTTTTTGTGGACAAACTGTCTGCAAAATCCGTTTTATTAACAGACTGCCACGGAACCGTTGGCTCTTAGAATCACTTTCACTACAATCAATATAACATTCATTTAAGCAGAGATTAGTCATTTAAGCAGAGATTAGACTCTCTGCTTAAATGGATGTTGAGTCTATGTTCATACATAAGACTAAATTGCTTGAACACTGAGATCAGCTCATTAATAGATGATTGTCACTATAAACATGTAACAATCAACTTCTGACAATTTTTTCTGGGCTTTTGAGTTGCAACAAATATGCTCGAGGAACACTTGCTTACAACAGCCAGAGAAAGAAATAAACTCAAGGGTCAAGAGCCCAACTAAAGCAGACACTGATCTCAAACATGGTTACTTCAAATGAAAATAAATCAACATCTAAACCTTAGTTAATTCTCAATAAGATCTTCTGTAGATGTCTGACAGAAATAAAGTCAGTCTGGTTATTAATAAGTGGAGCTGGTGATGCTGTTTGTGGGGTTGTTTAGATCTTGAGATTTAATGTATTTTATTTCAGTTAGTTGTTGTTCTTGTGTTTCTCTTTCTGTCAGTGATTCTGGTTGTTAACAGCAGGTGTTCATCACTAATGCTCAATCAGCACTTAATTAATCACTTAATTACTTAGTGAACTCAACTGAAATAAGTTCAGAGTACTTATAATTGTTAGTTTTAAGAAACTTAAATGGTTTAAGGTAATAAGTTTCCTCAAACGGTTTGAGTCAGCTTAACTTGTCTGGTTTTTAAGGCAATCAGTTTACTCAAACAGTTTGAGTCACCCTAACTTGTTGGGTTTTACAATGCATGGTGGAATTTAACTTCACAAACTTTTGAAATCCAGCATTTAGTTGTTCAAATGAAGCGTTCATTGTCAGTCTTTATGAACACACCTTTGTTTCCTGGCAGACAATTTAAGAGGCTCCCAGAAATAGGGTATAAGTGAGCCAATCGATAAACGTGTTTCCAGTTTAGCGTGCTGTGTGCGTCAGACAGCTAGCACATGTAATATGGCCGGTCTGTGACATCTTGATTTGAAACACTAGCACTATTATCGTTAATACAAATGAAAGATACACACTGACAACACAATAATCAGTGGACAGTATAAAATAATGAATAAGCCAATATACTGCTAGTTCAGTACTGAAATTTTTACCCTAAATGTTCAATAGCAAAATGTCATACGAATAAAAGTGCCCCAAAATTCTTAAATTTCATATAATATGTAAGAATAAAAGAGAATAGATATCATTATCTATCATTATAGATATAATTTTGTTTTACAGTATTACATCTACTGAGGTTTCAGTTTTACATGGTGGGCTTGTAAAAAATAAAAATTAAGGCAAAATTAAATTAATTTTACAAAATTCTACTCTTGTAAAATAGTTGTCATTTTGGTTTCTCTGCAAACATTAGGGATTGTGAAAATACGTTATGATCCTATAATGTTGGACATAATTTTTCAGATTCAGTTACAGAAAAAATGACACCTGCTTCTAAACATGCATAAATGTTGCATAAAAAATTCATGTTTTGTTTCTTTTTTTAGCCTCATAAGACCCGAGAAAAAAGTTTTAGGAAAAAAAAAGTTTTTTTTTCATATCTTTAAATTGTTAAAGATATGAAGCACCCACCATATAGAGCATTTAGAATAATGTAAAAAAATAAATAAAAAAATGATATTTCATTCATAAGTTATGCTATGTCATCTGTTTAGGACATCGGGACTCAATTTCTTTGAAAAACTAAAAAGACATGAATGAACATGCATGGGCAAAAACAACTGATTTTTTAGATCACCAGTACATTTTTAGTTTAAGATTATTATTTTTTTTACCAAACTTTGTATAAAGATGATTCTCAACTATGTTATAACAGAATGATTCGATATACCTTTTTACTTTATGTAAAATGGCCATAAACAGGTTTTCTCATTATATACAATGTATCTATAAACTAAATCTAATTTGAATATTAATGTGTTTTTGGGGCAACATGTAATGCAAAAAGAAGTGTAATAATGGGAGTAATAATTTACAAGATTTTCATAATAATATACAATATTTCATAGTATATTGAAATATAATTTATTTCCCTGTTTATTTGTTATGACTTCCAAAATGCGTAATTAACATGCTTTTAGTCCCGGTGTCCTCATATGAGGATATGTATGAAATCAACGCTCTGTTTCATAACAGAAGGTCATATTTTGATTTGAAACCCCATAACATTTTCCTGAGATGTTGATTTATGACACACAATTGAAAAATTAGACAGATTCAAATGATAATTACAAAATATTATCATATTTCCATAAGATTGTCACTAAATGAATATCAGACATTTTTGAAGATCAAGGAGAGGGAGTGGTCATGGTGAAACATCCAATCATTTGGTATCTCTGAAAAGCCTTGAATGTGCTCTGTACAGGACATCCAGACTTAAAACTGTGGCATGTATAGTCTCAGAGAAATTTACTAAAATATAATGTCCTCATATGAGGCCACAGGGTCTTAAGAGATTAGGAAAATAGCTGCATAGTCAGCTTTCTTTTTTTATTATAGATTGCTGTTATTCTGATTTATTTATTTATTTGTTCAAGTTATTTATTTTATTTTATTCTGTTTATTTATTTTTGTTAATCATATGGGCAGTTAGTGCATTGCATTTACGCAGTATACTGAAGCTGAGAAAGGCGTCCAGAAGATTAAATAGCTTCACACATGTTTCATTCTAAATGGGAATGAGTGTGCATGTGTGCTCTGTTTACAGATGACTGGAATTCATTCACACACATACACAAATGCTTAACTGTTAAACCTAAGGTTCACAAAGTGAATCTAGGAGAGTGTTTTCAGGAAAGTCTGTTTTATTTACTCATATATTTACAACCCGAATTCTGGAAATGTTGGGAGGTTTTTTTTTTTTATTTGAATAAAATGAAAGCTAAAAGACTTTTAGCTAGGCCTGGGCGATATGAGCATATGAGCAAATTCATATCCTGGTATTTTTTGGCTGATTTGTGGTATACGGTATATATCTCGGTTTTGTATTTGGATTAAACAAATAAACAAATAAAGCGAATGTAACCATAGGCATATATTTTAACATTGCAATCTAAAAACAAAAATAGTAATGCTTTTAATGCAGAAGTTAAATTTACTAAACTAAAAATGAAAATAATAAAAAAGCACAGACTAATTGAGTAAAAAGGCTGTTTTGATTACCCCATTACAGTCACTTTACAGTTAGCGTTATCATACAAATAGTGCTATCATACAAATACACTTAGTAGGTTTAAAATTCTACATATTTCACATTTATTGTCCAACTACAAATATTTCAGCAAATTGTATATTTTAGTCAGAATTATTGCACTCCTATTACATTATGTGTCTGTTTGACGCGCGTGCGTGTGGCGGCGCTCGTTCAATGAAGTGTGTGAAGTTCACTTCATTTGTTATGTCATCTATGTTCTATTGTGAATAAAATATTGGCTCATGTGATTTGAAATTCTTTTAGTTTACATTTTATTCAAAAAAAAAATAAAAAATGTCCTAACATTTCCGGAATTGGGGTTGTACTAAAGTTTCATAAATGAGGCCCACTATAAGTATATGTTTGATCATTTTCCAACTTGTTGGATGTTTTAGAGTGACATGTTGTTTAATTATAAAAGTCTTGTTTAATTGTAATGCTTAAATGACTAAAATGAGGTGGAGCTGGGAGAAGACTGCATGACATGTGTCACAATCTCGGTCTGTGTTTCCCGTGTGTTCAAGGACTTTTAGGTTGTGGTTTTGTGTAGTGATGTTACATTCAACACAGAAGCTCCGAAGATTGTATAAAAAAAACAAAAAAAACAACACATTTCAGATTGAAGCACTGTATCAGAGCTTGATTCAGTTTAAGAAAAGCACGTGACTGCTTCAGTATCTGGTTCAAACGAAGCGAACCTCAGTCCTTTACATTATATTACAAATATAATTCGTTAACATTACGAACAAATGAATTTTACCCATTAAATATCTAAGAACTGAGGCAGGGTGAAATTAGTTAAATCAGATCACGGATTTAATTTATGAATTTATGTTTCATTTATTTTACTTATTTTAGTGGCAGTACACCGACACAAATGAATGACTTTGACAATGACCATTTTTTATATATACAATAAAATAAAGAATAATTTGTTGAACAAGATGTGAAACCAGCATCTGCAATGGAACACAGCCCTTTGGTAGGTGCTATTCATTTTTATTACCACTAGATGGCCACAGCATGAACTGTTTTGAAAAAGCTTTGAGTAATGAACCTTTTTCCGATACAAATGTGTTGAAAGCTTCGCTGGCAGAACGCTTCATTTTTCCATCACTAGTTTTGTGTCCCTATTGTTGCCTTGTTCCCCTCCTCCTGACTTTTTGCCAATTGATTTGGTTAAAAATAAACCAGACTTCCTGTAATAAGCCTGGCTTATTTGGTAAAGTTGTTTTATGAAACGGGCCCCTGTTTCCCTACTGCTCTGCTCCCATGTTAGTTGTCATGGACACTCATTGAACCACACCCATTTCCATGTTAGTTGTCCTGGTTACTGAGTAGTTAATTGCTTCAGCTCTCTGTATAAATAGTCCTTGTGTTTCTCTTGCCTGTGATGGTTGCTCTCTGTCCTTGTCTGAGTTCCTTGCTGTACCCATGTTGGATTACTTGCTGCTTCCTGGATTTATTAAACTCCTGCACATAGATTTTCATCTCAGTTTGCCTCATCTCGTCTCTGTAACGTTGCAACAATAGGGACACAAAACTACAAACTTAAAGTCCTTGAACACAGACACAGGAAACACAGACTGAGATCGTCACACATGTCATGTATTCTTCTCCCAGCTCCACCTCATTTTAGTCTAAGCATTATAATTACAAATAAACGGGCATTCAGATCATATCTGTGTATTGTAGTGCTACAACCAACTCACCAGCTTCTACAACAACAACATTCTCCGCTTGACATCAGAAATAAGGTTGAGACACAATCATGAATCGAATAATGAATTGAAATGTTTTGGTGGTATTAGTGCTTTATGATAAAGATATTAACTTTTACGAAGACTTTAAACTAAAGGTCACGTTTGTGCCTCTGGCCCCAAGAAAATGGGACAGGTTCCAGCAGCTCTGGTTTGGAAAATAGATGGATGCTACAGTATGTTTATGGTGGTATTTATATAGAATTACCTGCTGTTATTGTTATTGAAATGCAAGCTTGGCATGTAGTTTTTGGGGATTTCAGTATTGCCCCATTCGGCTTACAGGAAGTATACTTGCATGACTGGAAATAGCTGTCCGAGTGAGTTTCCAAAATGGCTGCCAAGTGAACTGACTCTGCTTGAAAGGAGAGTGTTTTTAATTAGGCTGTGGAGGGCAAAGGCTGTGAGAAATTAGCTAAAGTTTGGTGAAGGACCATCTATCTTCTGTCCTATTATTTCTTTCACAATCTCATTGCTGAATTGTGGTGGTTGTGATGAGCAAGTGTGTGCTTCAAGCAGAAGTGGAGGTGTGTCAATATTCACTGTTTCTGCCGTCTGTGCACTTTGTCTTCTCTGGTTCTCTGTGTGGAAGTGTGGGGGGTGGTGCTTGATTTAATGAGCTCCTCTGAGGTTTAGGCTGAGATGATTAAATGCTGCTCTTCACTACAGTCAGATAACAGATGCACAGCGCTTCATGCTAGCTGAGCTCAGCGTTAACTCACTGGCTACCTCTACATGCACACCGATAATGACAGTATTGCTAAGAATCATGGACGGCATCCAGTTATGATGTTTACGTGACATGCAGTTGTTTACGTGCAGTTCTCATTTAATACTATGATTGATTCAGTGATAAAACTATAATGGGGAAGAAGCAGGTCAGCTTGGCCCAGCTATCCCAAAGGCAGGTGTTGGAAAAGTCGCTGTGCACCATGAGTTTTAATCCCCTAACCCTAGCATTCCTTTTAGAAGCATGCTTTTCGTAGTGGAAGCTTTGATATATTCAGGGTTGGGAGGGTTACTTTTAAAATGTATTCCGTTACAGTTACAAATTACTTCATTAAAAAAATGATTCAGTAATGTAATAAAGGTACCACAATATAAAAGTAATGAAATCTGATTACTTTTTAATTGCTTCAAGATGCATATGTAAATTAAGTCAAAAGCAATATCTAAGTACTTTTATTTAATTATGACTTAAAAAAAAAAAAAAAAAAAAACTATAGTAAAAACTATTTGAAACTATTAAAAATTGTGTCTTGTTTCACCATCTAGATATTACAGCCCCTATATAAATTTTTTCTTTTTTTCTTTTAACATGTACACATAAAAATAAATATAGTTTATACACAACATTAAAAATTTACACCATGTGATGTTTTATAAACAAATTTCGGGAGGAGCACGTACAGATAATCAACACGGCCAATTCATCATTAGTAATTACACCATCTATCCAATCAGCGCAAGAGAGAACCCCTATAAATAATCAAGCATGTCTTACCTTCATCATCTCTAGACTTTCAGCGTTCGGTTTGCTCCTTTGCCATTATATCACAGACCCAATTTGTTTTTACCCATCCAAACAACGAGAACTATACTCGAGATCTTCGGATCCTCTGCAGCAAATCCACCGGCCCCAGGATCACTCCTTCTCCGCAGTCATCGCCGCTGAGCCTCAGGCTCCATCGCGGCAGCCGCTCCGCTTGACCAGCCACAAGATTTCCCCGACACCGGGGCTTAACCTCGCTTCCACCGCCGAAACATCCCCGGCATCCTCACATCATTCCGTCGCGCCATCAATTCCTTTGATCGGAAAGTGGACTGTATTTAAGCCAGAGGCAAACACTGATTCATTTCTGATGCTCTGTTCTCGCGGAGGACAAACAAACGGATCTGTATGATCTATTCGTCAACGAGCCTTCAACGAGCCTGGGCCGCGCCCCAGTTCTCACCACAGCAAAGCCTCACTCGCTTTCCGCTTCGGCTCAGCCTTTCACCGCGGCTCTTCCGGCTGCAGTGCCGTAAACAGCCGAGCCTCTTACTTCTGTTTCCAGATGCTAACGCGAAGCTGCCACCACTAGCGGTGCAGACCACCAGTGTTGCCAAATTATTTTCAGGTAAAAATCGCTAAATTCAGATAATTTGTTGCTAAAGTTGTTTCTTTGAAAAACTAGTTTCTTTGAAAAACAAGTCGCTAGGGTAGTCTGAGAAATTGCTAAGTGTAAAATAAATAAATAAATAAATAAATAAAAAATTGCAGTTGGCAACACTGCAGGCTACCCGGACATTTCAGCATGTCCCGCCAAAGTCACAAACCACTCCCCTTTTTTCTGCAACCTACAGCTACAGCAGCAGAAGGAAGCATGTGGCTGCATCCGCTTGCAACGCAGGCCCTCACATCTCATATTTTCCTTCTACTTCCCCTAACCCCTTTCCTTTTCAGCGGCCTCCAGCTCCCGTAGTGGACACTAGTGAGAGGCCGCCTCTGCTAGCAGTGCAGGCTGCACAGGCTCTACAGCTTTTTTCCCCGAATGTCACCAACCCCCATGACCTGCAGCTGAAGCGAGCTCGAAGCTGCCTCCACTTGCAACACAGGCCCTCACATGTCTCTTCCTCCTGTTACTTCTAACCACTTTTCCTTTTCAGTTGCCTCCAGCCCCTATATCAGACGCTAGCGTGAGGCTTCCCCCGCTAGCGGTACAGACTACACGGGTTCTTCAGGATGTCACAAACCCCATCCCTTCCCATGAGCTACAGCAGCTGAAGCAAAGCGTGTGGCCACCTCCGCTGGCAACACAGGCCCACATATCTCAGTCTTTTCCTGCCACCACTAATAACCCCTTTTCCTTTTCAGTGACCTCCAGCTTCCTCTGCTAGTGGTGAAGACCCATCCATATCAAAGAAGCTCACCGAACCCTCATCAGCTAACCCATTTAATGCCAGTCCATCCCTGTTCACTCGAACCTCAGACCGGCCATAGTCATCCTCTTTAACACCTCCAAATCCACTCATAGCGGCTCATCTCCACTCCATCCCAGCAGTTCCCCGCTCTCACAGGAGACTTATCTGTATTTCTCCACTGCTGCAGCAGTGACTGCTCCCACAGGAGCCTTTTCCATATTCATCCACTGCCACAGCAGTGGCCGCTTCCACAGAAGTCATATTTTTTCAAATGCCGCTGCAGTGCCCGCCTCATTTGATACTGCCGCTGCAGTGCCCGCTTCATTTGATACTGCCGCTGCAGTGCCCTGCTCATTCGATACAGTGCCTGCTTCCGCAGAAGTCTCATTCTCTTTCAGATGCCACAGCAGTGCCCGCTTCCATAGAAGCCATTTTCTTTTCAGATTCCGCTGTGGTGCCTGCTTCCACAGAAGCCTCACATCAAGATACCACCGCAACGATTCTACTCCAAGCGATGTCCAGCACCCCTCCAACCTTAAGCCTTGCAAATTTTGGGGGGTTATCAATGTCTCTGGCTGCTGTCCCACGCTAATTGCATCTTTGGGAGAGCACTCTGAGTCCGGGCTAAACGCCAAGCTCGGACCCCTCTCCCCAGACAGGGGGAGTACCCCAGGCTCAGGAATCTTTACCGAGCTCGGAGCCCTCTCCGTGGACAGCACGCCAAATACGCATAACCTTTACTCAGTTTATTATATGTAAGTGTGAACTTGTGAAATACTTATTAATCTATTTTAAAATAAGCCTACATGTCAAAATGTATGTGAAATGTTAGGATCTTTCTTCAACGATCAACTAATCGTTGACTTTCTTCAAGATCCCAACTAATGCAAACACTGACCACCAAAATGGTGACAAACAAATTTATATTTTCTTCTTTGGTGATTCTGCTTGTTGACATCAGGTGTCTTCAATAATGGTCAATCATCACTCAATTAATCACCTAATTATCTCATTAACTTTAACACTGCTTCAGTGTTTATATGAGTCCAGTGAGTCCACACTCAGTGTTAAATTAATACTGGGGATTTTGTGGCGTATTTAATGTTAACATGATTTTTGCAGCTTCTCATACATAACGTGGTGTAGTCATGAGGTGCTAGTTCAAATTTAAAAATTGCCTCTAAAAAAAGTTTTATCTGCAGATATTCTGTGCATTTTGTGCATACAGAGATCTGACTGCTAAGCAGTGGTTGTGTTTTTCAGCAATAGTGTGCACCCTTAATTTACAGAGAAAAGAAGGTCAGGGAAAAAACTGTAGATGGAAAAATCTCCATACAAGATCTTTGCACATTTTTCTTCTTTCTACTTTATTCAAGTTTTATTTAAGGTATCTAATATTTTGATACTTAATTTCCATTATCTAAATGTTTTTAAAGCTGCAGTCCGTGACTTTTTTTTGGTTAAAAATGGACCAAAATGAATATTTGAGAAAGTACATAGCAGCCAGTGTTCAAAACTATCGCCTTACTTTAGTCCGATTCACAACGGTTAGCTTATAATAATGTTTTCTAATTTGAGTGGTACGGGTAGGTTTTTGCTGGAGATTCGAGCATGGCACTGCGTCATTACATCACGTCTCTAAACATAAAGAAGTTGTCCCGGCTAGTAGGTTAGCTCATGTGAGGATCCTGTAGGTGGAGGATCGTTTGTAGCCTTTTCTCACAGCAGCTAGAATAATTAAATGTATCATTTTGATGGCGGATTGTAATCCAGAAAGGATTATGTGTTTATGAAACACCTGAATAAAATTAAATTATATTCCAGTTAAATGTGCTTCTGATTACAGATAGCCTGGGATTACACAAGATTTGTATTTTAAAGAAAACCAGTTCGAAGGGAGTATAATTTCCTTTTTGGGATAAAAGAAATTCTTAATATGACATTTGAATGGTATGACAATTAGATTAGCCTACTCAAATCAGTATTTCATGTTCATGTAGGCTATTTATTTATTTGGTGAGTATAGGCATGTAATGTATAATGTGCTATCAGTTGGATATTATCTCAAAATAAACTCCTTCAAGGTGATGCAAGACCTTATGACCCTGTATTTTATGAGAATGATTGACTGATTGTACATGATCTTTACTCATGTTTATGTGATGCAAAGATCCTGTCATCTTCTAGACCAACACTTTAGCCAGAGGAGAAGAAATGTGATTAAAGTGTACCTGAAATAAAATAGCAGTATTCCACATATCATACTCTGCTAATGGTGGCTCTGATTATGAGTGTAATTTAACACACATGAAATAAAAAAAACATAGGCTAAGTTGCGTAGGCTCACATCACATTTTAAACAATGTGCTAAAATGCTGGTAAAGCAAAATGTTTACAAACATTATAAAAACCATAGATATATATACGTGTACATATCTAAACACAGTTATTAGTTTCCTTCTCTCCACAACAAATCCTCTAAAGTCTATAAAAACGTCAATTCAAGAACAAATTAATTTAAGGCGAAACTAATGCCTACCTCTCTCATTCAGCACAAATCCAAATGTTTCCATATTCGCCACGTATCTGGATGCTAAAATATTATGTAATAGGCTAGGCTTTTTACTTCACTCACATCCTTCACATCGGCTATGCACGGTTGCAGCACATGAGGCGGTGGTCACGCTGAACCTACAGCGGAGCAGTGTAACTTTTTATTTTTCTTTAACTGTATTTTATTTTGATATTGAACAGGTCGCAAAATAGCTATGTTGTGTCTGTGTGCACGTGAGGCTCTGCTGTGCATGATACAGCCACAACAATGCTGGTTGGGTATACAGCTTTTGCAAAACAAATAAAACTGTAAAATAAAAGCATTTGCAAAATAAAGAAAAGTACTTTCTGCTGTCTTGTTTTCCTTTTCATGAACTTTAGATCGTGTCACAATGAACCGAAACTCAGCACATTTTTTTCTTTCGTTTTGTTAATCTGTCAATGATTTAAGTGAAATACATTTAGTTTATATGCCAATATATGCTATTCCTTTTATCTAAGCTTCTAGTTTTATTCTGATTTGACCTGGCCTGCGCTGCAGGTGCGTGTGATCTGAATCCACACACTATCCTCTAATGCACTGCCATTGCAACTAAGCTTACCTATGAGCTTACAGCTGTGTGCTGGCATTTCACTTGTTGGATGCATCAGCATCACATTTGCATAGGCTGTACTACTTGAATTCATGATTGGTTGACAGAAAATTACACAGATCAAATGGAATGATAAAATAAAGTTATTAACAGGTTAATGGCCATTTCAAATTTTCGATTCTGTCCGGAACTGTAAAATTAGATTTTGTTTCTGGTTCTGTACCTGTCAAAATTTAATTCGTTTCTGGTTTTCGTTTTCATTCCTTGAACCGGTTCAGAGCCCTGTTTGAAACATTTATTTGTGTGCACTATTATATTGTGCGTTAAAATAATGTTTATTGTACAGATGTCTAATATCTAAATGCACACAAATGAGGGAATTGTCTCTGCTAGCACTCCACAGTATGGCACAAGTCATCTCATAAACATTACATTGAAAATATCCTGGAATATGAAAAGCTTTGTGGAATCTGACAAAACCCACAAACAAATGTACAAGAATTACAAGAGAAGAAAATTAAGCATTCAAAGAGTCAAAGAAAATAAGTGAGAAAGAGAAAGACAAAGCATGAGAATAAGAGAAAGTGAGGGAGGCCTGGAATGGCCCTTGGCCCCTGCGGTGCCTCTCTGTGCGCTCACTATAGATGAATGGGAGCTGGGTGACCCTTCATCCAGAATCATTTGTGAACACATCATTACAGCTCACATTGGAAACCTGTGCACAGCCCAGAATTCCCTAATCACTTGCTCATTACAGCCAGAACGAGCTTCACTGCACAATGACAGTGCACCCATGCCCATGGGTCGCTCATGGATTTACATTTTACCTCATGGCTCCCACAAATCCTGCAATATGATGCAGATGGCTGCTTCTGAATAGCAGTACAGAAATTCAATTAAATTCAATTCAATTTTATTTGTCACATACACAATTATACAGAGTATAACCAGCAGTGAAATGTAGGTATTGAGGAAGAAATACAGCATAACATGAGGAAGGGGGAGAGAAAAAAATAACCCCCAGACTGTGCTCCTTTGGGAGTACAGTGTGAGAACAGGAAAAACACCCCAGCAACAAAAGCACATAATCAATATAACATAGACACACGACTTTGCAACAGGGGAGGTAATCCAGCTCCGGCAAGCAGCCATCCGGTCCTGCAACCATTCTCGGCGCTGGTCACAGACCCGCTTGTCAGACTGGCGGTACAAAGCGGTGAAGGCGAGGGATCGAGGGAGGAGAGGTGAATGCATATCTGTATATATGTGCATATGTGTGTGTGTGTATGTATGTAAGAGTTCGTGTATTTGTAGGCCTGGAGAGCCGCCACGCTGGCATTCAAATCAAGTTGTCTCAGTCCGCAGAATGTGATAGTGACACAGCAAGTTGCCATGGAGACAGCCTTGATCAGGACCCAGACAGAGTCAACAATCAGCAGGTGTCTGTGGAAGGGGGGGGAGGAACGCAAGAGCGTCTCACTGCAGTGCTCTTCCCGGGGTTGTTTTTTCCCAACAGCGGCCTTGGCCGAGGCCAGTGCTGGTGTAGGGGAACCGAAAGAAGATAAGATTGCAATTGTTTGGTCTTGGGGCGAGTAGCCGCATTCTAATTTTCACGGCTACTCTCTTTGTCCATTCTGGTCTCCAAATGCATCAATTTTCCTTTGCAAAGCCGTGAGCTTCTCTGTGATGGTATCCATATTGCGGTTAATAGTCTCAGTGCGGACCACTCTGCCCACTGCTTCAATCATGACGGGCAGCCTTGTGAGGCTTTTGACAG
Source organism: Barbus barbus (assembly GCF_936440315.1). Lineage (NCBI taxonomy): Eukaryota > Metazoa > Chordata > Actinopteri > Cypriniformes > Cyprinidae > Barbus > Barbus barbus. Next base: position 815,883 of record NC_136728.1, on the reverse strand, counting down.
CTGTTCCCGTTTCCTGAATTCTTCGATAACCCAGGGCAAAGCCTAATCCAATCAGCAGAAGACCTGTTATCATGGTTCTGAATAGAATAGGTAGATATCTTCAATGTCCTCCACGGAAAGAGCCGCCAGACACACGACCCGCCACCTTTCGCATGCGTCCATCGTGTAGCCAGCTGCGAACGTTCCGGCAGGGCAGTCAGGTTCCCCGAATCCAAGCTTCTCGTCGAGAAGATGGTGTCAATTGCGTTGAGAGACCAGTTGATCAAATCCATGATTTTTCAGTTTGGAGAGAAATGCAGAGAGAGTCTCTCAAGTATTAGACAATAGACGAGACGAGACGGGGGAAGGTAAGGGGAGGAGAGGGAGGAAAAATGCGTCCGCCTTCGTTGAGAGCCAAATGAGAAGAGCAGAAGAGAAGAGAAATGACAATAAATTGGTTATTTATTTATTGTATGTGGAGAACAGTATACATTGGTAGGTGACTTGGAACATTTCTCAGAAGTTAAGGAACCAGGGGTTCTCAACTCTGCTCTGCACATTTTGTGTGTCATCCTTATTTAACGCTCCTGATTCAGATCATTAGCTCATTAGGAATTGGAAGGAGCTGGATGGATGTTCTGAGTGATGTTCCACAGTCTGACCTGTGTTGCAGCCTGGAATTAAACTGCTGGGTTCGTCTGGCCAGAGGAGAACTGGTCCCCCGATTGGGCCTGGTTTCCCCCAAGGTTTTTTCTCCATTTCTGTTACCGACAGAGTTTTGGTTCCTCTGGCTTGCTTAGTTGGGGACCCTTCATTTCTGGCAGTATTGTTTGTGCTTGATTGCACAGACGCTATTTGAAGAGAACTGAACTGAGCTGGATGATGACATCACTGAATCAATGATGAACTAAACAAAACGAGCTGAAAAGAATGCATGTCACACCTCTGTTCATCAATTTACAATGGCTACCAATAGCCACTTGCGTAAAATTCAAGGCATTAATGTTTGCCTACAAAACCACCGCTGCATCTCTTTACCAAAATTCACTATTTCAGACTTATGTGCCTCTAGAAGCTTGCGTTCCGCAAGTGAATGGTAATATAAAAAAAAAAAACATGACTCTCTAAGACTAGCTCTATCTATTCTGTGGCTTCTTCTATCTAGTTTTTATACTTTTTAACTTATTAAAAAAACCACCTTACTACGTGTAATGTGTTGAATAACTGGGATTTCTCACACCATATATTGTTGCTCTTTTGTTGGTTTTGATTGCGTCTATTGTCCTCATTTGTAAGTCGTATTCTTAAATGATTAAATGTAAATATCAGTGTAAATGAACTGACTTTAACTGAAACGTTGACTGTTTACTATTGTCCTCTTTTATGAGCTGCCGTACAGAAGAATTGAATTTTGTTTGCATTTTTGACACCCTAGTTTCCACTAGTTTTTTTTCAACTGCTTGTACACATTTTTAAAATGTTGCCTCTTTGAATTGCACACACAAAATGCCTCACATCTCTTGCAAAATGAAGCACTGCGTTCAAAATATCACTAACACATCTAAAAAGCAAACATTTGCAAACACCGTAATATTAATTTCTGTTAGATTTTTGTGTGTTACATAGAGAATTCTGTGTTGTGTTTTGCAAAACGTATTTTATGAAATTGAAACTGAGTCAAAGGCTGAGAATTTGCGTATGGTTTTGGAGATATGGTGTGGGGTCCTGGTGTTTCATTGTCAGCTTTCAGAAATTGTGTGACAAGTAAAAAGTGAAAATTTAAAGTGAAGTGACGTGTGGCCAAGTAAATAAAGGTGACTTGACTTGTGACAGGTTCTGAGTGTCTTCAAACTGAGTGTGTCAGATAAGAAAGACAAGAGAAAATGTGCAGAGCAGTACTATATTATTTTTCTTATTTTATTGATTTTTTTTACAATTTAATTTGCATGCAGTAATAATTAAAATTGAAATACTTAAAATCACTTATGTATTCTGAAATGTTATCAGTTCTGCTGTATATGCAAATTTAAGACGATGAGTAGGCTAAGGCAAAAAGTAAGGGATAATGTGAAGGGATTTATTCTGCAATTACAACCGGCTGGATGTACATTATCCTATTTATTACACGGCTGATTGCTACATAAGTAAACTAAGCTGAAATATGAACACAGACCAGTCGGAAATGAGAGAGAGCTGTGTAATAATCAGGAATATTCTTGTGATTGTTACATGCTCGGTCATGCTTACTTCCCCCCCCTATGTTTCCTACTTTATTAGTCAGTATGCTTTGAATTGAATTGCATCGTTTGTGTGATTCAGTCCTTAAAATGTAAATGCTTTATTGTCCTTACTATTAGTTTTGACCTGATGGGAATGTACGTGTGTGTCCTTGTGTGTGTCCTCCAGCAAGGATTTGACCTCTGTCTAGACATTCACTGTTGCCCCGAGTCTTGACCCTGGATTGTGTGAGTGTGTGTGTGAGAGTACGCTATGAGCTTATGTCACCGCTGTCGTGACTTTAACCCATACTGGTCAGTTAGGAAACTATGATGATGCTTGTACTATTTTCTGCTAACTTAACCACAATGTATTATGAAAAGAAAATCTGGATTGTGATTAATTTTGTATGATCAGATCTGAGAGCTGTGTGTGTGTGTGTGGGTGGGTTTGGTTCAAGAAGGGCCAAAAGGTTGTAATAGCTGTCAGAGAGAGAGACACAGGAAGAAAGAGAGTCAGAGAGAGAATCTTCTCATTCTGGAAGGTAGCATAAAATTGGGATAATCGCCATCAATTGTGCCTCACAGTGGGCTGCCATTCCTGAAAGAGTGATTCATCCCAATAGAGAGCAGATTGAGAGGAGAATGGCTCTTCGCCCCTCTGCGGGTCCATCCGCTGCTCTCCCACGGTGGGCATATGCATGACATCAGTGGGCTGAATGGGGCTGGCATCCTCTCCATGCCAGATTAAAGCCAAGTCTTTGCCTGGGGGAGTGAGAGGGGGCACTGCCACTTTTTTGGGGAAGGACAAAAGCCCTCAGATGGGTAGCCGGGAAACTTCACATGGTCCTGGCCAAGAGAGAGAGAGAGAAAAGAGTGAATACCTTTCACTGGCCTCTTTTGGCATGGCATTGAGTCACATCAGACACACACACACACACACACACACACACACACACAAACACACACCCACACACTTTGTTAAATGTGAGCCTAAATCATCACAATTCAAGTCAAGTCAAGTCACCTTTATTTATATAGCGCTTTTAACAATGTAAATTGTGTCAAAACAACTGCACAATATCAAAAAAGGAAAACAGTGTGTCAATAATGTAAAATGAAAAGATAAAAAAAAATAGATTTTCAGTTAAAGGCATTTCATTATTGAATTCAGTTAGGTCATCATCATTCGGTGGATGTCATCATCCAGCTCAGTTCAGTTTAAATAGTGTCTTTGCAATCAAGTCGACGATATTGCTGGAAATGAAGTGTCCCCAACTAAGCAAGCCAGAGGCGACAGCGGCAAGGAACCAAAACTCCATCGGTAACAGAATGGAGAAAAAAACCTTAGGAGAAACCAGGCTCAGTCGGGGGGCCAGTTCTCCTCTGGCCAAACGAACCAGCAGTTCAATTCCAACTGCAGCAAAGTCAGATTGTAAGGGCTCAACTGGTTCCAGTGGTCTTTCCCGATGGCTGTCTAAGTGGCGGGGTCCTCACTGGGGATCTGTTTCTGGCGCTCATCTCGGTGTCCTGGTCTTCGCTGACGTTCAGGGCTGTAGAGGTCGTCTCTGGGTGCTGATCCACCATCTGATCTGGATACGGACTGGATCTGGTGACTGCAGTGACCATCTGGGCTGAATACGGACCGGATCGGGTGGCTACGGTGACTGGGGATATGTCCCCGGGTCTCATCCAGGTGTCCGGCCTCTGCCGACGATCAGGGCCACATACATCATCTCCCGGCGCCGAGCCACCATCTGATCCGGACACGGACTGAGAAACAGAATAGAAACAGACAAATATTAGCGTAGATGCCATTCTTCTTATGATGTAACGAGTACATCATGTGTTATGGGGAGTGTTCCTGGTTCCGGTTGATCTAATTAATACAGCCTAACAATCCTTTAACGGATTTGAATAATAGAAGTGTATTAGTGTGTTATGTGTAAGTCAGGTTAAAGAAATGTTTCTTTAATCTAGATTTAAACTGACAGAGTGTGTCTGCCTCCCGAATAGCGATGGGTATCGTTAAGGTTTTAACGGTATTACTACTCTTACCAATACTGCTTATCGATCCGGTACTTTAACGGTATTCTTATCGGTACTTTTTGTTTTACTTTGTTTCTTTGTTCATATTCTTACAGTATCTTATCTTATGTATATAAAACACAAAAATGCCTGCACTTCATCAATTTGTAAATGCACCAGTGTGCAGGTATTTTTAGTATTTTATATACATAAGATAAGATACTGTAAGAATATGAACAAAGAAACAAAGTAAAACAAACTGACAAATACAATAAAACAAACACACAAACGAAATGAAATAAACAGTGCTTTCATTTTTCTATGAAGGTCTACTAATATTAATGTTCAGGTAAGTAATAGTTACAAAAGTAATCAAATGTAAATGAGCACTGCATAGTTTTCACTGTATGTACTGATAGATTCATGCTTATTAAAGCTATAACGTTGTTCAGATTAAGAGCTGTGGGGGATTTTCTCTTTGCATTTTGTTCTTTGATTAACATTGATAGCTCAAGCTCCAGTCTGACACTTTAAGACAATATACTGACACGCATCGGATTTTCTCCCAACTGTTCTCGTCCAATTAAAACATAAAAGTGAAGACTCTCATAACCGGCCATTTTGACACATTGTGTGTGTATTTTTTGGCATATTTTTGTGTTATTTCGACGCGCCCGAAGCTCAAAGTGTACTTTGCTTGTCCATTTTGGAGCACGCCGCCGCGCAGGCACACGCGCGCACACACATTTCAGCCTGAACAGCATCACTTGTGCACATTGTACTTTCAACGTTTTACTATCAAATATGTCCTGCAATGTAGCAACAGTAAAGACGGCATTTTATAACAATCACTGATTGAGCTGATTCAGATGTTAAGTTTTGGTTCGGAGGAACGAATCCGCGCCGCTATGAAGGGAAGGGAGTTGTGCTAGAAGAAATGCGGCTATAATCCTTGGAAGCCAAAATCGAAAAAAAAAATACTTAGCTAAATATAACAGCCACAGGCCTAAAGTGTGAGCAGATGTTTGAATAGTTGGTTCTCTCTTCTTTCATAATCAAACAGGACTTTCATGTTGCGTGTGCTGAAGCTCCTCCGCGTGAGCGCGATCTGGCTTCTGAATTGCGCATAGCAAAAATGCATCATAGACAAATGTTTGAATATTATTGCACATAAAAACAGCTGGCAACATTATATATATACAAATGCTAGAAACATGGCTTTCAAATGAAAGATTGCAATCAAACAGCACACCTAGGTTCCTAAGTGATGAAGAAGAATCGACAGAGCAGCCATCAAGTGTTAGATAGTGTTCTAGGTTATTAAATGTGGGGTTTTTAGGTCTGATAATTAACACCTCTGTTTTTTCAGAATTTAGCAGTAAGTTACTCGTCATCCAGTTTTTTATATCGACTATGCATTCCGTTAGTTTCTCAATTTGGTGTGTTTCACTGGGCCGCGAAGAAATTTAGAGCTGAGTATCAGCATAGTATCAGCATAACAGTGAAAACTAACACCATGTCTCCTGATAACATCTCCCAAGGGTAACATGTAAAGCGTGAAAAGTAACGACCCTAGTACTGAGCCTTGAGGTACTCCGTACTGTACTTGTGATCAATATGATACCTCTTCATTCACTGCTACGAACTGATGGCGTTCAGATAAGTACGATTTGAACCATGCTAATGTACTTCCACTAATGCCAAAAAAGTGTTCTAGTCTATTTAAAAGAATGTAGTGGTCGATAGTGTCGAATGCAGTGCTAAGATCCAGTAGAACTAATAAAGAGATACAACCACGATCAGATGATAGAAGCAGGTCATTTGTAACTGTAATGAGAGCAGTCTCAGTACTATGATACGGTCTAAATCCTGACTGGAATTCCTCACAGATACCATTTTTCTGAAAAAAAGGAATATAATTGTGAGGATATTACCTTTTCTAGTATCTTTGACAGAAAAGGAAGATTTGAGATTAATTAACTAAATCTTTGGGGTCAAGTTGTGTTTTTTTAATGAGAGGCTTAATAACGGCCAATTTGAAGGTTTTGGGCACATATCCTAATGACAGTGATGAATTAATAATAGCCAAAAGAGGATTTATTACTTCTGGAAGCAGCTCTTTTAGTAGTTTAGATGGAATAGGGTCTAACATACATGTTGTTGGTTTAGAAGATTTAACAAATTTATACAATTCTTCCTCTCCTATAGTAGAGAATGAGTGGAATTGTTCTTCAGGGGATCTATAAGTGCTCTATCTGATGTGATATTGTTGCTGACGGCTGCATGCTTACAATTTTATCTCTGATAGAATCGATCTTGGAAATAAAGTAGTTCATAAAGTCATTACTGCTGTGCTTTTGCGAAATGCCAACACCTGTTGATGCTTTATTTTTCGTTAATTTAGTGACTGTAATGAATAAATACCGGGGGTTATGTTTGTTTTCTTCTAGAAGAGACAAAACGTAATCAGATCTAGCAGTTTTTAATGCTTTTCTGTAGGATAGGGTATTTTCCATCATACCCATCTAGGATGGCTTTCATTTTTGGGTGACTATCCCTTTAAGTGTTGTCAGCAGGGACACCTGCTTCTAGAAAGCTGCGATGGTCTCAGACGTTTGGGTGGAGGTTGGCAGCTCATTCCTCCAGAGAGGAACAGAGAGAGGGTTTTGACTGGGAGCCAGTGGAGTGAGATCAGGAGGACTGTGACGTGGATCTGACTGGTCATGTTGTGGTCAACTGATGGCTTTGCAGCCATTAACAAGGGGCTCTGTCTTCACAAGCTTGAGCTGCAGTTGTCTGAAAGCAGGCAGAGACACAAGCTGAGATGGTGGGATCATCAGGTTAAAATGACACGTGTAAGCTGTGTTATGTGTCATTATTATTGTGCTCAAATGAAGAAAAAAAGATGCATGCAGTGATTTAAACTCACCTGGGCTACTATGTATGAAAGAAAATGTAAGACGAAGCTGGGAAGAATAACATGTTAAAAAAAAATCTTGTCCAGTCTAACACATGAACTCCGCTAGTGTTAGATGCTCAAGCAATTTGTGTGCTCTTTCTCCTCAGCTTCACAAAGAAAAGGAGTGCATCAGAGTGAGGACGGTCCTCATCTGCCTAATGGGCTGGCGTGTAGAATTAGTCTCGAAGAATAAGTCACACAGGTCTAATAGAAGTATAATTACTTGCCATGCTTATATTTGTAATAAATTGATACATTCTGTTAAATAAGCATTTCAGTTTTGATGATATTTTTTATTATATATATTGTCCCTGTAATAGAAAAGGGCCTTGAACACTGAACTTGGTAAAAGTGGTGTTAATGTGATATTTGGATGACAAATTTTCACTTAGACATCAAAAATAAAACTTTGGGATCTCCATCTGTGTTGCTTGATTCTGATGAGACTCTGAGATCTTCCCATAGGGAAACCAGGATTGTCTCATTAAGACAAGCATGTGTGCCCATGCTGCCAGCTCCTTTAAATACGCATCCAATTAAAAATGTGTAATTACATAAGATCACACATGATCAGCCAACGTGAACACCAGAGTGTCGTGTCTGTTAGAAGAAGCAGTGCTAATGCATTTGTAAGGTCTACATCTTCATTTGTCATGTTTGTACCAATTTTGGGACCTGTGCAATTATGAGTTTGTTTATTTATTTCAAAGTGTATTTGCTTAGATGTCAATATGTGGATTAAACAGGTTTTTTGGAGATATGTGGAGCTCATTTGAAACTCTGCTGATATCTGACAAAAACTCTGGATGATCACAGACAAAACTCACTTGATTTTTGATTTGAGAACCCCTTTGAACCCTACTTTTTTTTTACTGCAAACAAACAAACAAACAAAAAAAGGCCTACACTCTGAAATAAGACAAAGTGGAGCTGTCATATTTAGGCCTGATTTTTGATGCTGTCTTCTTACTTGTATCTTGTTACTAAAAAGTATCCTTTGATGTTGTACATCGCTTGACTTGCTTTTTCTGATAACACTAAATCCTAGGGGTGGGCGTATCAATCCTAATATCGATAGTATCGATACCAACGTTGGTATTGGTATCGGATCGATACTAGCCTGATAAGATTGATACTCTAGGTTTTTTTTTCTCCTATACACCTAATACATTGCTTAATACATTCAACAAAGTGTTGGCATGTCTATAGGTGTATATTCCGCTCTTTTCACATTTCATAGCATTGCTGCTATGCTGTGTTTGGCTGTCATTACATCACGTGACTCAGCAGCTCCAAGCACAAGCAGATACTTTTGGCTACAGATCGAACGGTAGAACTCCAAGCTACAAAAGAAATGAAAAGGGGAGGAAGGAAATCCTTCACATAGTGCATATTGTATATAACTGTATACCAAAATTGTCCTTTACCTTTTTATGCAGTATCACTGTAAGCTGTATACTGAGTTTGGCCTTTTAATATTATTTCTTAATGCATTAAGCCACTTTAAATGTTTTCATTATAATGGTTTTCTATGGGAGTTTAACGTAATTTAGCATGTTTGCATATATTCTGGGCTCAGCTGTTTGCCACATATTATATTTTATTAACAAACTGTATACTGAATTTAGTCTTTATTTATTTATTTGTTCTTTATCACTGTCTTCCTCCATTGCACCATATTAAATGTTTTTATATTGCAATGAGAGAAAATGAAATTCAGCGTGTTGCATTCATGTTCTGGGTTCATTTGCTTACCTGTACATACATAGTAGGCCTATATATTTTCATAAACTATACTGAATTTGGCTTTTTCATATCAGTTTTTTATTGAGATAACAAACAAATATTACAGTATGTATAAAACAGAAAATACAGTACGTACATAACATACGAAAATCCTTTCGATAATAAACGAGTTATGGCTTAACAGTTCTTTTTCATTCAATAAGCCACTTACATTAAACTTTTCGCTATACTGGTTTTCTATGGGAGGAAAATGTATAATGTGAAAACTTTGAGCATTGCTTTTGTATTCTGGGCACATCTGCTTACTTGTATATCTAGTTTGCAACATTAATAAGGTGTATACTGAGTTTTGTCTTTTAATATTATGTTCTTAATTTATTAAGCCATGTTAATTATTTTTATAACTCTTTTTATGAGAGGAAAATACTTAACATGAAACTGTGCATTGCTTTCAGGTTTTGGGCTGCTCTGCCTGCAAAGTCCGTTTAGAAAGGCAAATAATATCCACATACCTTTAAGGTGAATATAATATTAGTCATATCAGCATTAGTATTGTTAATTTTTTTAATTGTTGTTGGTCATTGAAATGTATGTTTTTTTTTTAAATGACAAGTATCGGCATCGGCGATACTAGCCCTGTATTTACTCGGTATCGGATCGATACCAAAATTTGCCTACTAAATACTCTTGAGAAGCTATGTTGTAGTCTCCTTATGAGCGAACACATGATGCCATTGTTTCAGCTTTTTCTGTCTTCAGTGCACAGTTTTCTCAGCCTGTTGTTCTATGACATGAAGTGGAATAAATCCCCTTTTGTGTGCCGTCGATGGCTTTTAGAAAGTCTCTTTGTATGCGTTTTATCATCTTTGATGATTTGCGAGGATTAAAGCCCTGCTTTGCTTCTTCATCAGTGTGGATGTCCTCGCAGCATTGATTCTCCTGTCTGTCCACATGGCAGTCGTCAGAGAACGTGTCAGATTGGGTTATTTAAACTGTAAATCATGGTTACATCATTCCGTTTCAAGTGAACCCCGGTGATGTTCAAAGGGGTAACTCATACAGCGATATCTCTTCAGGAAACCCCTTTTCCAGGACGGGAAATCCATTCTCTTCTGGAAAGGGCAGCAGAGGAGGTTCCCCTCATTAGAGAGAGTGTTTTACATTTTCTTGTGCCCAGAAACGATGACAGTATGCATACTATTGTGGATCTTAGATATTTGAACTTAAGCTGTTGATAAAATATCTTTTCAGAAAGCTAATGGCAGCAGAATTATATTATGTTGCAAATACATAAGGGGGAACAGTTTGTGATGATAAACATGAAGGATGCAGATTTCTCAGGGTGACTTCTACCACTTTTGCATCCTTCAGTTCTGGCTGACCCTAGACTCTCACACCTTTATGAAATGAATGCATCCACATTTTGAACCTGTGGATGCCTCGAATGATTGGTTGCTGCTAGCACACGCTGAGAGCATTGAAACCGTGTCACACTGATCACATGTTCATGCCATGGATCGACTTATTTACTCTTCTGGCTGTTTCTCTCTGCAGTTCTGGAAACATGCCGAAGCACGTAGAGGTAAGGATGCACGAAAGCCACCTGGAGCCCATCGAGGCAAGGCCAAGCTCCAAATGTGGAACAATATGCCAGAAGATGCGCAAGAACCTGCTGCTCACGCTGACTGTGATGGGTGAGTGTAATTCAGCAATCCACAGTGAGGAAAGGGAACAGCAGACAGAGAAAAGAAGACAGCACACATAGCATGGTCTGATGCCGAAAATCAGAGGTATCTGGACAGTAAAGGCTCAGAAGAGAGCAGGTGACAGTACATTTTAGTATTTATATTCTGTACTATTTTAACTTCAAATGAAGCATGATAAATTGTGGGAAATGAATATTTCTGAAGCTCTGTTGGATACAGGGCGAAAACAGAGGAAGTTATTTTTATATTGCATTGTTGCAGTAATTGAATAGGTGAATATATTCCTCTGGAGCCTTTGGAAGATGTGGATAGCAGATAATATCTCCTTGAAGAGATCCTGAGTGGGCGAGTGTGATGCGTGTGTGATTCTGTGTGTTCCAGGATGTAAAAAACAAGCTTATTTTTAGGATTATCAAGGCAGAAAGTGCAGTGCCTCAGCAGGGGTGCATCAGTACTGTAGAGATTGTTAGGTACAGTAGGTGGTGGCACAATATCTGAAAATGTCCCGTATGACTGTCTGGACCTGCATTCCCTGACTCAATAAGACACTTTTTTTTGTTTTCCATGACCCAGACAACATCAAATGGGTGGTATGATTTATTTGTTTGGAATCACATTATATATATACTACATTGCCTATACTATATTGGGTTACATATATATATACATACATACATATATTTATACATATTCATATATACATATTTTATATATATATACACTGTATACACACACACACACGTATACATATATACACATACATGTATACATATACATATACATATATATAGTGGTAGGCTATACATGTATATATATATATATATATGCTCGGGAATATTTTCCAACAGAAGGAACGCTTTTTTCCCCATCATAGGTGTGATTTTGGGAGCTGTTGCTGGTATGCTGCTGCGTGTGGCTTCTCCAATCGATGACAACATTGTCATGGTAATTGCCTTCCCTGGAGATATTCTAATGAGGATGCTAAAAATGCTCATCCTTCCCTTAATCATCTCCAGCTTAATCACAGGTAACACAAACTTCATCTTTTAATAAGCTGCCAACAATAAGATTGGAAATGTTAAATACATTGGTGAAACCACGAACAACTAATTCTGCCGATAAGTCATGCCTGTGTGTGTTATATTATACAGTGAAAGAGAAAGCCAGGTCATCCTTAAACCTTAGGCCTTTTCAAAACCTGCTCATACCTTTTATTTAATTAAGCCAATATCTACTGATATAGCGTGATGTGAGAAGAATTGTGTTCCATCTTTTTAAGATTGTCTTCTCACAGATTCTGTTTGCTGTTGCTTCTGCTTTATAGTTCTTTACCAGTGTTGGGGAAAGTTACTTTTAAAAGTAATGCATTACAATATTGCGTTACTCCCTAAAAAATAACTAATTATGTTACTTTTTATGGAAAGTAATGCGTTGTTACTTTTGCGTTACTTTCACGTTACTTTTTAAATATGAGCAGGGCTTGATTGTTTTCACACCAAAAGGTGTAATGAATAAACCTCAGGCTGAAGGAAAAGTAAATTCACATCAGAAGAAGGTTCAACACTCTTCAGCAATAAAAAAACAATGAAGCACAATTGTTAGTTTATCTAAAGTCATTTTTGCTTATTAGTATGGTTGAACTGGATCATTAAAGGTCAGCAGCATTAGTTAATAAAACGGGATTATGCATTTGTGTTGTTTAACATATTTAATTATTGCAGGTTTGTGTCATATTCTGAGTTTGCATTTCATAGTTTTAACTCATTTTGATGAATACTAAATCTGTTTTTTGAGAGTGAGATGAATTAATGCACATTCACATAGTCTAGAACTACAGTAGCAACATGTTCACACAACGCCTTTGTACTTCCGATTTCTCCCAACATGGGGACAGGAGAACTGTCAGGCAATAAATGGGAAAAAAGGAAAAAGTAACTCAGATATTTCCTTGTAAATTGAAAAGTAATGCGTTACTTTACTAGTTACTTGAAAAAAAGTAATTCGGCTCCTTGAATTTGTGGCAGTCTAATTCTGTGTTTTCATTTTGAAACGCTTCATAGGTGACATGATCAAACGGACACACGTCCAATATAGGGCACAACCAATGGCCTTTCTTGACACAAAATCTAATCACTGATCACTTCTCTAAGTATTAAATTAAATGAATGCACAGAAATTAATGCAGAATAAGACATCCATATGTGCTTTATAAGTACTAATAAACAGCTGATATGTTAGTAATATGCATGCTAATAAGCAACTAGTTAATAGTGAGAACTGGTCCCTAAAGTATACTCGTATTTCAATGATTACATTTATTGTGGACATATTCAGGATATAGTTGACATCTATATAATAAGTGAAGTGACGTGTGGCCAAGTATGTTGACCCATAATCGGAATTTGTGCTCTGCATTTAACCCATTCAAGTGTACACACACAGTCGTGAACACACACCCGGAGCAGTGGGCAGCCATATTGCTGCAGCGCCTGAGGAGCAGTTGGGAGTTCGGTACCTTGCTCAAGGGTCTCACCTCAGTTGTGGTATTGAAGGTGGAAGAGAGCGCTGGTTATTCACTCCCCCCACCGACAATTCCTGCCAGACCTGTGACTCGACTCCACAACCTTCGGGTTACAAGCATAGGCGGAGTTTCACATTTTTGCCTGGGGGGGCACCTACCGGTAGACCATGAGCTCTGATTTTTAATTTTTTACACACCATATATACCATATTTTTATTATTTTTTTGCACACTGCATATACCATATTTTCTACATTTTCAATTATTTATAGCCTATATATTTTCTTCTTCATTTAAAGGAGTACTGCGTAAGTTCTGAAATTTCTAACAGTTACTGACACCAGTGGCCGTTAGAGGAACTGCAGCCAGTCTCATGCTCGTTCTCGGTGCGCACTAAATGAGGCTTTTTTGTTTGTTTTTTGTTTTAAGCTAACGATGAGCTTTTGTGGGTGTCTGGGTTGTGCTGGAGGCTGGTCGCTTCTTTCCGTCCACAGAGTCCATTTCAAACACTACCGCTAGCGATTGCCGCTGTAGACAAGAACGCGCATGACGTCACATTTTGTGAATTTTCACGCCAATTTGGACCCGACTCCTCCAGACACAACTGAGCCTACAGGCTGATAGAGGCAACCGTGGTGGACAGTCAAGGTGTCATTCTTCCTATTACATTATGGTTGGCTCATAAATGGACAAATGAAAACTCTTATCTTAAAGATTTTTTTAAGTAAAAACCTACACATAGCCCCTTTAAAATACATTTACAACAACGACTGGTTGGCTATACAAAGAGTGGAATAAAAACTTATGTCTTACCTAATGTAGAAGAATCCGCCTCTTTTGAGAAGTGTCAAAGTTAGAGACCTCCACGATTTTTATTGTGGGTTTATTAAAAAAACGACGAATATACATTTTGTTCATTTAACGTTAGCGTATCTTTGCAGAAAGCGGGAAGAGAACGAGAAGAGAGTCCACTCACGCGATACTTTGAGATTCGCGAGTTGTGAGAGTAGGTTTTTTTTTTTTTTTTTTACATTAATTACAAATAATTTAGCCTTAACATACTCATTAAAATAAGATAATGCAAATAAAATGAGACAATCTGAAAATATTTTTGTATTCATAGATCTGACAAAATCGATTGGCTCTGATCTGGGGGGGCAGTGCCCCCCCCGGCCCCCCCAAACTCCGCCTATGGTTACAAGTCCGACTCTAAATATTAGGCCACAACTGCTCCGATAAATTAATAAATGCACAAAATCCCAGATTTACCAAAGTTTTGTTTATAAAATCCAGGCAAACTTGAAGGCACCCACAAGAGCTGATTTGCTAATCATCTACGTTTTCTAGTCTATTGAGGATGGTCTTTCATGCACAAAATAGCTCACCCAGCATTTTTCTGAGGGTTTTCCCTAATTAATTAATATTAATTATAAAATTATCGAAAATTTTAATGATTTGGGGCTTTCTTCCATTCATGCTCAAAATATAGGGCAGTGCAAAAATGTTTTACTATGCTGTAAATCCATTTAGAAAATGAAAATTGGGAGAACAAATGAATACAGTTAAAAGCTGGGAATCAAATAGATATCCAGCAGACAATACACATATCTCTGTGATGCTGACTGGGTGATTTAAAACAATAATATTTGATATTCACACAAAAGAAGAATTTTTTTTTTGCTTGTGTGTCATATCTTTATATACAGTCAGGTCCATATAAATTCGGACACAGGCACAATTTTTATTATTTTAGCTGCTGACCAAAACATATTCAAGTTACTGTTATATAATAAATGTGGGCTTAAAGTGCACACTCTGAGCTTTAATTTGAGGGTACTCTCATCTAGGAAAGGAATTACAGCTCTTTAATACAGCTCCCCCCCCCCCCTTTTTTTTCAAGGGACCATAAGTAATTGGACAGTTCACTCAAAAGCTGTTTCATGGACAGATGTGGGCTATTCTTTCATTATTTCTACATGAATTAAGCAGGTAAAATGTCTGAAGTTGATTCTAAGTGTGTCATTTGCATTTGGAAGCTGTTGCTCTGAACCCACATCATGTGATCAAAGGATCTCTCCATACAAGTGAAACAGACGATTGTTAGGCTTCAAAAACAAAAATCCATCAGAGAGCTAGCAGGAACATTAGGAACAGTTTGGTTCATTCTGAGAAAACAAGAATGCACTGGTGAGCTCAGTAACATGGGACGTGGGATATCTGGACGTCCACAGGGGACAATAATGGTGATGATCGGCGAATCCTCTCCATGGTGAAGAAACACCCTTTCACAACACCCAGCCAAGAGAAGAACATACTCAAGGAGGCAGACATGTCTACAATCAAGAGAATACTTCACCAGAGCAAATACAGAGGCTGACATTATGATCAACCTGAACCAGTATGTAGCGTGTAGAGATATACTCTCTGCCCAGATTCAGTCAAATGCAGCAAAGTTGATTGGACAGCGCTCCATTGTACAAATGGACAATGATCCAAAACATACACCAGTTTTTAAAGGTAAAAAAGTGGAATATTCTACAATGGCCGAGTCAGTCTCCTGATCTCAACATGAGTAGAATTTCACTTTCTGAAGACAAAACTAAAAACTAAAGGCAGAAAGACCCACAAACAAACAACAACTGAAGTCAGCTGCAGTAAAGGCCTGGCAAAGGATCACAAAGAAGGAAAACCAGTCACTGCTGATGTCAGTGAGTTCCAGACTTAAGGCAGTCATTGCCTGCTAAGGATTCTCAACAAAATTTTATTTAAAATTACATTTACTTGTCCAATTGCATTTGAGCCCCTGAAAATGGGGGGATTTTGTATAAAAATGGTTGTAATTCCCAAGCATTTTATGTTATATTTTTGTTCAACTCCTTAAATTAAAGCTTAAAATCTGCACTTCAATTTCATCTGGTTTTATTTTTAATTCTGCTCTGGGGGCATTCTGGTGGAGTCGAAATTATGAAAATTGTGCCAGTGTCCAAATATACATGTATATGGACCTAACTGTATATCTATCTATCTGACTGAGCTAGAGTGGTACAAAAAAAAATTAAAAATTTTGCATTAAAATTGAATATGACAGAATGATTGTGTAAAATAATATGCCACGTCTCCCTAACTAAGGTCTCGCTGGTCTGGATGCAAAGTCAAGTGGTCGCCTGGGTTCCAGAGCCATGATTTATTACATGACCACTACTATCATTGCTGCTGTGCTGGGGGTTATCCTGGTGCTCCTCATCCACCCCGGAAACCCAAAACTCAAGGAGAATCTAGGAGAAGGAGCAGTGAATGATGAGGTTTCCAGTCTTGATGCCTTTTTTGACCTTATCAGAAACCTCTTCCCTGAGAACCTGGTTCAGGCTTGCTTCCAGCAGGTAAGACGGGATGCCAGTAAATTACTGTAAAAACGGTTACAGTATTATTACTGTAATTGCATTTACAGTATAATAATGACTTTACTGTATTTTCATTTACAGTATCAGTGCTGTAGTGTTTATTTTCATGTAATTAATTTTTTTTACCTGTAAAAAACAAATCAAATTGTGGTACAGTACTGTAATCCATGATTTTTACCACCCTAACCCCATTAAAATCACAATATCTCATGAGTATTAGTTCTGATAATATTATTTTTAATTGTTGAACATTTTCTTTTTAAAAGTACAAATTACAAGTCTTGATCTCTAGGATGAACTAGCTGAAAAAAGGGCTTCACCACAGTCCCCTGGGCACTTTGTATCATGGCAAAACATACACATACTGAAAATCAAAAACAAGTAAGTACACTAACAGTCAAACGTTTTTGAACAGTTAGACTTTTGATGTTTTTAAACAATTCTCTTCTGCTCACCAAGCCTGCATTTATTTGATCCAAAATACAGCAAAAGCAGTAATACTGTGAAATATTTTTACTATTTAAAATAAAAGCTTTCTATTTGCATATATTTTAAAATGTAATTTATTCCTGTGATCAAAACAAAATTTTCAGCATCATTACTCCAGTCTCCAGTGTCACATGATCCTTCAGAAATCAGTCTAATATGCTGATAAACATTTATTATTATTATTATTATCATCATAGATATTTAAAACAGTGGAGTACATTTTTTTCAGGATTCTGTGATGAACAGAAAGATCCAAAGGTCAACATTTATCTTTTTTTTGGGGGGGGGGGGGGATTACTTTTTATTTAACAAGGATGGTTTAAATTGGTCAAAAGTGAAGATAAAGACATTTATAATGTCACAAAGGATTTCTATTTGAGATAAATGCGGTTCTTCTGACCTTTCTATTCATCAAGGAAACCTGAAAAAAATAGACTCTGTTTTCAACATAATAATTATAATGATAATAGTTTTTTTTTTTTTTTTTGCAGCAAATCAAAATATTAGAATGATTTCTAAAGGATCAGGTGACACTGAAGACTGGAATAATTCAAAAATTCAGCTTTGATGACAGGATAGTTTTCGAATAGAAAAGATTTTAAATAGTAAAAATATTTCAAAATTTTACTGTTTTTGCTGTACTTTGGATCAAATAAATGCAGGCTTGGTGAGCAGAAGAGGCTTCTTTAAAAACATTAAAAATCTTACTGTTCAAAAACTTTTGACTGGTAGTGTTAATAAAATTAAAATACAGTAAAAATGTTGTGTTAAATTTCAGTCATTTTGACAGTCAAAGTTGACAAGCTCTCCGATGAGAAACAGCAGGATGGGATTCAGGCAGATCCTTTTTCTTTGAACCCTGTTTCCAGAATTCCAGCTGATCTGTGACTTTCAATGCATTTGGTGCCACAAAGATTGACTGTATGAATGAACTTGCAAGCACAAGAAAAAAAAAAAAAAAAATTCAAAGCAGTGTTTACAGAATTTGCCTCAACTGTCAAACTTGGTGCTGTATGCACTATGATGTTAATAGTTAAATCTGAACGCACCTACAAGGGAAGGTACATAATTAGTTCATAATCCATCACATTCAAATTATTAAAGCTCCATTTTAGAGGAAAGTGCTAGAATGCTGAATTGATGGGTTTGATTCCAGGGGCGGTTCTAGGGTGAGTGGATATCCGAGGCTTAGCCCAGAGACATTAATTTATGTATCAGAATACACGGGATTCAAGTAAAATAAAACAGGCTATGTTGAAAAGTTACACTTAAAAGTGGCTTAATTTTTTTTTTAAAGCGACAAGTATAATTAATTATCATTTGGACTTAAAAATTGCATAAATAATATTATGAAATTAATGTTTTAAATATAAACACAAAATTTGAACAAAAATATGTAATGATAGAAAAAAAAAAATAGAATGATACTTTTAAAAATGAGACTAAAACCAGTACCAGTAGGTGACAGCAAGCCACTGTCTTAATGACTGAGCCATTGAGTCATTAAAAACAAACAGAATCAATTCATTAAAAACTGCTGATTCATTCAGGAACGAAGAAAGTGTTTTATGAATGGATCAGTGAATCACTGATTCAAGACATTCAAAAAAGGTAAAGTCATTCAGTAATGAAACACTGTAGTGTGCAGAGACACACAACATGGCTGTTTAGAACCATTTTTGCGGAATAGAGCAAAAAGACAATATTTTCTTCACAATTTAAATAACTTAATATTAACTTTTTGTTTATTGAATTTTGTTGCCCTGACACTCACCTGTCTGCCACAGACCATGCTAACCAATCTGTTCATATAATCTAGTCATTCTACATGTGTGTGTGTGTGTCCTAGAAAATATGTGCTTATAATACCATGATTTAAAATCTATATTTGTTGCTATACAGTAACAGTGATCTAATTTTGTCAGATGGGGATATCGGTATTATGAATTTATAGGCTACAGTAAGTTAAAGATACCTGAAGCAGCTGCATTTTGCTGTTTAAGTGCTGGTTTAATACATTTACATTTACATTCATGCATTTAGTAGACGCTTTTATCCAAAGCGACTTACACTGCATTTCAGTTTTTTTTCATTTACAGTTTCTACATTTGTATCAGCTCTTGCTTTCCCTGGGAATCGAATCCATGATATTGGCGTTGCTAGCGCCATGCTCTACTATTTGAGCTACAGGAAAGAAATAGAAATAATAAGTATAAGAAATAAGAAGTAATAGAAATTATTTTAATGTGCATGAAAACTCAATCTTGATGTGCACAAGACATGGTAATAAAAACATTCTGGGCTTCAGCCCCCTTAGTGCTGCCCCTGTTTGATTCCCAGGGAATTAATAACTTAATGTGTAGGGGAGCGCAAGGCACAAACTAACACGGGGTTAGTTGTAACACACATGGTTTAAATATTTCCACACATAATAGCATAACCAAATGTACAGTATTTACTAGCTGCCATATCAATGATCCGATATTCAATGATCTGCCATATATTAGATCCGATAACATTTTAAGCTGTCATATGGTTATGTTACAACGTGCCCCTCACATGTTGCAATGTACCCCACCTATAGGGCATGTTATCACATTTCACTCCCATTCTTTTGAGATAAATAACGAAAAACATATACACTGTAATTATGAAACAATTCTGTAATGGTACTGTAATTATACTCTGAACCCCACGTGGATTTACACAAACTAAGAAAGTCAAACAGTGTTAGGTTGTGCTCCGTGCTCCCCTACTTTAAATACAATATAACTTGCTTTGGATAAAAGCATCTGGCAAATGCATGAATGTAAATGCAATGTAAAACAAAATGTATTTTGGGTTACCTAATTTAGCATTTCTGTAAAATTGGACAGCTGCCAGTATTCTGCCCTCATATTGAGGATCATGTTTTTGCTTGGAGAAATCTCCTGAAACGACACCCTTTTAGTGTTACTATAGTTTATGACCAGAAAAAAACAAAACACAACTACCGTACAGTAATACAAACATTTTTAATAAAATAAACATTTTTGGTAACACTTTACAATAAGGTGTCATTTGTTAACATTAGGTAATGTATTAACTAACATGAACAAACAATGAGCAATGCATTTATTACACTATTTATTAATCTTTGTTAATGTTAGTTAATGAAAATACAGTTGTTCATTGTTTATTCATGTTAGTTCACAGTGCATTAACTAATGTTAACAAACACAACTTGTGATTTTAATAATGCATTAGTAAATGCTGAAATTAACATTAAGATTAATAAGTGCTGTAGAAGTATTGTTCATTCTTAGTTCATGTTTACTAATGTTTTTAACTAACGTTAATGTTAACTAATGAATGAAAAAGTAAACGGTTCTGGAGTTATTGGAGAATTTGGCTACTTTAGTAACATTAGTTAAGTTGATGAAAGCTCACCTTTTGTTCTGACGGCAATCACAGGAAAAGACGCCAGTACTCCTCCGATGCACACAACATGACCACACGACCACAAACTTGAAAATAAAATACAAAAGATGTACTTTACGGTGGTATTTCTTAACTCAGTTTTCCTCAGTATTTGATGTTAGCTCGCGGTTTTATTTTTCATCCCTCACTGAATAGGGACCGTCTCTAAAGTTACATACAACATTGGTACACACGTTTCTAACTTAAATAGCATTTAAAGAGTATTACACTTGTGCTAAAGAGGCAGTGTACAAAAGATATTATGCTTCTCCGTTCGTTAACTTTGGCTAACTGACATTATTAACTTACCAGCTGATGTTATCATCAATGACATTCACAAGAAGAGGTTCCAAAATACACCTCCGACGTTGCAGACAAAATCTAGACTAGAAACTTGAAAAGAACAAACAAAAGTAGTACTTGAAAATACTGTTTAAAATCTCGACTGAAACAGTGTTGTTGCCTACGCACTTTACCTCAGTAATGTTATTTCATGTTAGTTCGTTGTTAAGCTTAAGTATGACTTGCCAGATTAACTAACTTGCATTAAAGGGAACCTACAGCAGAACCTAAAAATGTGTTTCTTGGTTTAACTAAGGTTTATTTTGACTAATATAGGTGACCTCAATTTACTCACCAGTCGATGTTATCACCGTTATGGCGGTGTTAATCGGCCGTCAGTCTGAAAAAAAGGCCCCAACTCCCGACAGGAAAAAGGACACGATGAATAATGTTAGTTTGCTGTTAACAAGTTAAAACATCTTAAAATATCTTAGTTTTGCATAAAACAAAAATAATATACTAACCATTTGTCCAGTTAACAGTACAACGTTTCTCTTTTGTCCTTTTACCACTGCTTCCACCAAAGAGTAAATAAGAAATCTCCCTTGCCATTGGTCAGTTTTTCGCGGGTAAGTGCACTACTGTAAATTTACAGTAGTTTACTGTAATATATATATATATATATATATATATATATATATTCCCACAATCCTTCGCAGTTTACAGTAAAATACTATATATACATTTTAAAGTATCTTACTGTACATATTACAGTAAAATACTGTTCAAATTACAAAAATCGGTTACAATGTACATATTGTGTAAATACATAGTAATTTCTGCTGTTTTTAATATTTATTATGTATTTAATATTTTAACACATTTGTTGCTGTTTAACATGTTACAAATAATTATGATAGCCGTGCTAATGTTCTTTCCTATTGCTTTTGGTTCACATTGGTCATTAAAGGAATAGTTCACCCACATGTGTGGGTTTTCAAATTTTCAAATGTGGATTTGCTGAAAATGTCCTCACCCTCAGGCCATTAAAGATGTAGATAAGTTTGTTTCTTCATCAGAACAGATTTGGAGAAATTTAGCATCGCCAAACACAATATACCAAAAAAGGAAAATACAGCTAAATGTGGCATTATAATGGGTTTATGTGGATATTATTTTAAATTCACTCCAATTAAAAATTGTTTTAATATATTTAATGTAAAATCAATCAATCCATTTAGGCCTGGTTTACAATTATACTGTTATGTTGAATGGCTATAATATGTAATTGCTCATTTTATGCAATTACTAGGGCCGGGACTCGATTAAAAAAAATAATCTAATTAATTACAGGCTTTGTAATTAATTAATCGAAATTAATCGCATTTTAATCGCATATTAATATTTGACCTGAGAACAGTGAGAAGTAAGTTTTTTCATATGGATTTTAAAATTTCCCATCCACAGGGCCAACCAAAGCGGTCTCATCAGCTTCTTTGTCCATGTTCACTGTGGTTTGTTTTTGTCTGAACGCTAGTTGGTGCTCCAGTATAATCGGAATAAAAATAAGTGCGATTAAAATGCGTTAAAAAAATTTAATGCGTTATTTTTGTGTAATTAATTAATCTAAATTAACGCGTTAAAGTCCCGGCCCTAGCAATTACACAAGTATTTAACATGAAATATTCAAAATATTATCGTCATGTTGTTTCCACATTCTTTTGGTGATTCAGTGTGAAATTATATTTATGATACAATTTAGGTTAGGTTGTCATTAATAGCGGAATTAATTACAGAATTCTGTGCAATTTATGAATTATTCTTAATCGATCAACAATCCCAGTACTTTAGTTGTATTTACATTTACAAGTACCTGCATGCAGTTATCAATGTATTAAATGTTTAATTTAATAACGTGCATTGCAGCTAAAGACATATGATATAAAGTGAGAGTGGAAGAATAAATTGGTGTAATTTATTGACGTGATGTTGAAATGCACAGATCCAGACCGTCGTGAAGAAGGTAGAAGTTCAGCCTGATTTCGAAGACACCAACAGCACTGACTATCTGTCCAATGCCACCAAACCACCCCCGATTTTCATAGACAAGAAATCTCTCCAGTTCAAGAGCGGAATGAACGTGCTGGGTAGGGCGACCATACTCACAGATATCTATAGATAATGCCTTCACTTTTCATTCATTTATTGATTGAAATCTTTGTCTTTCATTATGTTCCAGGTGTAATTGGATTCTTCATTGCTTTTGGAATTTGTATGGGCAAGATGGGAGAGAAAGCTAGGCTCATGATTGACTTCTTCAGCATACTCAATGAGATTGTGATGAAGCTGGTTATCATGATCATGTGGTCAGTTGCACTTTTTATGTCCTCTAGCTGATTACGAAGTCCAGTAATAATACGTTTTATACCGATGGACTCACATAATGGACTGACTGTATAGGTACTCTCCCTTTGGCATCGCCTGCTTGATCTGTGGAAAGATCATCTCTATCAAAGATCTGGAGGTGGTGGGCAGGCAGCTGGGGATGTACATGGTGACGGTTATTATTGGTCTGATCATCCATGGTGCCATATTCCTGCCATGCATCTACTTTGCCATTGTACGGAAAAACCCCTTCACGTTCTTCATGGGCATCTTCCAGGCCTGGATCACGGCTCTGGGCACAGCCTCTAGGTTGATATATTCATTCTATGCAGCCATGCATTTGTAAATGTTATCAAAGTGTAATATTACATGACCTGAAAGATTTTTTTTTATTATTGTTCTAAGGCTTCTCACAAAACACGCAACATGACACATAAGAAACAGTCTGGTTTGGTGTTACTGACCAGTCACCACATTTGATTTACTGTAGACTGAATAAGGAGTGAAATTTCTTTCTGTTCATCACATGAAGAGGTTGCTTCAGAAGATTTGGATTTATTTAGTCACTTTCATTTCCTTTATGGAACCTAAAACTGTTGACTTTCATTGTATGGACAAAAACAGCTGAAACATTCTTTACGTAGCTTTTTTTTTTCTTCTTCGGAAAAACAATTATACTGGTAATTGTATTGGCAAATATCATCTAGCACTATTTATCATTGCGTGTCTGTGCGTGCTTCAATACATGGTATATGAGCACACAAATGTTAAATGGGTCATGAACTACCTTTATTATTTTTTACTGTTCTCTGAGGTCCACTTATAATGTTATCAAGATTTTTACATCGAAAACATCATAACTGAGAAGTAATAGGCTATTTTCTGTCCTGTTGTTGACCTCCTCATCAGAACGCTCTGTTTGAATAGATGTGGAGGATTGTAGACTATGAAGTAAACGCCCACTCCTATGATTGGCAAACACTTCTGTATGTTTGACAGCGTACATATTTCACAGATGGACGCTGCTGTGATTTAGGCCAAAAACGCATAAATAACTCAATACATATCAAACGATTTGTAATAACAGACAAAGCAATAGTGATCACGTAATGAAAACAGTTACTCACTTGTGTTGTGACATTACTGCTGGATTCAATATAGTCACACAACATCGTCTTTTAGTTTCAATCTTTCTGAAAATCCTGCATCCAATTGTTCCTTGTTTATAAAAGAATCTGCTTCAATCAGTAACAGATCTTACTGACACGGTCTGGATCTTCATTAAGAATAAAGTTCATCCACACTTTCCTAACGTTGGGATCAGAAGGAAGGCAATGCATATACTGTTTTTCCACAGCTTGGCACTGTATAACAACACAGATTAATATTTAAACCAATGATAGTTATATATATATATATGATTTTGGGTGGGTTTCCAACATAAACGATGATTAATTCTGCTTAAAATAAGACAGCCACACAACTTCTTGTTTTTTTTTACTTGTATTTCTTTCATTTGAAATGATAATAGAGAAACAATACACATTTGGCACCAAACACATCAGTGATAATATCAATCACAGCCCACTTGTTCATCTGAAATGAAATATTGACCCATTTTGATCAAAATATTAATCAAGTCCTTGTGTGCGAAAACACTATATGTGTAAGTCAATGAAACCAGTCTTATCTGCGTTTATGTTAGACACTGAAGGAGTCCAGTAGAGGTGTCGACTGAAGTAAACGTTGTCCTTGAATCACAATTATAATGTGTATTGTAGAGCGGCAAAGCACTCCTTAACATAACTCCATGGAAGAGAAAGAATCAGGTTGACTTTAGTCCTTGTCAACGCCACCAACGAAGATTCCAATTCAATCCACAACACTGTCATATGTATCAAGCATAACATAGACAAAAACCCTTCTACAAACATTTGCCTCTCTCTTAAACACTATAAACAGGCAGTGATGTAGAATTGGTATGCATATCTAAAAAGGCAGTGATGTAGAATCGGTGGGTGGGGCTAAATAGGCAGGAATGTAGAATCAGTGGGCGGGGCTAAACAGACAGTGATGTAGAAGCAGGCGTTTATCTTCTTCTGTGGAGGCGGTGTTTATACACACTATTACATCAAAGAGTAGAACATTCCACAAGCTGTCGTTTTGGCAGACAGCCTTCAATATAAGCTGTTTTTAGATTAATGAGAAAGTTTTGAGTTCTGAAACTTACAGGATCTTTTTTTATGGTACTGTGACCTCTTTATATGTCAAAAGATCAAGGGAATTTTGGTTTCTCAGTTCATGACCCCTTTAAAGTACATACATTTATATATATTGCAACATAACCACAAGCAATAATATATTATCTGAGTAAGAATTGTTTTCCTCTTCTTCTTCTTCTAGCGCTGGCACTCTGCCCGTAACGTTCCGGTGTCTTGAGGAAAACCTTGGTATTGACAAGAGAGTTACACGTTTTGTGCTTCCTGTTGGAGCAACGATTAACATGGACGGAACGGCCCTCTATGAGGCTGTGGCTGCCATTTTTATTGCCCAGATGAACGGAATTTATTTAGATCCTGGTCAAATCATCACTGTCAGGTAAGACAGAAGAGGCTACTTTTCAAAAATATATAATATGACGTAACATCCACCTAATTACTTAATGTACTGTGCACCAACTGAATGTTTCAGATAGGTGGAGCTGAGAATAAATCATGTATTAAGCATATTTTCCTGGGTTTTTGTTGGTAATTATAATCAACTATATTATTTCCTATCCACAGCAGTGACATAGCACCAATTATTGCTGCTGCTTCTTCTTTTTTAACAAAGCAATAAGTTAATCAAATCTAGCCCACTATCAAAACAATACACATTCTGACTGCTGACACATTACATTGGTGTATAATTTATCTACATGCTGTTAACATTTCTTCTACAGCAGGGGTGTTCACATCAATGATACTACAAGAGTTTCTTGTAATGATTTTTACATTAGTTGGAAATGTCTTATCAGAAGTTTATGTTGGATGCCTTTCATAGAGTCTGAAGCTATGGGATCTCCCTCCAGGTGTGATGATTTTCTAAAGCCTCTATATAGAAGCATGTCAGTTCTTTGGATGATGGCGCTAACACCGCCCACTGAGACATAGTGTCACTGATGCCTCAAAAGGACATGCTAGTACCGTCACAACTCTAGAATGCTGTGCTTTCATGGACTTGTTGAACTGTTCACACTTTGATCCCAGATAACAAATAACCGTTGAAACAATGTTGAATGAATGAATGAGGGATTTATATAGTGTTTTATTGTGTATTACTGTACACCCAAAGTGTTTTACAATCATGTGGGGGGGATCTCTCCTCAACCAGCCACAGAGCTCACGACACACCAGCTACAGGTGGAGAGGAGACAGAGGGATAGAGCCAATTAAGTGGATGGGGATTATTAGGAGTCCATGATTGACAATGGCCAGTGGAGGGAATTTGGTTACACCCCTACTCTTTACGAGAAGTGCCATGGGATTTTATTTTTTAGGTGTCCCCAAAGAGTCAGGACCTCAGTTTAACGTCTCATCCGAAACAGTGTTTTTTTTACAGTGTAGTGTTTCTGTCACTATTCTGGGGCATTAGGACCTACACAGACCAGGGTGAGCACCTCCTGCTGGTCTCACTAACACCTCTTTCAGCAGAATGTTGATATGTAGACGCTAACTGCATTGAATTAATGTTGCAAAGTGATATTGGTTTAGTATCACTTTTGCACCTGCAATTAATGATGAAACAATGTCGAACCCTAACCCTAAATAAAAAAGCAAAAAAAAAAAAGCAATGAATCAATCTTACCTTTTTTATTACTCAAATAATTATTTTTGTATTTTTTAGTGCTCAAATAAATCTGTCTATTATTTTATAATTGAAAAACTATGCAGGAACATGTATAATGACTAAAATAGCTTGTATAATTCTGCAATCCATTTGGTGGTTATTTTTCCTCAAACAGGGGGGTGGGGGGACTATAAATAGTTTCAGAAAAAATATTGCAGGAATCTCATTTTTCATGGTATCTTCTTCAAATTTGAAATATGAACTTATGAGACACATGGCTTTCGATCCATTACTTTTCTGGATTGCTCCAGGACTTATTTCATGTATTTGTATATGAAATAAAAAAACATTCAGTGTGGAAAAATATTTTTCAAGGCACGTCAGTGCCTATAACTTTTTATCTTTTTGAGCATTATCAACTCTGGATGATAGATAGTAAAGCCCAGAGTCTCTTCTTTCCAAAGATACCTAATTTGTTTGTGTAAGCACACTTTGTCACAAACTGTTACCATTTTAATTTAGGTAGGTTATTTTCACCTGCGAGGCCACAAATGGGGGTGAAGGTTAACAGGATACCAGAAGGCGTGTGAAATACGTCACATTATTAATCAAACAAGACTTATTTCATCAAAATTTTTACATCAATCTCAACCAAGATGATGGGATGAAATCTCAACATTGTATCAGTGTCACCTTGCTATCTGGGATATTATTTAAAAACGAAAGTGCTTCACTGAGGCTCTTTTTTCCTGAGGAAAGAAGGGCAATTGGCTATCCTCTATCACTCTAGTTATGCAATTATTCAGGCACTGCATTAGCTAGAGTTTTGCAGATCCGATGCTGAGCTCAAGGCTATGAAGAGTCAGTCTCTGGCTCTTCCCAGACCGTCGCTCCATGATTGTAAATTCCTGTGTTAAGGCAGATACTCATTCTTTGTTGGAGAAAGGAGCCAAAGGGAATGGAAATGCCTCTTTCCCAGAAACAATCCCTTAATTTTCAGTCTGTATTTTCTTGTGCTGAAAAAGGATGACTGATTGTGGCCAATCCTGCGCTTGCAACTGCTGGACTTCACACTCAAGATGTGGAATTGAGAAAAGTTGACAAAAGATTTTATAGGTCTGTGTCATGCTCTGTTGGTTTTTATGGCAGCAGTTATACAGGCGAATCTAATCCATGTAATCCATGTTCAATGGGCATCCGTTCCTATTGGCATACACACTGCAGACTCAGAGTTATGTGCATATGTTATATGACTGTTCGACTTATATCGTGCAAGCATCACCAGATTTTGACTTAAAGAGTCCGAAAAAGTCACCGCAAAATGATGATGACAGATGCCTCATTATTGTGTTGGGACAGGTTTGCAAAGGGTGCCTGGCCTGTGGAGTCTGGAGGGAATAAATTAATACATTTGGGAAATTCCTCTTCTCTTGAAGTTTAAGGGACAATCTTGTACCTTCTCCTGGAGAAGTGGAGGTTGGACTTGGGGCTCCCAAAGGGGCCATGTCAATGGTCTGACTATCTCTAAGTTAAGAATGTCTCTTTGGCTAGTTTCAGTGATCCAGTGTCTTATAAGTTACAAGAGTTGCCCTGCCTTGTGATAACCCAGACTTATTCTACTTAATAAAATGGCCCTGGGCTGTGGAGAGGAGCTTAAAGCAGCATCTGTCAATTAACTGTTGTGATTCTTTATGGCTTTAGATGTAGTCACTCCTGGGTGGAGTTCTTTAAATGTGAGTTACTACCACAGTGTCTTGTCCCCTAATTTAGGTAACTATGGTTATAGTCTTGACCCAAACATTTTACTTTGATACTAGATATGGTGATGACAGTGCCATAATGATCTGTGCATTTTGCTGTTTGTTTATACATAAAAATAAATAAATAAATAAAATATACTTAAAAAATGACAATGTATATTTAGAATGCAACAATGCAAAATACAGTTTGATGGTCTGTTTCAGTTTCAGTTTCATTTTACTACTGTTCTTCCAAAATGGATGTACCACAAAGCTTGTATTTTAAAAAGGCAAGACTCTTATACTACATTTTAAGGTGTACTGGAGAAATGAGGCCTATGTGTTCAGTAACGTTTTAGTCAAAATTCAGAACATCGTTGTCCTTTTTTAAGCAGTAGGTTGTTCTTTTAATTTTTAGTTGTTCTGGACAAGATTTTCTACTAAATGCTTTATGTGTAAATCTGAATGAAACTAAAGTGCTTGCCTTCCCATCATTTAGTCTTACGGCAACACTTGCCAGCGTTGGGGCAGCGAGTATCCCCAGTGCCGGACTGGTCACCATGTTACTCATTCTGACAGCTGTTGGACTTCCTACTCAAGATATCAGTCTGCTGGTGGCTGTTGACTGGCTTCTGTGAGTAGTCTGATTCTAGAACTATTTGATCCCAATTGGGACTTTTAAATATTCGATGACAGCACTCCCTGCATATTTCATATTTAAGG
Organism: Barbus barbus; assembly: GCF_936440315.1. Taxonomy (NCBI): domain Eukaryota; kingdom Metazoa; phylum Chordata; class Actinopteri; order Cypriniformes; family Cyprinidae; genus Barbus; species Barbus barbus. The sequence continues at coordinate 786,423 of NC_136728.1, read as the reverse complement.
TGATCCTACTCTTGTTCAGGAAATGTATGTGACTGCTGAACAGAGCCTTCCATCTTTTTTTGTTTTTTCTCCTCAGGGATCGTTTCCGTACCTCAGTTAATGTGGTTGGAGACTCGTATGGGGCTGGCATCGTCTACCATCTGTCCAAGGCAGAGCTGGATGCTCTAGACGCCCAACATGGGAAGTCTGATGACATAGAGATGATGACCAAGCCCCAGTCCTACTATGATGACCTCAAAAACCATCATGAAAACAACTCCAACCAGTGCGTCTATGCTGCTCAAAATTCAATCTTATTAGATGATTGCAAGGTACAAGTCACGCTTATGGACGTAGAGACATCTACATAACACATCCCTGCATGCTCTACATGTCTCTTTTCTGATATCTTTTGTATGTTTGCACATATGTATATGCACAAACATGTATGTGTGCATGTACATACATGGTAGCTACAGTATAATTGCATATGTACTCATATTTCTTTGCTTCTTTTCCTGGAGCATATTTTGAGCATATTACAACATAATATTGTATGTTTTTGTTGTTTTTTTTTGTTTTTTTTTTATCTCAGTGCATCAAAATCTATATCAAATCAATGAATTCATTATTATTTTAACCATGAACTCTGCAGTTAGTAGCTTTTTTCCTACATTAGTTATTTAAATGTTATGTGCAGTTGAACTAAATTCAGTTGAGATAATCAGCTAAAAGCTATACCAATCAAAGCTCCTTTCCACCAGCAGGCCGAATATTCAGGGTTTGGTGTGGAGCGGTTTTACTTGAGCATGATACGAATGCAAACCATTAGCAAATCTGGCTGCATAAAACCTGCAGTGATGTGATAATGTGTTTAGTGCAGTACACTATTATTCTACAAGGCTTTTTCTTCAATTAGCTAGCTCATTAAAACTCATATATCAATATAGGACTCATATAATATTGTGTCCCTACGGGGGGCAAAGAGGGGGCATTGCCCTCCCAGAAATAATTTTTGCCTCCCCAGTTTTCTTAATCAGCTTTAATTATTTAGATTGGGAATAGATCATTATTTTGAGGAGCATGTGCACACCGTCTGAGCGCAAATGATGCATTTTGATTTGCGCAGATTGATCAGCGTCTGACTTGAAGCAGTGCGTGTCATCAAATTAGGCAACAACAAGAGCGATTCGAGCAGACACTGATTACGGTCATCACAGTTTCTCTGGCCCGGCTGGCTACATAAGCTCTGATGACCTCTAATTCATGATTTACCAGACTTAGCGTTTTTCATTTTGTGCTTTAAAATAACAAACTCTTAAAAATGATAAAACTATAAAAATGATAGTTATATTAATATCATGGGCGCCTGCAGGATTTCTTCCGAGGGTACGCACTTATAAGAATTACCCGAGCCTGTCTTCCACTTCTCCCAAAACAGCTTATACTAGCTACTGTTATTAATATAGTTCAGTTTTGTATGTAATGGAAAAGTGATTGTTTAGTTTTTTTTCATAAAGTTAATTTAGGAAAATGATTGGAGCATTTTTTGTTTGTTAAATGCATTTTTTAAGCAAGGACCAAGCAGCCAGCAGCAGCAGTGAGTTAATCATTGTGTTTGATTAATTTAGCCGTATCAAATCATCACGACTTGCCTAAAATAAAATCTTTAGATATAAAACAGTTCAAGCATATCACAATATTAGTTTAAATATTTAACCTACAGTATATAAATGTGTGCTGTTAGACGCATATCCAACAGTTTGTGTGGAGAGTGTAAGCCGCGCTCTGCAGGACACGCCAGCACTTGCATTTTTTTCTTACAGTAGAAACAACTTAAAATAGCCTACACCGTAATTTTAGCTCATTATGGTAAGAGTAATACATCATTCGGAACTTTAAATGGTCTACTTTTATTTGTGTGCATTCACAATATCAACAAAACATTGTGCTTTTATAAAATAGCCTAAATGGGAAAACAGAGGATGCGCTTTCTGCGCTCTTGAACAGGAGCGCTTCACAATGATGAACCGAAACTCAGCAAAATTAACTCCCAGATATGATAAACATATCTATAGAAAGCTTTAACTTACCATTTTAAAATGAAATAATTCAAATCAAAAGCAAAAACCTTTTCATTATGTAATCCATGAAGACGCATTTCTCTCTAAAGGCACTTACAATGAGGAGAAGGCGAGTCATTTTTTTCATCACCATGACACCGTCTAAAATATAAAAAAATGGAAAAGCCTAAAACAGGCCCGCTTATAATTTGCGTTTATTTTATAATTTTATACAATTAAAAAATAAAACTGAAATTATAATGGCATATGTAAAACTTTGTCCTTTAATTGTATAGCTGCGTGTATTTTCTGATATTTATGTTGCTCTGTCCTGAATACCTTAAAATTTAAAGGATTAGTTTAACTAGCTACTTATAGCCTACTATTTCTACAAACTAAACAAAAGGGGAATTAAGAATGAAAGAGTAGACCAGTCCTCCTGAGTCTATCTTTTTTTTTCTTTTTTTTTTGTGTATAATAGACAGAATGCCTGCTCCTGTTTTCTGCTGTCTGTTGTGCTTGCATGCTCTGGAAGCAAAAAATAACTTAACAAAAACTAACCCAGTTTATCAAAAATGCAATCCATTGTAGAAGCCTTGCAAATTAACCATTCATAAATGCTTGTATTATTGTTGTACCTTGCTATTTATATATATACATACAGGTCCTTTTCAAAAAATTAGCATATTGTGATAAAGTTCATTATTTTCTGTAATGTACTGATAAACATTAGACTTTCATATATTTTAGATTCATTACAACACAACTGAAGTAGTTCAAGCCTTTTATTGTTTTAATATTGATGATTTTGGCATACAGCTCATGAAAACCCAAAATTCCTATCTCAAAAAATTTGCATATTTCATCCGACCAATAAAAGAAAAGTGTTTTTAATACAAAAAAAGTCAACCTTCAAATAATTATGTTCAGTTATGCACTCAATACTTGGTCGGGAATCCTTTTGCAGAAATGACTGCTTCAATGCGGCGTGGCATGGAGGCAATCAGCCTGTGGCACTGCTGAGGTGTTATGGAGGCCCAGGATGCTTCGATAGCGGCCTTAAGCTCATCCAGAGTGTTGGGTCTTGCGTCTCTCAACTTTCTCTTCACAATATCCCACAGATTCTCTATGGGGTTCAGGTCAGGAGAGTTGGCAGGCCAATTGAGCACAGTAATACCATGGTCAGTAAACCATTTACCAGTGGTTTTGGCACTGTGAGCAGGTGCCAGGTCGTGCTGAAAAATGAAATCTTCATCTCCATAAAGCTTTTCAGCAGATGGAAGCATGAAGTGCTCCAAAATCTCCTGATAGCTAGCTGCATTGACCCTGCCCTTGATAAAACACAGTGGACCAACACCAGCATCACTGACTGTGGGTACTTGACACTGGACTTCAGACATTTTGGCATTTCCCTCTCCCAGTCTTCCTCCAGACTCTGGCACCTTGATTTCCGAATGACATGCAAAATTTGCTTTCATCCGAAAAAAGTACTTTGGACCACTGAGCAACAGTCCAGTGCTGCTTCTCTGTTCAAAAGTGGCTTGACCTGGGGAATGCGGCACCTGTAGCCCATTTCCTGCACACGCCTGTACACGGTGGCTCTGGATGTTTCTACTCCAGACTCAGTCCACTGCTTCCGCAGGTCCCCCAAGGTCTGGAATCGGTCCTTCTCCACAATCTTCCTCAGGGTCCGGTCACCTCTTCTCGTTGTGCTGTGTTTTCTGCCACACTTTTTCCTTCCCACAGACTTCCCACTGAGGTGCCTTGATACAGCACTCTGGGAACAGCCTATTCGTTCAGAAATTTCTTTCTGTGTCTTACCCTCTTGCTTGAGGGTGTCAATGATGGCCTTCTGGACAGCAGTCAGGTCGACAGTCTTCCATGATTGCGGTTTTGAGTAATGAACCAGGCTGGGAGTTTTTAAAAGCCTCAGGAATCTTTTGCAGGTGTTTAGAGTTAATTAGTTGATTCAGATGATTAGGTTAATAGCTCATTTAGAGAACCTTTTCATGATATGCTAATTTTTTGAGATAGGAATTTTGGGTTTTCATGAGCTGTATGCCAAAATCATCAATATTAAAACAATAAAAGGCTTGAACTACTTCAGTTGTGTTGTAATGAATCTAAAATATATGAAAGTCTAATGTTTATCAGTACATTACAGAAAATAATGAACTTTATCACAATATGCTAATTTTTTTAAAAGGACCTGTATATATTAATTAAAAAAAGACGTTTTGTTATAGAGTCATAGAGCAGTTTGTGTATTTGTCATTGAGCATTCTATATATATATATATATTATATATACAGGTCAAATGGTTTTAGTGTCAAGGTATACGGTATGTATCTTGGAGCACAGAATTCTAAATGACAGAAACAAAACTATTCATCACTATGCAATGTTTTATAGTAAAAATTAAACAACTGCATATACTGTATATTTCCTGAATGAAATAGAGTTAATCTAAAAAAGTGGCCAAAAGCAGAAGTGTTTGCCACTGTAAGCAGAGCCTGTAGTTTACACAGTGAGTTTTTAAAAGCTCAGCTGTCAATGAATTGTGCTCATAAACGGCTGTTGAGATGGTATTCTCACTTGAAACTAAGTCGAAGCTTTGACCCAGAAACATTACTATCGGTCAATATCGGTCAATATGATGGTAACAACACAAAGGAGCAATACAATATTGTTCCACTATCCGGATCACTTTCAGAACCGAAAGGTAAAAACAGCCAACTGTCCGACTTTTACATTTTACATTCAAAATATCTTTTTGGTTGCATTTGTTTGCTGAAAGGAGTGTACACTGTAAAAAATTTACCTGTAAATTAATGGTAAAATACTGGCAGCAGGGTTTCCAGCTGTGTACCGTAATTTTACATTTTCATTACCGTAATCTAAATTACAACTTCTCTGTAATTTAACAGTAAAATACTGGCAGCAGGGTTTCCAGCTTTGTACTCCTTTGTAATCCTGCAGTTTCATTACTGTATTCTAAGTTACGTATTATTTAACTTTAATATCTATATATGTACTTGTACAAATAAACTGGTATTGCAATATTTAATGTATAATATTTTCCCAAGAAAAAAAAAAACAGGATCAAGAGGGTACAACTTACAGCACAACTTTTATTGACATTTTAGTGACAATCTGAATACTTTTACAAAAAAGCAAATCATAACTGAACCAATAGAATAATCAGTCTTTTTGTGATTCAAGATTCAAGATTTTTATTTGTCACATACACAATTATACAGAGTATAACCAGCAGTGAAATGTAAGTCAGGTCCGCTCCAAGGACAGTGCAATTATATAGAATACAATTATTAAGAAAAAGAAAAGTAGAAAAATAAAAGAAAAAAATATAGATATAAATCTAAATGTGCAGGTCAGTATGTTGTTGACTTAAATAGTAATAAAGAGGAATGTGCAAAAAGAATGTGCAAAAACATTGTACAGGGTATTTAAATAGCAGCAATATGAGGTAGAGAAAAATTATGAATAGTGAAGTGAAGTGAAGTGAAGTGACATTCAGCCAAGTATGGTGACCCACACTCGTAATTCGTGCTCTGCATTTAACCCATCCAACGTGCACACACACAGCAGTGAACACACACACACACTGTGAACACACACCCGGAGCAGTGGGCAGCCATTTATGCTGCGGCGCCCGGGGAGCAGTTGGGGGTTCGGTGCCTTGCTCAAGGGCACCTCAGTCGTGGTATTGAGGGTGGAGAGAGCGCTGGACATTCACTCCCCCCACCTACAATTCCTGCCGGCCGGAGACTCGAACCCGCAACCTTCGGATTACAAGTCCGACTCTCTAACCATTAGGCCACGACTTCCCCCATTGATATAGTGGTATATACATGGAGTCAAGTGATGTTATGACACAGAGTTAGAGTTTAGGAGCCTGATGGCCTGGGGAAGAAGCTCCTCCTAAGTCTCTCAGTTTTTGCCATCAGGCTACGGAAGTGCTTACCAGATGGAAGCAAAGTAAATAGTCGTTTACCAGGGTGATTAGAGTCCTTGATGATTTTGACAACTCTATTTTTGCAGCGTTTGAGGTAGATGTCCTGCAGAGAGGGGAGAGCAGACCCTGGGATGCGCTCAGCTAAGTGCACAACTCTCTGTAGTGCTTTGCAGTCCTGATTGGAGCTGTTTCCATACCACACTGAGATGCACTGAGTCAATACACTTTCTATGGTCCCTGAAAAGAAAGTTTTCAGGATTGCTGGTCTGACCCTGAATTTCCTCAGCTGTCGCAGATGGTACAGTCTTTGCCTGACTTTCTTAACCTGTGTTTGGATGTGTGTAGTCCAAGTCAGGTTCTCGTAGATGTTTTACACCGAGGTACTTGAAGCTACTCACCCTCTCCACAGGGGTCCCACTGATCATAAGAGGAGTGTAGGCCTGCTGCTGTCTCTTCCTAAAGTCCACGATCAGCTCTTTAGATTTGCTCACATTCAGAGAGAGACAGTTGTCCTGGCACCATGATGTGAGTCTCTCTACCTCATCCAAGTATGCAGTCTCATCGTTGTTGGAGATGAGGCCCAGAACCACTGTATCATCAGCGAATTTGATAATAGATGTGGAGCTGTGAGAGGACACGCAGTCATGCGTATAGAGAGAGTAGAGCAGGGGACTCAGGACACAGCCCTGTGGGGCTCCTACGTTTGAGGTGAACTGGCCAACTTTCACCACTCGAGGTCTGCCGGTGAGGAAGTCTTGAATCCAGTCACAGAGTGAGGAGTTTAGGCCGAGGTCTGTGAGTTTAGAGGCCAGCTTGATAGGGACTATAGTATTGAAAGCTGAGCTATAATCAATGAATAGCAGCCTTACATAATTCCCATTGTTGCTGTTTAAGTGTGTGAGGGAAGAGTGGAGGACGTGAGAGATGGCATCGTCCGTAGATCTGTTTGGGCGATAGGCAAACTGAAGGGGGTCATAAGTATCGGGTATGGAGGAGCAAATGTGGCTCTTTACAAGTCTCTCAAAAACCTTCATGACTATTGATGTGAGGGCAACTGGGCGATAGTCATTCAGGCAAGAGGGTTTATTGTACTTTGGCACAGGGATAATGATGGAGGTAGGAACCACGGAGGTAGCAAGGGACTCATTAAAGATGGAAGTGAACAAACCAGCGAGCTGATTGGTGCAGGACCTCAGAACACGGCCGGTTATACCATCAGGTCCGGCTGCTTTCCTGATGTTCACTTTCTTTAGCGCCCTCCGGTTCGACACGGTGATTACAGGATCATCGCTGCTCTGCCTGCTGCTTCCTGACGCGCTGGACGGCAGAGACGCCCCGCTGCCGTTGCAATTGAAGCGGCCATAGAAGGTGTTTAACTCGTCGGCCAGCAACGGATCTGCTCTCACCTCAGCGGAGGATTTGTTTCTGAAGGCACAGATGGCCCTCAGTCCCTGCCACATCCGTCGAGAGTCATTAAACTGGAAATGAGACTCAATTCTCTCTCTGTATCTGTGTTTAGCGGATCTTACTGCGCGTCGGAGAGCATAGCACGATCCTTTGTAGTCGCTCATATTCCCGGACAGAAGAGCCTCATTGTAAGCGGCAGTGCATGTGTTAACCGCAGCACGGATTGTTCTGTCCACCCACGGTTTCTGCTTGGAGAATGTCCTTATCGTTATTGTTTCTGTAGCTTGCTCGGTTAGCGTGTTTACAAAGCTTAATGCTACATCCGTGAACTCGCTGACGTCAGATGAACTCGCCCAGAACATGTCCCAGTCGACGTCATCAAGAGCCGCCTGCAGCATAGCCTCTGAGTGGAAGGACCAGCACGTCACTACTCTCTGCACCGGAGGATCTTGAACGAGCCTTTGTTTATATTCCGGTGTGAGGAAAATGGCGGCATGGTCCGATTTGCCAAAAGCCGGGTAGTGAGCGGGCTTTGTAGGCATTCTTGAACTGAGTGTAGCAGTGTTCGGTCCTCTAGTAAGTTCGAAATGACCTGCCTGAGGTTGGCTTTGTTAAAGTCTCCCGCGATGATAAAGGCAGCGTCAGGATGTAGCCGCTGAGCACATCGTGAAGTTTAGACAAAGCCAAGCTGGTGTCCGTCTGTGGTGGAATGTACACAGCAGTAACAATGATCGATGAAAACTCCCGGGGCAGATAAAATGGGCGGCAAATAATCGAAAGATGTTCCAGATGAGGCGAGCAGGAACGCGACAGAATGGAGATATTCCTGGGGTCACACCATTTCTTTGTAATCATGAAACATACTCCTCCACCCCTGGATTTACCGGCCTCTGCTGTTCTGTCCGTCCGAAAAACAGAGAAGTTATCACTACAGCATTACAGCAGTGTCCGGGACCGAGCGCGTGAGCCATGTTTCTGACAAACAAAGGATGTTACAGTCCCTAATGTCCCGTTGGAAACTAATCCTGGCTCTAAGATCGCCCATCTTATTCTCCAAGGATTGGACATTTGCGTGCAGAATGCTCGGAAGAGGAGGACTGTGAGCCCTTTTCCTGAGTCTATCTCGAATCCCAGCGTGTTTCCCGCGGTGTTTCTTGATCCTTTGCCTCGGGGGGTTATTGTTCATCTCTGCGTTCCGAAGAATCTCCAAAGGCCATGCTGGATTCGTGGCTAAAGTGTCCTGAAACAGGTTGGTGTAGCGGTTTCCAATGTCCAAAAGTGTTTCTATGTTATAAGTGATCAGTGCCGACATGAAATGTGTTAAAAGAGAAAGTAAAAGTAAGTAAAAAAGTAAGTTAAAGCAAAATCTCAGCAAAGCGGCCAGTACGGCGTCCGAACACAGCGGCGCCATTTTGAACACTCAAAATGTTTCCATAAAAACAGCCTTTAAGAAATAGTAAACAGTGTACTCCATGTGACTCCAGTGGCATAAACTCAATTTTATGAAGCCACGTGAGTGCTTTGTTTGAAAAAAATACGTTGCGTCCGGGGTACGTGCTGATGATCTGGTGGACAGTCCAGCGGAGTGGCAGGAGGCGTTGGGGTGGCGACTGGTGGAGAAGTCCATTGGATCGGGCTGGTGATGAGCTCTGCGGGAATGATTTTCTCTGTCTGTTCCGGTGCCTCTTCGGGTGCATGAATACGGGATAGGGCATCAGCTTTGACATTACGTGGGCCTGGGCGATAGGAAATCTTAAAATGGAATCGGGTGAAGAATAATGTCCATCGGGGCCTGACGGGGATTGAGTCGTTTAGCATCACGGAGATATTGTACATTTTTATGGTCGGTTAGTACCAGAAAGGGATGTGCTGCTCCCTCCAACCAGTGCCTCCACTCCTCTAGAGCCAACTTAATAGCCAGGAGTTCACGATTGCCGATGTCGTAGTTTCTCTCCGCTGGGCTGAGTTTCCGGGAGAAGAAAGCGCATGGATGGAGCTTAGGAGGAGTCCCCTGCTGCTGAGAGAGAACCGCTCCTACTCCCGTGGTTGAGGCGTCAACTTCCACGACGAAAGGGAGTTCCGGGTTGGGATGGACAAGGAGCGGTGCGCTGGTGAATGCCTTCTTGAGAAAATTTTCAGCTTTGAGGTACACGTGGAACTTTCTTAACTGTTTGAGGACCTCTGCAACATGCTGGCGATGTTCGGCCAGGCTCCGGGAGTAGATTAGGATGTCGTCAATATACACGATGACGAAGTGATGGAGAATGTAACCTTGCTTCAAGGCCTCCTCAATGTACTCCTCCATGGCCTTCTGTTCTGGAAGTGACAGAGGATAGATCTTGCCGCGGGGCACTGACTCACCCGGAATGAGGTCGATAGCACAGTCCCATGGCCGATGTGGTGGTAGCTGTGCAGCTCTCTTAGGGCAGAAAACGTCGCTAAAGGGGGTATAACATGATGGAATCTCGACAGACTTCTTCTCAACGGGACTCTCGATGGAGGTGGAGTGAATGGGTAATGGAACAGGAACCGAAGGCTAGGGCAGAGGGAGGTCCGGGAAACATCGAGAGAAACAGCTGTCACCCCACTTTACGACTTCACCCGTGCTCCAAGAGAGGATGGGGTTATGCTGCACCAGCCAAGGACGTCCGAGAATGATATCCACAGTGGAGCCCTCCAGAACCAGCAAATGCAGTGTTTCAATGTGAAGTAGCCCCATCTGGAGTTGAATGGGCCCCACACTGGTTTTGACGTGACGTCGAGTGAGCGGTTTTCCAGTTATGGATTGGATCTGATAGGTGGTTTCAGTGGCCGAGGTCGGGAGTCGGAGCTGGCGGCAGAGACTTCCGGCAATGAAATTGCCCGCTGAGCCGGAGTCAAGGAGGACAGATACTGAAAGAGTGACATTAGAGGCAGTAAGTTGAGTGCATGTGGAGAGAGGATTCATTATCCTTAGAGAGTGTTGAATAGCACTCACCATGGGCCGCGGAGGACGAAGGGCACACGCCAGGATCATGTGTGCATTAGCTCCACAGTATAAACATAGCCCCTACCTAAGCCGTCTCTGCCGCTCAGCCGGTGATAAATGGGAGGAGTCGGTTTGCATAGGTTCTGGAAGGCTACTGTTCTCTGGCCGGCGATCGGGAGGAGTAGCAATGGCTATGAACAGGTCTGGCTTACATGATGCCATGCGGTTGGAACAGCGAGTGGTAAGTTGAATGAATCGCTCGAGTTCCATGGAGTAGACTGTTCAGTTGAAAACATCTGTGGCTGTAACTCAGTGATTAGAGAACACTGCAGTAAGAAGCCATTGTACTCCTCCGCCGCGCCAGAGGAGGGCGCTGGTCGGGCCATGGGACTGGCGAATACGGTGGGTGAAGGAGAGCTGGTGATGTTGACAGAAGACAGTGGTACTGGAGCGGAGGGTGCCGGTGGTGCTGGTGGGTTGAGCAATACCCATTTAAGGGAATCCACAAGCTCCTGGAAGGGATCTTGGACGCTCATCCTGCCACTTCAGTCTTGGTCCGATCTTCTGTTACGTGAGTACAGATCTGGACACAGGGGTGAGTATGAACAATGAATGGTTTATTAAATAGGTAGATCAGAAATGAAGACGGGGAACTTGAGGTGAGTAATCCAACACTGAGTTTGTCCAGGGAGGTGAATACTGGGAGTAACAGGAATCCTTTGCCTTTCAGGAACTTGTGGAGATGGGAACCAGGAGAACGGGAGGACCAGAGAACTGGGAGCACACACCTCAGCGTAGGGGATGGAGCTGCAGATGGAATGCACGACTGAAGGAAGAGAATTCAGGTAAGTAACACAGGTAAGTCACTTGGTTAGTATCAGGCGATAGTACCAGTAGGTAGAGTCCACTTCGTATTAACGAGATCGGACAATGGATGAAGCTGAGGTGAGTGCTTATAAACCGTGCTTGATTGGTGAGGTGATGTGTGACAGATGCAGGTGATTAGTACTCAGGAGAGGTTGTGCGTTGTGACTGGTTGAACCTGACCGACTTGTAACAGATGACTGGACACACTCACAAATAACACGGTCCTCTAGGCTTATCATCCATCGTACAACATTTTCTCTCCTCTGCCATACCCAGAATAAAAACAGCAAAAAATAAATAAATAATAATAATAATAATAATTAATATCACTGCTATGCTGATGACACTCAACTCTACCTCTCATTCCATCCTGATGATCCGACGATAGCTACTCGCATCTCTGCGTGTCTAACAGACATTTCTTGCTGGATGATGGACCATCACCTTCAACTTAACCTAGCTAAGACAGAACTGCTTGTAATTTCAGCTAACCCATCGCTTCATCACAATCTCAGCTTCCAGTTAGGCTCATCTACCATAACTCCTTCAAAAACAGCCAGAAACCTTGGAGATGTGATTGATGATAAGCTGAATTTCTCAGACCACATTGCTAAAACTGCCCGGTCCTGCAGATTTGCATTATATAATATTAAGAAGATCAGGCCCTTTCTCTCGGAACATGCAACACAACTCCTTGTTCAGGCTCTTGTTCTGTCCAGACTTGACTATTGCAATGCTCTCTTGGCAGGTCTTCCAGCCAATTCTATTAAACCTCTACAATTAATCCAAAATGCCGCTGCAAGATGAATCTTTAATGAGCCGAAAAGAACGCACGTCACGCCTCTGTTCATCAATTTGCACTGGCTACCAATAGCTGCTCGCATTAAATTCAAGGCATTAATGTTTGCCTACAGAACCACCACTGGCTCTGCACCCCTTTACCTAAATTCTTTACTTCAGACTTATGTGCCCTCTAGAAGCTTGCGTTCTTCAAGTGAACAACGAATTATTGTACCATCCCAAAGACACAGAAAAACACTTTCAAGGACTTTTTCATTAACTGTTCCCATCTGGTGGAATGACCTGCCCAACTCAATCCGAGCAGCGGATCTTCAAGAAACGGCTAAAAGCTCATCTGTTCCATCTTTACTTGACCCTCTAACTCTAGCACTATCTATTCTAATTGTATTTTATCTATGTCTTTTTATTAAAAAATAACAATAATAATAATAATTATCTGTACTGCGTTAGGCTAACCAAGACTTGTAATAGCACTTGCACGTTGTTGCTCTTTTGTTGGTTTTGATTGCTTCTTATGTCCTCATTTGTAAGTCGCTTTGGATAAAAGCGTCTGCTAAATGACTAAATAAATAAATAAATAAATAATAATAATAGAAGAAATATATATATATATATATATATATATATATATATATATATATATATATATAAATAAAAATAACGAAAACATTAGCACAACTAATTTCAAGATTTGCCTTTGAGAAGACTATATTGTAAAGGGTTAGTTCACCCAAAAATGAAATTGTCATAATGTACTCCACACAAACGAATATATCTAGAAGAATGTTAGTAACCCAACAGTTGTGGGGCAGAATTGACTTCCATAGTAGGAAAAAATACAACAGTGTGGAGCATTCAGCAGTGCAAAGAAATTTATACAGGTTTGGAACAACATGAGGGTGAGTAGATGACAGAATTTTCATTTTTGGGTTTACTATTCTTTAACAACTGTATAAAATAGAAATGTTTTTATTTTTTTATTGCATCCTCCCCATATGTCAATGTTTAGTCTTAAAGAATTAGTTTAATTTCAAATGTAAATTAGCCCAAGTTTTACTCACCCTCAAGCCATCCTAGGTATACATGACTTTCTTCTTTCTGATGAACACAAATTTAAGTGAATTTCATCTGTTATAAAGACGGTTCAATGTACGTAGTTGGAGCAAATTTATCGAGTGAAAAAATATGCTGTTAAGACGGTTGTGTTCATATACTGTACAAAGGCAACATAATAATACAATTTAGATTACCCTGAGTTGCTTTTGACGAGACTTGACATTTAATCAGTGCAGATAACGTCCAGTGAGAGGGACATGTGCAATTCACTCGTGCTAAAGAACCTCACTCTACCGTGTAAAAAAAAAACATACTGTCAAAAGGCGGCAAATTCAAAAACCTACTCAATAAAATAATCCAACGAATGCACTTATTTTACATTTCCTCTATATTAGGGTAACTTTTGCACAATAAAAGAACAAAAATATATGCAACACACGCGAACACACACACTTAACTTTGAGGAACAATAAATTTAGCTGTCTTAAAGCGTAAAATTAAAAGTACATTAATAAGTTTAAAATTGAACACACATATTTTAGATCCACCTGTGGTCTACTACCTGTAAATTAGATTTAAGATGAAAACTGTGCAGATAACTTCCACTGAGAAAGACATGTGCTATGCAATTCGCTCGTGCTAAAGAACCTAGCTGTTCCACCAAGACCACCTTCCCCCACTGCATAAAAAAAGCATATTGCCAAAAGGCGGCAAATTCAAAAACCAACTCAATAAAATAATCCAACGAATACACTTATTTTCCATTTCCCTCTATATTAGGGTAAACTTAACTTTTGCACAATAAAAGAACAAAAATGTGCCAGCTGCAAGCAGGCGCGCGTGCACGCACACACACACACACTTAACTTTGAGGAACAATAAATTTAGCTGTCTTAAAGCGTAAAATTAAAAGTACATTAATAAGTTTAAAATTGAACACACATATTTTAGATCCACCTGTGGTCTACTACCTGTAAATTAGATTTAAGATGAAAACTGTGCAGATAACTTCCACTGAGAAAGACATGTGCTATGCAATTCGCTCGTGCTAAAGAACCTAGCTGTTCCACCAAGACCACCTTCCCCCACTGCATAAAAAAAGCATATTGCCAAAAGGCGGCAAATTCAAAAACCAACTCAATAAAATAATCCAACGAATACACTTATTTTCCATTTCCCTCTATATTAGGGTAAACTTAACTTTTGCACAATAAAAGAACAAAAATGTGCCAGCTGCAAGCAGGCGCACGTGCACGCACACACACACACACTTAACTTTGAGGAACAATAAATTTAGCTACATCCACTGTTTTAAAGCGAAAAAAATTATTAAATTAATAGCATTAAAAGTGAGCACACTTATTTTATATTCACCTGTGATCTGCTACCTGTAAATGAGCTTCAACTTCACACTTGATGAAAACTGCAGATCCCACTGAAAAGTCGTCTCACTCACTCTTGCCGTTCCTCCCCTCCCCCACAGATCACGTGCTAATTTACGGTAATAAACTGTAATTTTAGAAAACGGTTCAATACTGTAAATTTACAGCATTTTTTTTACAGTGTGCGTTTGCTAAAAGTCTCAGAATTCTTTGCTCCAGAGAGATCTTACATTTACTGTTGAACGTTCACATGGATATGCACTCAAATCTGTCCATAACTCTTTCAGGTAACCTTGGCAGCCACAAATGGCTCAACCGTGGAGTGCACGCTCGTTGAGGAAGAACCTTGGAAAAACGATTAATGCAAGCACACAGACCCCAAAAGAGAGAGAGAAAACAACCTGTATTCATGCACATAGAACAAATGGGTTTTGTAGTTTATTTGTATGGTTTCTATTCTTTTCTAACATGTTTAACAATATTATATTGTCTCATGTAACACAAGAATGTGAGGCCAAAAGCTCACACATGCAGCTGACATAATGGTATTTAGGCAGTTACATAAATTATTTGCAAGGTTAATAAATATATATATATATATATATATATATATATATATATATACATACATAAACTTCCAAACGTATGTATTTTGAAAAGGGGTGAAAATGTGAATTGTTCAGAGGGAGAACAGACAGATAACAAAGTTTCTTGCAGAGCCATCGCCCACTGCTGTTTATATGACAGAAACCTGCTCATCTGCCTCTAGATCTTTTGGCCTCACGCTGAGCTACCTTGCACGACACCTTAGCACCACTCGGTCCGAACAAATCTTACAGCCCCTTCTCAAAAGGCAAATATGGTGTTGCTAGGACACAAAAGTAGGGACGGAGGCGAGTGCACACAGATGGAAGGAAAAGCACAAGTCGTGTTTAATTGGAGAGCCTCCTCCCCTGGAGCTGCTTTTGTCACATCGCTCACAGGAGTGGGGGGTTTTCTGTCAAGGAAACGGATGGTAGGGTGTTTCTCGTATGTATGTTGGTGAATCAGTGGCACAATAGCACAAAAACCTTTCAGGCCATTATATTTACCATTTCAGGTCTTACAAGAGCCCTTTGCATCATCCAGATGTACTGAAATATGCAATGCATGCCTTACGTTTTGTTCACAATCAAACACATATTGTCTATTTATATTTTTCAATCAAAACATTCAGTGAAAATACAGTTGATGCCTTCAGTGTTAAAAATCATCAACCTTTGAGATTCCAGAAGTACATCATTTCAAATAGCATGCCTATTTGTATATGATTTGGTGTGGTGTGCACTATAACCGGGACTGGCATTATTAATAACTCCATTTTGATTACTAATATGTCCAGTATGCTGAGAGCGCTAAAGTAGATCAATGCCTTTGCCCACACACAGTATATATTCGATTTATATTCTACAGTTGCTCTAAAGATTTTCCTTCCACTGGTGAGATATAGAGATATACTCAGGCATATATATATATTTTTTTCCCAGGAAATATTTTTGTCAGGGAAAACAAAAACATTGCTAATGCTAAAGCCCAGTTAGCCTGCTGGAGAGAAGTGTTTACCTGTTTTTATAATCCAAGTATATTTAAATGACTACTGCCTTCATTTCTTTCACTGCTGACCTCTTTTTTTTACTTCTATTTTAAATGAGCTGAAGTTCTTACCTCAGCGAGACATCGCCAAGGCTATTGTAACTATTTTTAAGCAGTTTTTCTTTTGAGCTTTGGAAATCACATCTAAACTAACTACGAAGCCAAGTAGTATTACAATGAAAGGGTTAAATCATCATAAAGAGGAGGATTTTGTAACTGAGCTGAGCCAAAACGCTACCTCTGGATGTACTATCCTCTTATTCATCTCTGAAAGCATCTATCCCTCATATTGCAAACGACTGTTTCTTAGCCCCTTAATGCTGCAAAACACTCATAGGCCCAACTTTCCGTCACTTCCTGTCAGACTTACCAATCAACATGCACATTCCACATACCTCACTGTGCCAATCAGAGATTCAGACAAAAATACTTTTTCTTTCAAACGAGTGATAAATCCAGATGAAAACACTTCTTCCCTGTGTATGATCTTTGATCACAAAATTCTATATATATATATATATATATATATATATAATTTTTTTTTTTTGTGTATTTGTTTGAGAATTATTTTAAACACTACCCTGTGTCTGACAAATTTAAACAAAGATAACAATATAATTCTACCCCTAGTATGTCTAATTTGAGCACAGAGCCCTGAGCTATTGTGGGGCCCCTCAGGGTCTTCTCACCACCCCACCCCCTCCCTCCCCAATCCACCCCCCACTGAGGGGACCACAGTCCATAAGACCTGTCGAGGGATATCGACCCAATGAAATGTGCTATACAGGTGGCCCAGAAAACCTAGCGAAGCCACTGATTGTAGGTTAGTTCAGATAGTGTTTAATTGATGTGACAGTTTTAATGGTGTTCTTGTAATCCTATAGAAATTATACCCTCTCTGTGCTGCATAAGGTACAATTCTATAGTGAAATAGAAAGGTAGTACTTTGCTTGAGTTTAATTCAGACTAGCTCTCTCAGCAATTTCATATCAATTATTCTATATTGATCTGTTTAGAATGTTTTTTCCTACATAAATTTATGTGTTCCTACATTTCTATGTAATCTAACATCAGACTCAAAAAATAAGATATTTGTATATTATATATAGCATCTCAAAATATTGAAGCTATGTTTTTGAAGATGTTATACAATAAACATATTGTCTTATATATGCTTATGTGTTATATGTACATCAAAAATATGTAACAATAAAGTTATGATAAGATATGCTGATTTGAATATACTTGATGATATAAAGCACACTGTATTAAGTCTGTGGTGAGCCACATCCACAGTCTCTGTAAAACATTTATCAGTTTCATGCTGTCTGTCTTGCACTTGACTTTCCAATGTTTCTTTTCAGTGTTTCTGATGTATTTTATACACGCACACAGACACACACAAAAATTTACAGGCAATTGTGATTTTTTTTTTTTTTCTAGAATAACCCAGGTTTATTATTCTGACTTAATTGAGTACATCTGAAACCATCATTAGTAGATGGTTTGCATTTCTTATATTGGTCTTATACGTAAACCCATCTGTTCTTCTCTCTCACCCTTTCTGTGATGTGATTTTTTTTATGTAAAGGGAGAAGAAACTATAGTCAAAAGGAAAGTGGTAAAATAAATGATTTCTTGTGTCTTAGCTATGAAATAAAAGTGAATTCATGCATATCAATATGTGTTGTACTATTGGTGTACATACAGTTATTATAACTAATAAATGTTGATTCATAACTAATTAAAGTCTTTTTTTATTGACATGATTGGGTGTTTAATGCATGCACATGAGGATCTACTGGGGAAGTGGGATTGCAACTAAACTCACAGAACAGAACTCTGAGGAACACATCGAGAAACCAAATCTATAGGGAGAGAGTTTTCAGGCTGTTCCTGAAGCTGTGGGAGTGTTAGATGGCACCTGTTATGGACATTCACCTTAAATTTTACTTCAAGTTTGTTTAATTTAAACACATTAAAACACATTTAATCACAGCCACAGGCTGACTAAAGTGCTGGACAATAATTACAAAACATAGATTATAAGATTACAATAATTACAAATACACAGAAAAAAATCAACAACGAATTAGAGACAATAAAAATTACATGTTAAAAGCCGAGACAAACAAATGAGTTTTGAGACTGGATTTAAACTCTGGTAAAGTGGAAGCCATTTAACTTGAGTTGGGAGATTATTTATTTTTTACAGTGAGGAGCCAGTCAGTGCATGTCATGAACAATTCTGCATGTTCTGCGTGTCTCTGTGTGAATAAATGAGATGGTTTCGTCTATTACACAATCTCAAAGGCACATTAATGCTTACCATCTTGATAAATAAGAATAGTACACATGAACTTTATCTCCAGAGCTGCTCTGAGAGTCACTTCAGCAGCTTTACACCGTTTCATTTGAGAAAAACTTAAATACACACTGAAACTGAAAGATCTTCACTACAAACCATCAGAATAAGATTTTGGCTTAAAAAAACGCAATGTTTTGATGTAAATTATGTATTATGTTTTCATCTGATTATAAATATGATTGAATAAATTGTTAAAGTTTTATTATTTCATTTCATTAGACATTATCTTTTTATTGACATGTTTTTTTATTGGGGGGGGGGGGGGTTATCTGGTGTCTGGGGGTATCTGTATCTATTTTTTTGGTATCTGTACAATAGATTCCATGGGACCCTGAATTAAAAGGTAGGTTACTCTGTAAAGTTTCATTGTGAACAGACAATCTATAATAACATTCATTCTTGAGGCCTAACAAACATGTGGAAAGCATTTCCTTCCCCATTAATGGTAAACAAATTTTGTGAAAAATATTGACGTTTTATGATATGAATGAATATCTAAAATGCTATTATGATATAGTGATTTTTGATAATGATTTGGGCCAAGTTGCCCTGCCCTGCTCAGAGCATTGTGTGTCTGTTAATGTCTCCTTTCACAGAGGCTGGAAACTCAGAACATGGAAGCTGTTAAATGTCCCAACAATCCTTACAAGATGGAGACTCAGAACAGGTTTGTATCTGTTGTTGCTTCATACCTCTAAATGTTATGTCCTCCACTGCATGGAGACTCAGAATATTGTTGGTCTGTGTGCATTTTGAGAGTTTGTTTTTCAATTTGAAATTAAATAAGCAGAAATTCTAGGAATGAAGCAACCGCTCACAGGGGTGCATGGCCTCGAGATGCAAGGTCTCATTCCCTTCAGGGAACCGGGGTTACATACGTAACCTGAGACGTTCCCTTCCAGGATTTTCGAGCTGCATCGACAACACTACGGGAACGAGATGCCCATGCCACCAGACTTCCAAGTCCCTGCCCTGTGTGTATCCCTCAGGAGCACTACGAGGGCGAAAGAACAGAATAGCCCGGAGTGGCCCTAAGATCAAGGTCATAGAACCGAACAAAGGTGAGGGGCGAGGACCAACCCGCAGCATTGCAGATATCCTGCATCGAAACCTCTGCCAGAAAGGCCTTGGAGGTCGCCATACTCCTTGGCACATACAATTAAGCTTCTGGTCGGGCTTCCCAAAGGGAGGAGGACTGAAGGCCTGCAGCACGAGAGGCCGTGGTATAGAAGAGGGGATCTAGGAAATAACCCGCTCGAGGGTAGATAATTGGCCAGACCAGGGGAAAAGACGAGATAAGAAGCTGAGATAAGAAGCTCTCTTAAGAGAAGATATCGCCAAAGGAAGGAAGTCTCAAAGTGAGAATGCGATCAAAAATCTCTTCAATAGGCTCGAATGGAGGTACAGAGAGTTTCTAAAACCACAGCCAGGTCCCCGAGGGACACGTCGTACAGGAGGCCTCAGCCTCAGCGCACCATGGAGGAAACATGTAACCAGGGGGTGTCCACCCACTGTAAGGCCACCGAGAAGGGTGTGGTAGGCCGATAAAGCCACCACGTAAACCTTCAAAGTGGAGTGAGTAACCCCTGCGGAGAAACGGGCCTGCAGGAACTCCAGCACTGTACCAACCGGGCCGTTAACTGGGTCAAGGTGGCGGTCTCCGCTCCAAGAAGTGAAAAATTTTCACTTCAGGGCATACAGTTTCCTCGTAGAGGGAGCTCTGGATCGGAAGATGGTCTCAGCAACCTCGGTTGAGAGACCGGAAGCTATGAGCTGCGCCCCCTCAGAGGCCACAACCACAGCCACAGCTTCCCCAACTCCGGGCGGGGGTGAAGGAAAGTGCGAGGAGATCTCTCCTGACGGGAATCTCCCATGGAGAGCCGTCGAGGAGAGAAATCAGATCAGAGAATCATACTCGGCCCTGCCAGAACGGTGCTACCGAAAGTAGGCTGACCTCGTCTTAGCGCACTCTTGCCAGAACTCCCGGGAGCAGAGCGATCGGGGAAAAATGTACAGACGAAGCCTCGGCCAGGTCTGTACCATAGCGTCCAGTCCAGAGGAGCTGGAGGAACTAGAGGGGCATAGCGCTGACTCTTGAGTCGCAAAAACCTCCATATCTGCTTCACCACCACGGGTGAAGCATCCATTCCCCGGGCCTCGGCCCCTGTCTCGACAGGATGTCTGCTCCCTGAAATACCCAGGGATATAGTACGGCTCTCAGTGAGCGAAGTTAGCCTGGGACCACACGAGGATCTGATGCGCTAGCCGTATGAGGGGCACAAATGCACACCCATTGAAGGGGTTGAGACTGAATGCCAAGAAAGTGTGCTTTCTCCAGTATAGAGAACCACTTATCTAGGCATGGTGTGGGATTCGACCACGATGCAGGCACGTATGTCTCCTGCTCGGATCGAGTCGATCCTCACCTCAGTCAAGAGAGTGAAAGAGGGCCAGTCACTCACTGTCAAGCAGTTTCAGAACTGCTGGGGCTCATGGCAGCTGCGTCCAACGTAATACCTTTTGGCCTGCTGTACATGAGGCCCCTACAGTGGTGGCTCAAGACCAAGGGGTTCTCCCCGAGCGGAAACCCGCTTCGCATGATCAAGGTCACGCGGCGATGCCTACGTGCCTTAGACATATGGAGCCAAGCTTGGTTCTTGTCTCAGGGCCCGGTGCTGGGAGCTCCTTGTCGCCGCGTAATGCTAGAGACGGACGCATCCCTCACCGGTTGGGGAGCGGTCATGAGTGGCCACCCTGCCCGCGGTCTGTGGAGCGGTCGCCACCTAATGTGGCATATCAATTGTTTGGGAATGTTGGCCGCGTTTCGTGCACTCAAGCACTTTCTCCCAGACCTAAGAGATCACCATGTATTGATGCGCACCGACAGCACAGCGGTGGTCTCTTACATCAACCACCCCGGGAGACGCACGTGGGAATCACCCTGTTGAAAGGTGGTGGCGGAGCGCCGAACTGAATACAAAGGCCTTTCTCTACAGTACGCAGGACCCAATGAGATCCATTTGGCAGTAGTTTCCACGCTGCCTAAATGGTCTACTAAGGGAATCAGTCTCTCGAGACTGGCCTCTGATGTACTCAGAGCTGCTGGCACCAGGAGCTCTAGAGACCCCCACAGGGGTGGCGAGCTTCTCAGCTCCGCTGCACTTCGGGGAGGAAGAAACTGAGAACATCGCTCGCTGGAGCCAGCTGCACCCTGTAACTCTGGCAGGGTTAGCAGACTGGTCTCCCGAGGGCACTGGGAGGGGGAGGGGGGGGAGATGGACACCGTATAATGAGGTGTAACCCACTCTGCCCTCGTAAGTACTGGCCATAGCATCAGGACTGCCTCAGCCGAAGCCCCCTAATGAACGACGGTCCTCAGACCCGCGTCATTCCTAGGAAGATCAGGCTGATAGAACCAGACCCTGCAAGGCAGGACCCAAAAAGACACATTGGCAGTAGTTTCCACGCTGCCTAAATGGTCTACTGAATGGTCTACCCCGTAGGGCTTCTTGGCCGAGGACCCCTTAGGCTTAAGAATGGTCTGCAGATCCGGCTTAGCCTTAGAGGTCCCCGACCCAGAGCGTTTGCCACCACGGCCCCACCTCGGTGGGGTACGAGTAGCCACGCTCTGTTTTGTGCCTCTCTGAAGAGGGGCTGGCACGCGGCGAGGGCTGCTCCTGCCCAGCAGCCCCGTAAGCTAGAGATAAGCGAGGGAGAAACCGCTGAAACGCCGCCGCCTGTATGCAGGCCTCTTGGTACCTGTCGACAACGGAAATGATGGCGTCGCCGAACAGGCCAGAAGACGCAAGCGGGAAAGACCCTATCTTCTCCTTCATGTCAGATAGGGTCAACCACAGACAGCGTTTCTAGGGAGCTCAGAGATCAGTTTATATTCCAGTCAAATTGAGCCCCATCCCTCATCCAGCTCTCTAAGCAGGTACGTCAGCTTGGTGCGCCTGTAACACTGCCATGGTGTGCAGACACGCACCAGCCTGACCTGCAGCTGCGAGCCTTCAGAGACAATGCCACGCAAGGGGACAGATAGCTTGCGAGCGTCTGTTCCACCCGTGGCATCGCTCTGATATGAATGAGAATACATAATGCACACATCGCCTCGGCAACGCGCGCAGCAACAGAGAGCTCTCACTCAAAGGGGGAAGAACCGCACATGCGGGCTTCCACGAGCGAGAGCGCTAGATCTGGGGAATGCAGGAGGAGATAGGGCGAACCCGTCTCCAACCCGTTCGCCAGATCCATGTTGCAATCCCTGCAATCTCACTCACTGCCGTGCCTCAGCAGCGGCGGGAATGCGAGATGTACAGCAGGGAGAAGCACAATCAGCCCCTTTTCTTTTTTTTTTTTTTAGAGCTGACTGCGTGCAGTTCTCATTCATAATATGCTTGTGCAAACACTGTTTCATTGACGCGTCCACCTCATCGGAGGAAGACAGGTCTAGGGAAGGGAAGAAGATAGGGGCTCGCCCGTCTTCATTCAACGCTAGTGAAAACTCACTCCTCTCTTTTCTTTTTCAAAGAGAGCCTTCAGAGAGCAGGCATAAGCAATGAAAAAAGCTCACAAAACGGGCAGTCAGCTCCCTTGAGAGCTGAATCTGCGTGCTCTGCTCTCAAGCAGACCACACACAGACTGCGTGTATCCCAAGCAGTGATATAACGTGTGCAGGGATGAACACACAGCCCGTAATGCGATCTGCTATCGCCCCAGTGCTTGCACATATTGCTGGAGCCTATTTCAAGTGATTGTGCCAGGACAAACAACACTAAATAAGACTCACAAAAAGCAAACCCCGGCTCCACCGCACGTGCTTTTATGCTTCCCGGTTGGTGATGTCACCCACCTATGACGTCCCGCCCATCCATTGGACAGATTACACTCTAGTTCAGAGCGCGGTCACGCTGAAGGCGTTCCCGTAGCGTCGTTGGCGCAGCTCGAGTTCCTGGAAGGGAACTCCTTTTTCTCCGATAACTGAAGCCTTTTCAATAACACAGTGTAACCGCATGGCCATTGGTTCGTGCAGTGAATTAAAAACGAACCTATGGCTCAGCAGCGGACTTTAACCCACTTGCTGTTCATGCACCACGCTTCCAGCCCAAGCCGCTTTCAGTGCCCGTGCGGCTCTCAGCCTGTCCCCAGCTTCCATCCAGTGAGTTCTAAAATAACAAATTTCTAGCGAATTTCACTCGAACCAATCCAACCCCTTATCACACGGGCCAAGGCCTGGCAGGTGTCAGATTGGGTTTTTGGAGATTATAAAACAAGGCTACTCACTTCAGTTCGCTTGAAGACTCCTGCGAATCAGCGGCATGGATGCTCATGCCCTGTGCTCAGAGGTGATAAAATTACTGGCAAAAGGAACTGTAGAGACGATTCCGCCAGCTCAGGGCGAGTCAGGCTTCTACAGCAGTTACTTCCTCGTCCCCAAAAAGGATGGCAGTCTAATGCCCATCCTCGATCTCCTGTGAGTCTATGTGATCTTAATCTAAAAATTTATGTATAATGATCTAAAAACTTACAAAATTTCAAAGCAGGACAACTCTTCTAAATGTGAAGCATATAACACTCCAGATGTGATTTGTGATCATTGCTTGACGATAAAATCATCTCATTAAGTTTTCTCGAGCACTTTCAGCTGCATCAAATGTACTTTAGAAACGCGCATTTACAGCAACCAGAGAAAAAAATAATACTAAGAAGTCAACGATCAAGCACCCAACTAAATACAACTTATCTCCATAATAGTGACTTCAAACTTTAGAATTGTCAATAAAACATCAACATATTCACTTAAGTAATTTTACCTAACTGAAGAAATCAAGTTACATCTACTAACAGTAAAACTTGTTTTTTTTCAGGTTGGTTGAATTCAGTTATAATCAGTAATCTTAAATCATTTATTTCATTTAAACACAACCAGTTATTGTAGATGTTACCAGTTGACGTACAATTTCTAAGTTGAACTGACTAAACATTTTTTTCAGTGTATGCCCAGGGGACTGGTTCTTTTTGCTGGATCTGAAAACTTATTTTCAGCCTACTTTCACATCCAGATTGCCCCCACCATGGACAATTCTTGAGATTCGCCTTTGAGGGAGTGACATATCAATACACAGTCCTTCCCTTCAGACTGTCCCTAGCTCCTCACACTTTTATGAAGTGCATGGATGCGACTCTTTCTGAGACAGATGGGAATCCGCATTCTGAATTACCTTGATGATTGGCTCATACTGGCCCAGTCAGAGGATGAGCTACTATTTCACAGATCCTTCATCCTCAGCCACTTAGAATGCCTGGGACTCAGGGTCAATTTTGCCAAGAATGCACTGTCCCCCAGCTAATGGATATCGTTCCTGGGAACAGTTCTCGACTCAACACAAATGAGAGCGGTAGTTGTGCCAGAACGTGCACTGGCCGTTCAGTAGCTCGCAGCCTCATTCAAAGTTGGAGCCTCTCGCCCTTTCAAGGTGTCCTCATGGCCTCTGTGTCTCCAGTACTTCAGTTGGGGCTGCTTCGTATGCAGTCCCTTCAGTCCCTGGCTGAAACCACGAGTTCTGTCCCATGCCTGGCGCCTCGGACGCTTCCGCAATACGGTGGACCAGGCCTGCGTAGCAGCTCTGGCCCCTTGGAAAGATCCTCAGTGGATGGAACGGGTCGTTCCCCTGGGAATGGTCTGCAGAAGGAAGGTGGGCTCGACAGACGCTACCAACACAGGTTGGGGAGCGCTGTGTAATGGCAAACTGGCTTTCAACCATTGGTCGAAAGAGGAGGGTGGCTTCACATCAACTACCTGGAAATGCTGGCAGTATGTTTGGGCTTTCACACCATTCAGCCGGTCCTAAGCGGACGCCATGTCTTAGTCTGCTCACACAGGATGACGGTAGTGATATAAATCGCCAGGGCGGTCTCTCCTCGAAGCACCTCTTCATTCTGGTAGAGCGCCAATTGGATTGGGCTCAGCTCAGCTTGCGTTCGCTGAGAGCAGCGCATGTGCTGGGCAGGTTGAACCAAGGAGCTGACAGGCTATCTTGGAGCAATGTCCCCTCAGAAGAGTGGATGCTCCACCCACAAATGGTTCAAAGAATCTGGGAAATCTTCTTACTTTTTAAATCCTATATAATTCTTGTATCCTTGACAAGGTTTATATAGGTAAATTAAATACTTTTTTTAGAGCAACTTACCCAACACTGGCCAACAAATAACCCCGACGGCTTTTTCATCATAGCCGGTGACTTCAACCCCGCAAACTTAAAGACAGTTTTGCCAAAGTTCTACCAACATGTGAACTTTGAAACAAGGGGAAACAACACACTGGACTTTGTTTACACAACAGTAAAGAACGCTTACAAGGCTGTACCCCGCCCCCACCTCGGGTACTCGGACCACATCACTGTTATGCTAATCCCAGCATACAGACCACTTCTCAAACTCGCCAAACCGGTTCAAAAGCGGATCACAGTATGGCCAGACAATGCTACCTCAACACTACAGGACTGCTTTCAGTGCACAGAGGCTGGAACATGTTTCAAGAGGCAGCCACCTACAACAACCACACAGACCTGCATGAGTACACTGAAACTGTGACTGCTTACATCAAAAAGTGCACTGATGATGTGACAGTCACCAATACCATCACCACACGTGCAAACCAGAAGCCATGGATGACAGCAGAGGTTCGTGAGCTGCTAAAGACCAGAGATGAAGCATTCAGATCAGGAAAAAAAGCAGCCCTCAAAACAGCAAGAGTCAATCTGACCTGTGGCATTAAAAATGCAAAACAGTCATATGCTCAAAAAAATCAACAATCCCTTCACAGACAGCAGAGACACACGGAACCTGTGGCAAGCCATTCAGACCATCACTGACTACAAGCCCCCGCCACAGGCCTGTGATGATGACACATCCCTCTCCGATGCACTCAACCACTTTTATTCATGGTTTGAAATGCAGAATGGCACACCTGCACAAAAACTGCCCACACCTCCCAACGACCGGGCGCTCTGTCTGTTTCCAGTCGACGTAAGGAAGACCCTATCTAGGATTAACCCACGCAAGGCTGCGGGTCCTGACAACATACCTGGCTGTGTTCTGAGAGACTGTGCTGCACAGCTGACAGATGTGCTTACAGATACCTTCAACACCTCGCTGAGCCAGGCAGTCGTCCCCACATGTCTCAAATCCACAACAATCATACCTGTACCAAAGAAATCACCTGTGTCCTTATCCTGTCTAAATGACTACCGTCCCATAGCACTGACTCCAATCATGATGAAGTGCTTTGAGAGGTTAGTCATGCACAACATCAAAACCAGACTCCCCAACACACTCGACCCGCTCCAGTTTGCATACCGTCCAAACGGCTCTACGGACAATGCAATTTCCTCCACCCTCCACCTGGCTCTTACCCACCTAGAAAATAAAGACTCCTATGTTAGAATGCTGTTCATTGACTTCAGCTCGGCATTCAACACAATAATCACACAACAGCTCATAAATAAACTAAAGCCTTAACAATTCCCTGTGTAATTGGATCCTGGACTTTCTAACCGGAAGACCTCAGTCAGTCCGTGTTGGCCAGAACACCTTGAGCACTATCACACTGAGCACAGGTGCCCCACAAGGCTGTGTGCTAAGCCCGCTGCTCTTCACGCTGCTGACCCACGACTGCACTGCCAAGTTCAACTCCAACCATATCATCAAGTTTGCTGATGACACAACAGTGGTAGGTCTCATCAGCAACAATGATGAAACGCACTACAGAGAGGAAGTGGCACAGCTGGCTGAATGGTGTGGCACTAACAATCTGTCCCTCAATGTGGGGAAGACAAAGGAGGTTGTGATGGACTTCAGGAGAAACTCTGTTGACCACCTCCCACTGACCATCGACAGCTCGACTGTGGAGAGAGTCAGCAGCACTAAATTCCTGGGGGTGCACATCACAGAGGATCT
The DNA here is from genome assembly GCF_936440315.1 of Barbus barbus. Lineage (NCBI taxonomy): Eukaryota > Metazoa > Chordata > Actinopteri > Cypriniformes > Cyprinidae > Barbus > Barbus barbus. Next base: position 758,963 of record NC_136728.1, on the reverse strand, counting down.
CACCTGGACCACCAACACCATGTCACTCTCCAAAAAGGCACAACAGCGCCTACACTTTCTCCACCGGCTGAAAAGAGCAAGTCTCCCTTCACCCACCTCACCACATTCTACAGGGGCACCATTGAGAGTGTGCTGACCAGCTGCATCACTGCCTGGGAGGGGAACTGCAGTGCTGCTGACCGCAAGACCCTCCAGCAGACAGTGAACACAGCTGCAAAGATCATCGGTGCCCCTCTCCCCTCCATCCTGGATATTTTCCTTACACGATGCTCCAGCAAAACCAACAGCATCCTGAAGGACTCCACCCATCCCTCCCACAGCCTCTTCCAGCTCCTACCATCAGGAAGACGGTACCGGAGCATCAGAGCCCGTTCCGCCAGACTGCTCAACAGCTTTTTCCCCCAGGCTGTGAGAGCCCTGAACTCAAACCACCCCGTCCCCCTATGAAACCCCATGCAAACCCCTACCTCCTGAAACATGGACCACCCCCCCCATCCCAAACCTTACCACACCAAAGAAAAAACTGTATGGAACTTTTTTGTGCAATTCGAAGTGTGCTACACACAGGTGAGTGGGCCTGTACAAACCACCTGTAGTAATACACTCTCCTCTATGTGTATTACATTTACATTTATTCATTTAGCTGACGCTTTTATCCAAAGCGACTTACAATTGCTATATATGTCAGAGGTCGCACGCCTCTGGAGCAACTAGGGGTTAAGTGTCTTGCTCAGGGACACATTGGTGTCTCACAGTGGATTCGAACCCGGGTCTCTCACACCAAAGGCATGTGTCTTATCCACTGCGCCATCACCACCCTCAGTATTAGACACTTTACACACACTGCTGCGTGTACACAATCCCACAAAAGACTCAGCAACATATGTATGTTTCAATATATGTATGTAGTCCGGACTGCTGAGCGAATCATTGGTACAACCCTCCCCACTCTCCAAGAACTGTACTTATCCAGAGTGAGCAAAAAGGCTGGTAAAATCACTCTGGACCCCTCACATCCAGCACACAACCTCTTTGAACTGTTACCATCTGGTCGACGCTTCAGAGCTCTGAGCACCAGAACGACCAGACACAGGAACAGTTTCTTCCCTCAGTCAATACATCTCATGAACACTCAATAAATAAACGTAGAACACACAACTAATACATTATCCATTCACCACACTCACTTATTTTATTTTTATTTTCTCATTTCTAATTTGCACATACTTGACCTGTACATACATAGTCGCCTATATTATATATTATATATTGTGTTTTTTTTTGTTTTTTTTTGCTGCTTTGTACATTGGTTATTGGCTATTTCTTGTTATTTTGTTTCATTACCTGTGTCCTGTCCTGTTACTGTCTTTCTGTTGCACTGTGGAGCTTCTATCACTACAACAAATTCCTTGTATGTGTAAACATACTTGGCCAATAAAGCTCATTCTGATTCTGATGTTTCAATGCTCATGCATTACAAATCATCCTGCACTGTTCCCCAACCAGCTGCTTGACTCAAAATGTTTCTCTTTGCACATGTACAGTATTTATGTGAAGCATTCGTATAGTTTGTATTTTTTATATTTATTTTTTTTTAGTTAGTTTAGTACCCTGTCATTGAAAACCTCCCTGCTACTGGCTTTAGCATCTGTAACCCAGGTTACTAGTAGGTAGCAAACAGAGATAACATCAATTTTAAATAACAGATTATATGTATTAAAAACACTGTAAACCTAAATACAACTCTGAACAAATTAATTATAAAATATAAATATCAAAGTTTATAAATGTGACCAATAGCGTAATCTCTCATTTGGTAAATTCACCAATGAGATCGTGGTTAAAGGATATCACTTGACGTTCGCCATCGCTGCACTTTTAGAGAGCAGAGAGTTTGAGATATTTCTTTTCCTCGTGAGCTTCTGATGCAAGCAGATGCTAGAAACTGCTTCGGGAGATTCAATGCACCAAAATAAGAGAGAGATGAAGTAAGAGTTGTTTAAAGTGTCATTGTTTATTTGATGATGATGATATATATGAAAAGAATTTAGCGGCTAAAACAAGCGGAGGTGATATGATTATTATATTTGATATGATTATTCATATTATGCGTTATCCTGATGTTAATGACGCAATCTAAGCATTAGCATCAAGCAAATATAACATGTGGTGCATGTATCTCTAACCAAAGTGTCAGAGAAGCTGAATGCAGTTGAGAGTGACGTCTGAAGCGGGTTTCATCTGCAAATGTCCTGGTTCAGTTGATGTACATGTATATGAGTTCCTTGGTGAGTTAATGTTTATTTTTTTTCTTTATTGATAGTTATTTCAATACCGTCCAAATTAATTGTGTTTTATCAAATGGTGCAATATTAATGACAAATATGCCTTAATCAGAATCAGAAAGAGCTTTATTGCCTAGTGTGTTTGCACACACAAGGAATTTGTCTTGGTGTTATGAGCTTCCAGTACAGAAAGTACAAACATAGTGCAGACAACATATAATTAAGGTGATAAAGAACACTAATGAGAGAATATACAATAATTAAGGATAACAATAGTAATAAAAATAAAAATATACAGAAAAGAGACATGACCATAGACAGAACTGTGAATGTGCATGTGTCCTATGGACAGATGAAGGTTTGATGGGTTATTTACAGATGTACAGTACCGGGGTGTGTTATGTGTTGTTCAGGTGGGATACGGCCTGGGGGAAAAAAACTGTTCTTGTGTCTGGCTGTTCTGGTGCTCAGTGATCTGTAGCGCCGGCCAGAGGGCAACAGTACAAAGAGAGAGTGAGCTGGGTGTGAGGGGTCCAGAATGACTTTCTTAGCCCTTTTCCTCACTCTGGAGGTGTAAAGTTCTTGGAGGCTGGGCAGAGGGGCACCGATAATTCTCTCAGCAGTCCTAACTGTCCGTTGTAGTCTTCTGATGTCTGTTTTGGTAGCTGAACCAAACCAAACAGTTATAGAAGAACATAGGACAGACTCGATGATTGCAGAGTAGAACTGTTTCAGCAGCTCCTGAGGCAGGTTGAACTTCCTTAGCTGGCGGAGGAAATACAGCCTCTGCTGGGCCTTTTTTGCAATAGAGTCAATGTGATTGTCCCACTTCAGGTCCTGGGAGATGGTGGTGCCCAGGAATCTGAATGACTCTACTGAAGTCACAGTGCTGTTCATGATGGTGAGTGGGGGGAGAGCAGGGGGGTTTCTCCTGAAGTCCACTATCATCTCCACAGTTTTGAGCGTGTTCAGCTCCAGGTTGTTAAGACTGCACCAGACAGCCAGCTCCTTAACCTCCTGTCTGTAAGCAGACTCGTCACCGTCCTTGATGAGGCCTATGACTGTAGTGTCGTCCGCAAACTTCAGGAGCTTGACAGAGGGGTCCTTTGATGTGCAGTCATTCGTGTAGAGGGAGAAGAGCAGTGGGGAGAGAACGCAACCCTGAGGGGCGCCAGTGCTGATGGTGAGAGTCCTGGATGTGAATTTGCCCAGCCTCACTAGCTGCTGCCTGTCTGTCAGGAAGCTGGTGATCCACTGACAGATGGAGGAGGGCACAGAGAGCTGTCTCAGTTTGTCTGAGAGAAGGTCAGGTATGATGGTATTGAAGGCCGAGCTGAAGTCCACAAATAAGATCCTTGCATAATTCCCAGGTTTGTCGAGGTGTTGCAGGATGTAATGCAGTCCCATATTGACAGCGTCATCCACAGACCTGTTTGCTCTATAGGCAAACTGAAGAGGATCCAGCAAGGGTCTAGTGATGTCCTTCAGGTAGGCCAGGACCAGTCTCTCAAGTGACTTCATGAGTGCGACAGGTCTGTAGTCATTAAGTCCAGTGATTTTGGGCTTTTTGGGGACGGGAATGATGGTGGAGCGTTTGAAGCAGCAGGGAACTTCACACAGCTCCAGAGATCTGTTGAAGATTTGTGTAAAGATGGGGGCCAATTGGTCAGCACAGACTTTTAGACAGGCAGGTGAAATACCGTCTGGTCCTGAAGCTTTCCTAGATTTCTGTTTTCTGACGACCCGGTTCACATCCTCTACACAGACTTTAAACGCAGGTAGAATGGTGGGGGAGGGAGTAAGGGGGGTTGCAGGGGGTGAAGGTGAATGTGTGAAGTGCAGATCAGAGCGGGTGCTGGGTGTCAGTCTGGCCTTTTCAAATCTGCAGTAGAACACATTGAGATCGTCAGCCAGTTGTTGATTCTCCACAGACTGTGGGGGTGGTGTCTTATACATGGTGATGTTCCTCAGACCAGTCCATACCGACGCCGGATCGTTGGCTGAAAGTTCTTTTTTCAACTTCCCAGAGTAGTTCTTTTTAGCCACTCTGATCTCCTTTGTTAGTCTGTTCCTGGCCTGGTTATACAAGATTTTATCCCCACTTCTGTAAGCGTCCTCTTTGGCCTGACGAAGTTGTTTGAGTTTCCCAGTAAACCACGGTTTATCATTATTGAATGATAAGAATGTCCTGGTGGGGATGCATATATCCTCACAGAAACTGATATATGATGTTACAGTCTCTGCGAGTTCATCCAGATCGGTGGCAGCGGCTTCAAAAACACTCCAATCAGTGAGGTCAAAACAAGCTTTTAAATCTTGCTCTGCTTCATTAGTCCATCTCTTAACAGTTCTTAATACAGGCTTCGAAGATTTGAGTTTTTGCCTATAGGTCGGTATGAGATGAACCAAACAGTGATCAGAGAGCCCCAGAGCTGCCCGTGGGACAGAGTGATATGCATCTTTAATTATTGTGTAACAATGATCCAATATATTACTGTCTCTGGTGGGACATGTAACGTGCTGTCTGTATTTTGGCAGTTCGCGGGAGAGATTTGCTTTATTAAAATCTCCAAGAATGATTAAAAAAGAGTCCGGGTACCTTTGCTCTGTTTCAGATATTTGTTCGGCCAGCTGTTGCATCGCGGCGCTCACGCACGCGTCCGGAGGCACGTACACATTCACGAGAATGAAGGAGGAAAACTCTCGGGGCGAATAGAACGGCTTACAGTTTATGAAGAAGGCCTCCAAATTAGGAGAACACATCTTCTTCAGAGTTGTTACATCTGAACACCAACCTTCATTTATGTAGAAACATAGTCCACCACCTCTCGTTTTCCCCGTTAGCTCCGTGATGCGGTCTGATCTGAACAGCTGATATCCCGGCAAATGAAGCATGTTATCCGGGATGTTTTCACTCAGCCAGGTTTCAGTGAAGCACAATGCAGCAGAGTTTGTAAAGTCCTTATTTGTGTGGGTGAGGAGTAGTAGTTCATCCATTTTGTTAGGAAGGGATCGGAGATTCGCTAGATGAATGCTTGGGAGCGCAGTTCGGAAGCCGCGTTCGCGGAGTTTAACCAGCGCGCCGGCGCGCTTCCCTCTTTTCCGTCTGAGCGCGCGTTTGACTAGGACCGCTGCTCCTCCGACCAAAACATCCAACAAAGCGTCTGAATAATCAAAAACCGGAAAAAAATTGTCCGGTGTGTGTTGCCTTATGTCCAGTAGTTCGTCTCTGGTAAAAATGACAGTAGGAGAATGACTAAACACAGAACAAACAAACAAAAACAACAAAAGTACGGGAGCGTTCCACACCACAGCAGCCATACTCTGCGCCATCTTAACATGAGCACATCTTAATGTGTGAAATGTGAACAAAAATGCAGTTGTTTATGAGAAGTATAAGTGTACAATTGTATGACAAAAAGATATACAAGAGAGTACACAATAATTAGGAAGAATTCTTTATTGTTAAAGAGAAATAATACATAGACCGCTTTATCACACAGAGTGTGTAAATGAATGTTACAGCCAGGTCCCACGTGGGGACACGAGAACGTACCGGCGGCCTCAGCCTCAGTGCACTGCGGAGGAAACGTGTAACGAGGGGGTGTCTACCCACTGACTGTCCACCGACAGGAGCGTGGTAGGCCGCAATGGCCGCCACATAAATTTTAATGGTGGAGTGAGTTAACCCTGCGGAGAGACGGGCCTGCAATCTCCCATGGAGTGCCGTCAAGGAGAGAAATCAGGTCCGAGAAACATACTCGGCCCGGCCAGAACGGCGCTACCAGTAGTATACTGACCTCGTCCCGGCGTACTCTCGCCAGAACTCCCGGGAGCAGAGCGATAGGGGGAAAAGCATACAGACGAAGCCTCGGCCAAGTCTGCACCATAGATTCCAGTCTTAGAGGAGCTGGAGGAGTCAGAGAGAACCAGAGGGGACATTGAGCTGACTCTACGGTCGCAAACAGATCCACCTCAGCCTCTATGCTCTGAAATGGTCTATTTTCTCGGCTTGGTGTCAAGACCGCGATTTGGATCCGGTCACCTCTGAGGTTCCAGTCATTCTCTCGTTTCTGCAGGGGCTGCTGGACAAACAGCGTTCCCCATCCACCGAAAGTCAAAGTTTACGCTTCAGCCATAGCGGCTTTTCATGCCCCTATTGCTGGTCGTTCGGTGGGCAGAAATAGTGCGGTGGTCCAATTTATACGAGGCGCCAGGAGATTGAACCCTCCTTGCCCTCGTACAGTTCCACTTTGGGACTTACCAACCGTACTGAGGGCCTTGAAGGCCCCCCGTTTGAACCATTGCAATCTGCGAGCCTGAGATCGCTCTCGTTTAAAACCGCCCTGCTGTTGGCACTGGCGTCGGTTAGGCGGGTAGGAGACTTACAGGCCCTTTCTGTCAACCCTGCTTGCCTGGAATTCGGGCCTAACGACTCCAAGGTCATCCTGAAACCAAGGCTGGGTTGTGTACCAAAGGTGCTCTTGTAGAAGATTTTTATTAGTCAAAATATGAATTAATCAAGTATAATTAATGTGAATCTAACCACTTGTGTATTAAGTTATATTTCCAATATAAGCATATGCCTGTGTGTTAAGGGCTCGCATGGAGGGCATGTTCTGACCCTTATGATGTAAGGGCTCGCATGGAGGGCATGTTCTGACCCTTATGATGGAAAACATATGTGGAAATATAAAGAAGGCTTCTTTCCTTAAACACGTCTAGGAGCTCCTTCTCTCTAGGGAAAGAACATATGTATAAATATTGCCAAAAAGGAAATATGCACATGTATGAAATGTTCTGAACACGCCTAGAAACTAGACTATATAAAGAGAAACTCAGAAAACATCGAGAGGGTTGTTCTGCAGAAGAATTCCTCGGCTTTATTGTCTTGTTATAATAAAGTCTATTTTCTGGCATCAAAACCCCACAAGGCTCTGAGCGTGATTCTTCAGAAAGAAGGGAAACCACCACAATTGGCGTCACGAACAGGATGGAAAGGAGCAGAGGGTGAAAGACCGCGTTGGGCTTTGCTTGACAAACAACACAAATTGAGTGGCCACTACCAGGTAAGCAGTTTTTGCTTATATAATTGGTTTGTGTTGTTTGCTAGGCTGCCCTTGGTGGTAAGGTCACTTAAGAATTGCTCTTCCAAATTTAAAGAACCAAAAGATAAGAAAGGGGTTTTGATTCCAGAAGAAATAATTGCATGCACAGATCTGTTTTACTGTTAAGAGGGCCTTTGATGGATAGCAGTGAATTAGGGCAGATTGTGTATGCAAAAATCTGTGTTTACTGTCAAGAGGGCCTTTGATGGATGACGTAAACGTTGGGCAGATATACATTGCATGCAATGGTCTGTGTTTATTGTTTAATGGTCCTTGAGGATAACATTAAACGCTAAGCAGATAAAGTAGAGGAAAGCGCGCAAAGTCCTTAGGATAAGGCAAAAAATCCTGCAGGGAGCTGTTTTTTCTGTGTTGAGGAAGTGCATCAGAAAAAGAGTGAGCAGTTCAGACGCAGGTCGTTCAAGAGGAGCGTAGTGTAGTTTTGTCTGTGTTTGTGTCTATGTTTGTGTCTGAGTGAATGATTGAGGTTGTATGAAAAATAAATAAATTCCGTATTAGGTGGGCAGGAGCTGCGCCCCCCTTCTGGAAATTCCCTTGAGGGGGACGAGGCTGGTGCGCGCCTGAGAGGAATGATTGACTGCATGAACCCTAAAAAATAAAGGGGCATAGAATGAAATAATGAACCCTAAAAAAATAAAGGGGCACTGAATGAAAGAATGAACCCTATAAATAAAGGGACTAGGAGTGAATGTGATTAGAAAACATTTGTATCAATAAAGATCTTTTATATGTTTATACGTTTTAGAGCTCTGTGTGATTGAAAAAGTGAACATTTCTGAGATCAAAGCAGCAGAAGTAAGATCTAGGCATTATGTAAAAAAATAAAATAAAATCAAATAAAAATCAACCTGCAAGGGTGAACAAAAGAATTGAAGGAAAAATAAATATAAATATTATTTTTAGTAGTTTTTGATATTGAGTGAATATATAATAGAGCTGAAACTATTAACTCATACAGAAAGTGTACATGCATCAGAAAGAATAAAAAAAAAACTAAGTTTAAGGATGCAGGTCACAAAATAAAGAGGAGAGTATTGGATAAAATAGATTAAGTGAGAAAAATAATAAGTTAATTAGCTATAAATATATATATATATATATATATATATATATATATATATATAGAATCTTAACTATTGGATTGTAAGATTTTAGAAAAGTATGGCAGCCACTCCGGTGGAATTAGGATTAAAATATCCATTGTGTAAAGAATTGATAACTAAGGTCTCAAACAAGTGGCAGAAGAGAACTAAGAATATGATGACAAAATGGCCAAAGGAAGGGACATTTGATGTAGCATTGTGTGAGGAAATGGAAACTCTGATACAAAACTATAAAACTAAAAGTATCAGTAAAAAAAGAGAAAAGAGAGAAGCAAAAAGGGAAAAAGAGAACGAAGTGTTAGCCATGTTTAAAAAGGAAGGGAATGATGCATTAAAAAGTATAAAACAGGCAAGGAGGATGCTTAAGGAGGCAGACAAAGAAACAAAGAAAAAGGAAATGTTGTTTTCTAAACCTCCCCCATATCTGCCCCCAAAGGGACAGCTACCTATTCTTAAAGGTACGGTAGAAGTGTTAGGAGAAATGCAGATGGAAGGGCAAGTAGAATTGGAAGAAAAAGAAGAACCAGATGTAAAGACTAAAAGGCGACAGGGAAAAGAGAGTGAAGGATATTTACCGATGGATTGTTATAGACAGGCACGCATAGCATTAGAAATGATGAAAACAAACCAGGAAGGCAAAACAGAATATGAGGACGTGTTAGAAGAGATGAGGAGAAAGGATTGGGAAATGGGAGCACAAGCAAAGGTTATGAAAGAAGAAATAGAGGAGAAAATTAAAGAATCAGGAAAAAAGATTCAAGAGGTAACTAAAGTGAATAGAGGGAGAAATAAGCTGTTTGACAGCAGTGAGGATGTGAATGAAGATGAGGAGTCATTTGATAAAGGAAAATGGAGCAGAGAAAGAGGGGCTCTGAGACCACTGGCTGCACAATTTCCAATTTTAATCAAGGGTGCACAGGGACAGTATGTCCCCTGGGCCACACAGGACCTCGAGGGGCTGGTCACTCGCCTCCCAGATATTCATGAGGGGGCTGGAAAGTGGATTAAGGTGTTCGAAGAAGAAACTATGGGCAAACTTTTAGCTGTGGGGGACATTAAAGCACTTCTGGCAAGAATAATGGGAGGGGCAAAGATGGAAGAAATTCTTCAAGCATCTAATCTAAACAGAGCTGTGGACTCTCACTACATGGATGGAACTGTTTTTGATGCATTCCGTCCAGCAGTATGGCAAGCACTGCGAGCAGAGTACCCGATCAGACTAGATCCTAAATCATTAAAGGGAGAACAGCTGGGGGAAGCAGAAAATCCAACCATATATGTTCAAAGACTTCTAAAAAGATGGAAACAAGAGACTGAAGGGAATCCAGAAGGAGACCCATTAATGGCTACACTGTTTAGAAATTGTCACGGTTCGCTCATTCACTGTTTCCTTCTCGTCCTGTACCATGTGCGTTTGTTGTGTGTGTGTGTGGGTGTGGTCGAGCTGTCACCGATCATCAGCGACGCAGCTGTGCCTCGTTTCGAGGCCAGCTGCAGCTCGTCACCACACCGCTTAAATACTCATCTGTTTTTCCTGTCCTTTGTCAGATCGTTGTGGATGTTTCCCGTGGTGTGTCACTCTGTTTCCAGCTCTCGAAATCTTCGCCGTTTATCGTGTTCCTGTGTTCCTGTCGTGCTCTACGTTGTGTGTTCGGTGTTCGTCACGCTCTGGATTATTCATCTCATCACGGACCCGTCTCTTCACTTCACCTCCGTTCCACTTGGCCCATCTGGTTCCTGTGTCACCCAGCCCGGTTACATCTCTGTCTGTGTAGCCATCCTACTCTTAATAAACACTGAACACTTACCTGCTATTGCTTCCTCTCCTTGCTTGACCATGACAGAACGATCTGACCGTTCCTTGGAAGCAGCGGGTGCCCCTGCCGCGGCATTAGAACGGTTCATCACCAAGAGCAGTGAGCGGATGGCTACACAGCAGGCGAGCCTGAATAGCGTGGGCTGCGCTATTCAGATTCTTGTGACACAGGTGTCCGAGCTCACCCAGCAGTTCCAGGAGCTAAAGATTCCCACTGCGTCACTCACGCCGTCAGTTCCTCCCATCCCGGTGGAGGCTCCCTTCCAACCTGAGCCCCGCCTGCCCGTCCCCGAGCATTACGGCGGGGAACCAAGATTCTGCAGAGCCTTCCTGACCAGGTGTTCGATGCACTTTGCCCTCCAACCACGCACGTACAGTTCGGAGAGGAGCAAGATGGCATTCGTGTTGGCTCTGCTCACGGGCAAGGCGGCACTTTGGGGAACGGCGGTGTGGGAGAATCAAGATCCGTGCTGCACCTCGTTCCAGGCACTTTCGGAGGAAATGAAGCGAGTATTCGATCGTGCTGTCGCCGGGAGAGAGGCGGCCGGAATACTCGCCGATCTCTGCCAGGGTGAGTCATCCGTGTCTGACTTTTCCATCCAGTTCCGCACCCTGGAGGCGGAGTGCCGTTGGAACGAGGAGGCGCAGTGGGACATGTTCCTGCATGGGCTGGCTGACCGTGTCCAGAAGGAGATCTACACCCTGGACCTCCCCACCACACTCAATGGACTCATCGACCTGGCCTTAAGGGTGGACGCACGGCTCGCCAGAGTCGAGAGCCGCGTCCAGGCCACCCGAGTCCCTGGTGGGTTGCAGAGTCAGCAGGGTAGCAGCGGGGACGCGGTCAGCCCCGTCTACGATCACGAACCCATGCAGGTAGGGCGAGCTCGGCTTTCCCGGGAGGAGAGGGAAAAGCGGAGATCCCAGGGACTATGCCTTTACTGTGGGAGGGCTGGACACTTCCTGGATAAATGCCCGGTAAAAGGACCGAGCCCGATAGTAAGCGTGAGGCTACTATCGGGTGGGATCTCCGCTGGAAAGACCTCACCCACGTCGTCTACCCTCCTTCCGGTAAGACTGAGATGGGCCACTCACTCCTTCACCGGTCAAGCTCTTCTGGATTCCGGGGCAGAGGGTAACTTTTTGGACTATATCGTTTATCGCCAGCCGAACGCAATTATGACATTGGTAACAGAGAGTTGTTGGCAGTCAAGTTAGCGTTGGAGGAGTGGCGTCACTGGTTGGAGGGGTCGGGGGTACCTTTTATCGTCTGGACCGATCATAAGAACTTAGAATATATCAGAACTGCCAAAAGATTGAATTCCAGGCAGGCTCGGTGGGCACTTTTTTTCGGTCGCTTTGATTTTTCTCTCTCGTACCGCCCGGGTTCCAAGAACATCAAACCCGACTCTTTATCTCGTATTTTTGACCATTCCGAACGCCCGTCTACTCCCGAGTGTATTTTACCCGAGACGCTTTTCGTCTCCACACTCACATGGGAGGTCGAATCGAGGGTCAAGACGGCCCTAGAAGGGGTAACGCCTCCGCCCGCTTGCCCACCGAACCGTTTATTTGCGCCAGAGGAATTAAGGTCTGACGTTATCCAGTGGGGGCATTGCTCCAACGTGGCTTGTCATCCAGGAGTTAATCGCACCAGCTTTTTGGTTAAGCAACGATTCTGGTGGCCTCGCATGGCTCGCGACATTCACGATTTTGTGTTGGCTTGCTCGGTTTGTGCCATCGGTAAGACTTCCAATCGACCCCCAGATGGGTTGCTCCAACCGCTGCCTGTCCCTTCGAGACCCTGGTCCCACATTGCGCTAGATTTTGTTACCGCCCTCCCGCCCTCTCAGGGCAACACGGTTGTTTTGACCGTGGTGGACCGGTTCTCGAAGGCGGCCCATTTCATCCCCTTGCCCAAATTACCCTCAGCCAAGGAGACAGCGGTAACTGTCGTAGACCACGTCTTTCGCTTACATGGCCTCCCGGTAGACGTGGTCTCCGACAGGGGTCCCCAGTTTGTGTCCAAATTTTGGCAAGAGTTCTGTAGACTGCTGGGGGCGACTGTCAGTCTTTCCTCCGGGTTTCACCCCCAGAGCAATGGCCAGACCGAGAGAGCCAACCAAGATTTGGAGAGAGTGTTGCGATGTTTAGTCTCCAAGAATCCTTCCTCTTGGAGCCAGCAACTGTCTATGGTGGAGTACGCCCACAATGCATTACCAATGTCATCCACGGGCCTGTCTCCGTTTGAGTGTAGTTTAGGTTACCAGCCACCTATCTTTCCCAGTCTGGAATCCGAGGTCGCGGTTCCCTCCGCTCACGCCTTTATCCAGAGGTGTCATCGCACTTGGACGAGAGCCCGTGAGACTCTACTCCAAGTGGGAGCGCGCACCAAGGCTAAAGCCGATCGCCACCGGTCTAAGCCTCCCGTCTACGTCGTGGGTCAAAAAGTGTGGCTTTCTTCTAAGAATATTCCTCTCCGCTCCGTCTCCAATAAGCTTGCTCCCAAATTCATTGGCCCGTTCACTGTCACCAAGATCATTAGTCCGGTGACAGTCCGCCTCAAACTTCCTCCAGTGTACAGGAGAATTCACCCCGCCTTCCATGTATCCAAAATCAAACCCGTGTTTCATTCACCTTTTAATCCGCCAGTCCCGGTTCCCCCCCCGCCGCGACTCGTAGACGGGGAACCCACTTATTCGGTAAATCGTATACTGGACTCTAGACGGAGGGGACGCGGATTCCAGTACTTGGTGGACTGGGAGGGGTACGGTCCAGAGGAGAGAAGTTGGGTACCTGCGAGAGACATACTGGATCACTCCCTGATCGATGATTACAATCGCCAGGTAGGAGAACCTGGGAACGCCAGGAGGCGTTCTTAGGGGAAGGGGTACTGTCACGGTTCGCTCATTCACTGTTTCCTTCTCGTCCTGTACCATGTGCGTTTGTTGTGTGTGTGTGTGTGTGTGTGGGTGTGGTCGAGCTGTCACCGATCATCAGCGACGCAGCTGTGCCTCGTTTCGAGGCCAGCTGCAGCTCGTCACCACACCGCTTAAATACTCATCTGTTTTTCCTGTCCTTTGTTAGATCGTTGTGGATGTTTCCCGTGGTGTGTCACTCTGTTTCCAGCTCTCGAAATCTTCGCCGTTTATCGTGTTCCTGTGTTCCTGTCGTGCTCTACGTTGTGTGTTCGGTGTTCGTCACGCTCTGGATTATTCATCTCATCACGGACCCGTCTCTTCACTTCACCTCCGTTCCACTTGGCCCATCTGGTTCCTGTGTCACCCAGCCCGGTTACATCTCTGTCTGTGTAGCCATCCTACTCTTAATAAACACTGAACACTTACCTGCTATTGCTTCCTCTCCTTGCTTGACCATGACAAGAAATGCTGTGATTGATGCCATGCCACAAGCTGTAAAGAGCAGGCTAGAGGACGTGGTTGGCTTAAACTCTAAAACACACAAAGAGTTCTGTGACCACAGTAGAGCAGCATAGAAAAAATGAACAGAGGCTCAAGACCCAAGAGAAAGAGCTACAGAGAAAATTAACTCAGTTACAACTTGAAGAACTGACAAAAATTAACAAGAAAAACTTTCAAGCTCCAATAAAGAAAGACGAATCAGAATAAATGTCATTGATGTCTCTAATAAATACTCCTCAAGCAGCTATTCAGCCAAGCCCACCTGCAGCGGTCCCTCCAAATGCACACCACACTCCTGTACCCATCATTAATGTCTATACTCAACAACCAGAGACAATGGGATGGAAAAGAAAACCAGTACAAAGAGGATAGAGAGGAAGAGGCAAGCCGTACACTGGTCCTCCAGGAGTGTGCTGGGGATGTGAGCAATTCGGACATAACAGAATTGATTGTCCTACCAATCCATGGCAACAGCCACCTCGGGGTGGAAGGGGGGGAGTTGGCAACAGCCCACCCGTGGTCCATTACAGGGCCCAGTAAACCCTTGGGGAGGTCCCAACCAAGGCTATTAGGGGTGCCCAGAGAATCCTACAGGGGAAAGTCAGCTTCCAATTTTAACAACTAAAGCTGATCAAGAGCCTATTCTGCAAATTAAGATAGAGGGAAAAGACACACCTGTTATGTTGGACACAGGTGCTGTTTTTACTTGTGTAAATACAAATTATGCCTCGCATCTCCCCTTGTCTGGAAAATTCGCAAAGACAATAGGATTCTCGGGACAAACACAGCTAATTCCAATGACAGCTCCAGTGTGTCTACAAACCAAAAATAAAAGCATAACAATGCCCATTCTTGTGTCAAATCAGACTCCTGTTAATTTGTTAGGGAGAGATGCATTATGTAAATTGGGGCTACATATTTGGTGTTCTCCAGAAGGAGTCTATATAGACACAATTGGAGTAGAAACTCAGATGATGGTTGTAGAACCAAAAGCAAATGTTTATTGGATAGGACAAATAGAACTAGATGTGAGACAAACAGTCAATAAATGGGAAAATTTATTGAAGCTCAGTTACCAGAAGCACAGATACCAAAATCAGAATTTCATTGCACAATGATGTTTGATCCCGAAAGAGATGAAAAATTAGAACAAAAATGGCAGGAAGAAACAAAAGGACAACAAATTGAAATAGTCTCACAGTACATAATAATAGGTAAACAGGGAGCAGCTTTAAATATGCCAGATTGTGAATTTGTGAAAAAATTGGTTCAATGTAACTGATTCTGTCCCACATATTGCAGTATATGTAGGAAATAATTGGGAAGCAAAAGAGTTAGGACCAATGATGAAAGAAGCAGAACAAAGCACATGGGAACCGACAGAACAGCCGTTGATATCTCACTCAGCTGACAAAAATCACATCAAAATTTTGTGTGCAACTAGTTTGTTGGGAATTCGTCAGGAAGTAGTTATTAGTCACAAGAAGCTGACGCAGATGTCTGCAACATCTGAATTGATAGACACTCCTAACACTGAATTATTTAAAGAAGTAGAACAACAGGTACCAACTGAACTATGGTCTCAACACGACTCAGATATAGGATTAATAAAATCAGCAAACCCAGTGAGAGTACAACTTAAGCCAGATGCACGTCTGCCCAGAAAATCGCAATACCCTTTGCGCCCTGATGCTGAAGCAGGTATAAAAAACACTATTGAAGGGTTAGTGAAGGCAGAAGTATTAATAGAAATAACTAGTCATTGTAACACTCCAATTATGTCCGTGATTAAAACAGAGAACAACAGGTGGCGTCTTATGCATGACGTACGAACAATCAATGAAATAGAAGATATGCCCGCAGAGGTACCAAACCTGCACACGCTACTGACGAATGTCCCTCCTGATACAAAACTTCAGTGTTCCACAAGCAGAAGAGAGTAGATATTTATTTGCATTTACATATGCTGATAAACATTATACCAAAATCCCATAAGGGTTTAAACATCCGACACATTTATTCAATCGAATTTTAAAAGGCAAAATTAAAAGGTCTTATGATAGACAGACAGACGTCGGTGCTTGACTCACCAATCAGATAAAAATGAAGCTGGATTTGGCATAGTGTGGGTTAATTTTATTAACCAACTAGGGGAAAATGCACAACTGAATTATTGACAACAATGCTGAACTCTTTGGGGGAAAGAATGAAAAAAAATAAAACATAAAAAGAGAAAACAAGATGTCTAATTGAAAATATATGGCAGATAAAATAAAAAATATTGGTCACTCCAGTTTGTGTAATAAAAATTGACAAGGGTTAGTTTGAATATAATAATAATAATAGTAAATAAATTTAACTCCAATGATCCTAAATCATGAAATCAAAAATGCTGTCATTGCTGAGAGTGACAAGATAGAAAATTGACAATGGATCCTAAATTATGCAGAGATATCCAATCCTTTTCTCAAAGTAGCTCATGACCAATAATAAAAATATATGATTAAAATTTAACTTACACAAACAAGAGACATTTTAAAAATTACAATTGATTCTATCAATTGCACAATGCCTAAAACAATTATACTAAACCAATTAATCTATTAGATTTTGTTAGAGGACAAACAAAAAGATTTAAAAAAATTTATTAAATTAATCTTTATGGTGACGGACGTTGTCCAGTTGCATATAACATTTAGACAGTATGTAGGATGCTGCCAGGTCTACGCTCAGTAAAGTCTAACAAGAAAAGTCATGTTATCATATTCAAAATCTGTGGCAATCTAAAACCATTCATTTCACAATCAACTGAACTCTCAAGAAAAATATGGTTTTGACCAAAAGGAGAGTGTGAAAGAGTGTGAAAACGTATGAATGATGGTGTTATGGAGTGAAAGAAGGTGTCTGACGAGACACTGAGGCAAATCAATTATTTTGCCAAAACAGCTGTATGCAAATTCTAATATGTGGGCCCACAGGGCAAAAAATGCCCAGTAAAATAATGACCATGGATGAATATGGCTAAGTTTCCTGTTCAATACCTAGGTTATTGTTGTGGCAGAAAGAAAAACAGTGCCACACTTGCGCAGCGCATAACATGGGAAGGCAAAGCAAGCAGGCTTGCTCTGTCCACCCCACAAATAACTTTCTTTCCACTTTCACTTTTCAGCATATCATGATGGAGCTGATTCTGTCTCAAAAGGGTAAAATATTGTCTTTCTGAATATTAAATCACTAACAAAAAGTGTGAAGGTTTCTATTTACAGGTTACAGCAGTTTTACCAAGACCAGGGAATGGTTTGCTCCACCATTAAGAACCAGTGAGTACAGTAATGGTCTGGAGGGAGAATCTTGCATTGATCAGCAACATGGTTGGAAAGTGATACCTGGGTCCACATCTCTCACCTTTAAAATACGACGACCAGCTTCAACAATCTCACACAGCAAGAAGTGAGGGATGAAGGGCGTGCTAGTAACGACCCTCCCTTGCCAACGAGGGAAAGAACAATGCAACGACTCGTAAAGAGTAACCCTGGTGAAGATGGAAGATTGATGGGAGCATGATTTGCTAAACTGGGAATGTTTTTAGAAGTTGCCATATACATAGGAGGATTATTATTTTGTTGTGTATTACCCATATTAAGAACGTTAATCCTACTGTTAAGCAAATGGAAGTGATAAAAGTCCCAAATATAGTCAAATGATTACAGAAAAGAACCTGGATGAATATTATGACGGATGGCTAAACAAGCTAAACTTATAAGAGAAAAATTTGGATGATAGTTCCAGTTCCTCCAATGAGGACACAGGAGAGGTGTAAAGATGAACCATACCCTGGGTGTAAGAACTAGCCTAACTTCTGCCCAAGGGTGGCCCTCTACTGAGCTGAAGATCAACTATGTTATTGTGATGTTACAACTTTTATGTTTTGATGTTTAATTCTATTGTCTTTTATACATAACTATGACAACCATCTAGTGCTGAACCAATTACATGCTCATGCTTTTAACATTGTTTTATATTAGATAAGGGGTTACGGAGATGGGATCTTTTACTCCTTCCTAGTCAAGTGTGGGAGGAGAGGTTTGGTCCTGTTGCTCCGCCAGAATGCTGCTGCATAATCTAGTCATTGATAAGACTGGGTGACTTATTTAGTTGCTAGGAAATATAACTGATGAGGCTGAATTATGATGTAGCATTCTGGGTGAACATAAGCTAATGTGAGACTTAATAAGTCTCAAAGGGGGAATATGTAGAAGATTTTTATTAGTCAAAATATGAATTAATCAAGTATAATTAATGTGAATCTAACCACTTGTGTATTAAGTTATATTTCCAATATAAGCATATGCCTGTGTGTTAAGGGCTCGCATGGAGGGCATGTTCTGACCCTTATGATGTAAGGGCTCGCATGGAGGGCATGTTCTGACCCTTATGATGGAAAACATATGTGGAAATATAAAGAAGGCTTCTTTCCTTAAACACGTCTAGGAGCCCCTTCTCTCTAGGGAAAGAACATATGTATAAATATTGCCAAAAAAGGAAATATGCACATGTATGAAATGTTCTGAACACGCCTAGAAACTAGACTATATAAAGAGAAACTCAGAAAACATCGAGAGGGTTGTTCTGCAGAAGAATTCCTCGGCTTTATTGTCTTGTTATAATAAAGTCTATTTTCTGGCATCAAAACCCCACAAGGCTCTGAGCGTGATTCTTCAGAAAGAAGGGAAACCACCACACTCTCCACTCCGTTCAGAGCCCAGGTCATAGCGCTTTCCGCGCTCCCCCCCCCCCTCGACGGACGACCAGGAATTGTTCCTGCTCTGCCCCGTCAAGGCCCTAAGGGTATACGTCGAGCGTTCTGCCTCGTTCAGGAGATCAGAACAGCTTTTTGTCAGCTTCAGTAACCGCGCTAAATGTCACCCTGTTACGAAGCAAAGTATCTCCAGGTGGATAGTGGATGCTGTCACCCTAGCATACTCCTCCATGGGCTTGCAGTGCCCCATTGGAGTCAGAGCCCATTCCACCAGAGGTATCGCCTCTTCCTGGGCATGGTCCAGCGGGGTGTCCATTTCAGAAATTTGTGAGGCGGCCGGCTGGTCTTCGCCGTCCACATTTATGAGGTTTTACAACCTGGACGTCCCCCGCCTTGCAGGCCAGGGTCCTTTCCGCTTAAAATTCCCCGTTCCGGCTAGATAAGCTATCTCTGGGATTCCTTGACCATCTCTGCTCAAGGCCCTCCTTCTCTTGGAAGGTCCATATTATGGGCACTAAGTGTCTACTTCGGGACGACACCCAGGCCATGGTTGACCCGGTGGCTCAGCCTGTGCTTGGTGTAATTTTAACTCCCCTGGGCCCTCCCATGGGAGTCATGTTTGAGTCGTTCCCCATCATAGCACGGCGGGATTGTATTGGTTCCCATACAGCGTCTTATGACGCAGTACGAGTGAAATATCGACAGGGAACGTACTCGGTTACTAATGTAACCTCGGTTCCCTGAGATATGGGAACGAGTACTGCGTTCCTGGCCGTGCTATGAGCTGCACGCCTCAGTCGCTTCTTTCGAAGAAATCTGAGTTGCGGCGGCAAAGCGGCCGCTTATATAGCCAGAAGCCCCCCCATTTTGGCGGGCTGCATAGCCATAGGCTTGCTCATCGCCGCCACCGTGCCACTGGTTCGTTTTTATCGCACTGCACGAACCAATGGACGTGATTGAAAAGGCTTCAGTGAAGAGGAAAAAAGGAGTTTTTATGTGATTGGTCCAGAGGACTTTCTGTTGGGTTGTCTATTTCATTTAGCCGTCTATTCTGCATAGCTCTGGACCTTTTCTTTGCTTTCCTCCAATACTTTCTGCGGTGCCTCTTTGCTCTTGGTCCTAATTCTTCTATTTGTTTTACTGTTTTGTTTTGGACCCTGTCCTTCCATCTCTGTCTCTCCTTTTCTAACTGGTCTCTTCTGCTTTCTGGGTCACTGTTAATTCTTTCTCTAATTTTTCTCTGGTACTCTCTGTTTCTTTTTCTTTGCTCCACCACTGACAGTTTTGGTCTAGCCATGACTGCCTACAGTACAGATAAAATATATTAAGATATTTTAAATATCTTAATATATTTTAAATATATTAAGATATTTTAAGTCAATCAACATGTATACTTAGATCATATTATCATGTTATGTAGTTGTTATACATTACTTAATGAGTATTTTGGAGCACTTTTCCACTCCGTCAGCTTACATGTCAACACCTTCAGACAAAATATCTGACGGAGTTGACGTCTGACGGAGTTGACAAAACAACATGTTTTTTCAACTTAATCATGTCTAATAGATGGTAGCCATTTTGATTTTCCTCAGTTGCCAGCTGCCACTAAACTAAACCAAAATACCAACTTTTATTTCAAAATTCTTGATTAAAATCATCCCTACTTTGAAGACAGTGTTGACACATAAAAGCTGTGACCACAGGGATTTCAACTTGTTTGCTGAATATTTAAAAAATTTTAAAACATACGAGACCATGTGTTGGACTGCGGCATCCATCAACAGAAAGAAGTCAAAGGGGGTCCTCAGGGTTAAAGCTGACCAAAATATGCCTGATTTATTTCAAATTTGAAAAATATCTGACGGAGTTGACATGAATTGATGACATATTTTGAAAGGCTGTTGTTAATGTATAAAATAATGCAGTGTTCACTTTAAGTATTTTGTGATATTTTATTAAGCCATCCAATTAACCTCATATTCATTTTTGGGCATTTTAAAACCCTTTTTTTTTGCAAGATTCAAGATTCAAGATTCAAGAGTTTTATTTGTCACATACACAATTATACAGAGTATAACCAGCAGTGAAATGTAGGTCAGGTCCGCTCCAAGGACAGTGCAATTATAAGAATACAAATATTAAGAAGAAGTACAAACATAAAATAAAAGATAAGATAAAATAAGATAAGATAGGATAAAAAAATATAAATATAAATGTGCAGGTCAGTATGTTGTTGACAAATAGTAATGAGAGGAATTGCAGTTTGATACTGTGACCTCTACAGAGGACAAGTTCATTTGCATGGGCTTTCATAGTACAGTGCCGGTATTTTATAAAATTACTATGAAATAATATAAATATATACAAAACTAAGGGTTTAAACATACACAAGTCTTTCATATCCAACTTTTAAAGCCTTTTTAAATTAAACAATTTATTGTTTTTTAAGGCAAATTGTAACATTTTGATGGGGGACATGTTTTGTCCCTTATTTCAAGAATCAGTGATATATTTTATTCATATTTTTTTCCTAAAAATAAAATGGCATGAATAGACATCAAAAAGGCAAAAACAATGGGATTTTTTTTTTTAAATCACCAATACATTTTTAGGTTTCAGGATTTTTTTCTTCTAAACTTTGTTTAAGGATGATTCTCAACTATGTTATAAAATATATAACAAAATGATTTGATATACCATTTTGTTTTATGCAATATGTCTGTAAAAATTTCCATAAACTGGTTTTCCCATTTAACACAGTGTATCTATACTGTATCTAATTTGCATATTAATGTGTTGCTGTTGGGACAGCATGTTGAAAAAAGAATTGTCATAATGAGAGTAATAATTGGCCAGATGTTCATAACAATATATAATATTTCATAAGAAAATTTATATATATAATTTATTTTCCTATTCAATTGTTATGTCTCCCAAAATGCCGAACGGCGCGTGGGAGCAGCACTGTCAATCAACCTGCTCACCAAGCTCGTTTACAGGTGTTTTTAGTGAAGAGAGATAATGCTTTATAATGTTTTATTTCTACTGTACTATGTGTACGTATGTTGTATTTTTATATATTTTTTTAAACCTTAATCAACCATGAAACCCACTACAAAGATTGCCATTTACTCTCCCAGGGAGCACGGAACTTGAACCCGGTTTCATACCATGCTGAATATTTTGGTCACAAAATGCACATTGACCAAAACGAGAAACTCGTAATGTTTGGAGTTACACATGTGATCGCAGTTGATGGATACAGCTTCAAAGTCGTTCGGCATGCAACAATGCCTATCAAGAACAACCTTATCATCTATGAGGAGGTATACAGGTTAGTTGGAATGGACAAAAACAAATAAACAAACAAAAAAGACTTCTGTTATTAGTCACCAAGACATTGAAATACTACTTATTAAATCTGTATATTTGATAGTCATTAAACTCAGTGTGCATTTGTATTATAATAATTGCGTTTAAGCTTTTAGAATTTTAACAATTTTACGCAATGATTTTCATACTGTTTTTCAGACCAGCAGTTCTATCCAATGGAATGTGGGACCAAGTACGTGTTGACTTTGGGAAAGAATTTTATTTATGTCTGTTTATGCAGGAGATCCTGTCAGCATACAGATATAATACAGACAGGGAGCCTTATAAGCAGACACCTTCAACAAAGGCAAGTAGTTATTTTTATAACTTACCTTATTATTTTTACAATCCTCTCGTTGGTCCCAGATAAGTAAATATGTGTTTTTGATGCAGCTATTTAATATGAATAAAATTGTTGGACTAAGATCATCACTTAATTTAACACAGAACCACAGGATTGAACGACTATGGCCTGAGATAAACAACCGGGTCAACTACCCTCTGAAGGAGGCATTAATTCAGCTAACAGACCAAGAAGTGCTAGACATGGAGGACCCCATTAGTCGCTACTTGTAACGAGGGAGTCCACTGAAGGCGAGTGTAGTATGAACCCATGTGCAGTTTATTTACAACAGTGAAATCCAAAATCCAAACAGGTGCAGACTTAACTTGAAACAGACTTGACATGGCATGAGACAGATATGGCATCACCAAACAACTCACCAACAGCAGGTTACAACGATAATACACGACAAAAACCAAATGCACTAACGAGCAAACTTATACGAAACTAAGCAGGTCACATGACAAGAACAACCAATGAAGACATGACACAATGAACAAGAGAACCAATCAGAACATGACAATGACTAAGAGAACCAATAGCAGGAATACATGAGGGTAAGGGAAGCATGACACAAACAGGAACCATGACCAAACTTAAAAATAAAAGAGAATGAAAACATGAAGAAACAAAACCCAAAACAGACCTTACATTTTCCCCCCTCTAAGGGCGGCTCCCGACGCCCAAACAAAAACCCAAAACAACCCCAAAAAAGTCCAGGGGGGTGGTGAAGCAGAGGCAGAATGGGGGGAGGGATGGTGGGCCAGGCCCGTGAAGGGCAACAGGACTAGGAGCATGGGGCAATGGCGGGCCTGGGAGAGCAGGGAGCCATGGCGGAGCAGGCAAGGCAGGGGGCCATGGCGGAGCAGGCAAGGCAGGGGGCCATGGCGGAGCAGGCAGGATCAGGGTCCACCAGGGCGGAGCAGAAAACCACCAGACCTGAGCGGAAGACCACCGCAGGGAAGCCGACTGGGCAGGAAACCATGTCAGTATCTGGGATCTGAGGAGAACAAGGACAAACAACACAGAGAGAGCAGAGACAGACCACACAGAGAGAGCAGAGACCGACAACACAGAGAGAGTCCCCATGGTCCCAGGGGCCGTGACAGGGCAGGTCGAGAGTTCATGGATGGTCTCTATGGCCGTGGCAGGGCAGGAGGAGGATTTGCAGATGGCCTCCATAGTCGTGACTGGGCAGGACAAGGATTCACAGACGGCCTCCATAGCCGTGACAGGACAGGACGAGGATTCACAAATGGCCTCCATAGCCGTGACTGGGTAGGACGAGGATTCGCTGACGGCTTCCATAGCCGTGACTGGGCAGGACAAGGATTCACACACGGCTTCCATAGCCGTGACTGGGCAGGACAAGGATTCACACACGACCTCCATAGCCGTGACAGGGCAGGACGAGGATTCAGGAGCACAGTGTGCAGCCCACACGCATCCTATGGCAACCGCCATCACAGGCAGTGCGGTATTCAATGGGAGGTCAGAGACGCCAGCCATGCGTCCATTAGCTCCAGACCCAAGCTCCGCATTAGCAGGAGCTAGGGTACTATAGCCCCCCAAAGAAAAATTCCTTGGGGAAATTTTGGTGGCCATCTTGTCCGGGGACTCAGGCCTGGCGGCCATCTTGTCCGGGGACTCAGGCCTGGCGGCCATCTTGGCCGGGGACTCAGGCCTGGCGGCCATCTTGGCCGGGGACTCAGGCCTGGCGGCCATCTTGGCCGGGGACTCAGGCCTGGCGGCCATCTTGGCCAGGGACTCAGGCGTGGCGTGAGCAGGCCCCGTAGACTCTGACTGGGCAGGCGTGACGTGAGCAGACTCTGGCCGGGCAGGCGTGACGTGAGCAGACTCTAGAACTGCGGCCATTTGCCGAAGAGATTCTTGAGTAGCGGCCATCTTGCGATGCAGCTCTTGAATGGCAGCCATGTTATGCAGAATCTCTTGATTAGCCAGCATGACGTGATCAGGCCCTGGCAAGATTTGAGCATGTCTTGGAGCAGCAGGCATGACGTTAACAGGCTTTGGCATAGCAGATGTGACGTTAGTAGGCTCCCTATCCATAATACCCACAGTCAGTGGTGACCTGGCCAACACAAGAACAAAGTCAATGTATCGTTCCAGTGACCAACAAATAGTTCCCCCTGGCAGACTGGAACGAAGTGGTTCATCGACACCCGAACGAAAAATGTCCTTTAGGGTCACGTCATTAAAATTCACCAAGTGAGAAAGTTCACAAAAATCGGCCACATACTCCTCTATAGCCCGGCCCTCCTGACACAGGCAGAGGAGACGTGTAACTGTTGGGTTCATTTTAGTGGTCGTGTATTCTGTAACGAGGGAGTCCACTGAAGGCGAGTGTAGTATGAACCCATGTGCAGTTTATTTACAACAGTGAAATCCAAAATTCAAACATGATCCAAACAGATGCAGACTTAACTTGAAACAGACTTGACTTGAAAACAGGCTTGACATGGCATGAGACAGATATGGCATCAACAAACAACTCACCAACAGCAGGTTACAACGATAATGCACGACAAAAACCAAATGCACTAACGAGCAAACTTATACGAAACTAAGCAGGTCACATGACAAGAACAACCAATGAAGACATGACACAATGAACAAGAGAACCAATCAGAACATGACAATGACTAAGAGAACCAATAGCAGGAATACATGAGGGTAAGGGAAGCATGACACAAACAGGAACCATGACCAAACTTCAAAATAAAAGAGAATGAAAACATGAAGAAACAAAACCCAAAACAGACCTTACACTACTGTGTGTCTGAGCTTGTCTGCCAGATGGGACGCATTGGTGTTGAAAGAGTAGTGAACTCTTGGAATGCCCATAGAATTCCAGGTATTTTATTTTATTATATATATGTGTGTGTGTATACCTTATATAATATTTTAAATATATTTTTTTCACATATTAATTATATTTAACTACTTAGGTAGAGGTATTCCAAATGCCCTAGGGGAAGGTGGTTGTTTTAAAAAGATGAGTGAAGACCTGCTACCCAATTCCACAGCCGCTGCTAACTTGTACTTTGAAGAGATGGGATCCTCACTGACCACGCCAACAACATTTGGCATCTACCCTTTCTCAACAGAAGAGGACTGTGCACATGCTGAGCAATCCTTCATTGAACAATTTCCTGATCTGCCCATTCTGTACAACAGTGTAGCTCACAACAACTACAGAAACTTTCAGGAGGCAGTTATGTGCCTCATTGATGTAACTCGCAGATATTCCAATGCTTAAAGAGTTGAGGTTTGTGTTTCTTGTACTCTTTGTAACAGTTGATTTAATTCTTCCCATTGTAAGTCTAATGTTATAGACTAAAAAGTTATTTAAATGGTCTTAATATAATGTTTCAAGTTCTTGATAATTCAGATGCTTACAACCAGCAGGTAGTTTTGGGGGGGGGGATAAACCAGCATGTACCGTACTTGCTTATAACATTTATTAAATCAGAGTCATTAAACAATGTCACACTCCAATTGTAACGTTCCTTTTTTTGGCTGTGTGTAACATTTCAAAAACTACCGAACCATTTTACCAAGTTACTGAAGAAAAAGATTTTTGGGTTTGTGTTTTTACAACTTATAACTTCTTTTAAACTACTTTCTTGAACAGTTGTACAGAACATTTTGTGGTCTGCATAAGCTGCAGCACTGTTATACTAGATGTATTGAAACATTTATGGGTGTTTTGAAATTACAACTCTCTGATAATATCTACAACGGTTGACAGACCAGCGATCCTAACAATGTTTAGCATTGAACACTCAGACCGACACTTTAAGCACTGATTAGAGTTCAGTGCCCACTCCTCAATACAAGCTCTGCAACCAATGATGCTCCGGCAACATTCTGACAGCATTGGCTCATTGATGATGTCTGTAAAAACAAAGGATATGTATTAAAATACCAGACTTTTTAGGAACGTTGTACATATTTATTGCCTGGTCCATTGATGATCGAATAAGTGGGCCTGAGCTAATATTAATATTTTAAGAAAATGTATTGATCAAAAAAACACAGTAAAATTAATGATTGGAAATGTATTAGTGTTACCAGAAAATAGTGCACCATAAATATTTGGAACAAATAAAACAATTTCATTATCTGAGAATTTTACAGCATGTACATCATTCTTCATGTTTAAGATGTTCATTACTAGGTCATTTCAGGTTGCCAATTTGAAGACACAGTCTGGACACTGCAATTACATACACATTTACAAGTTTTTCATAAACACTAAAGTGTGTAGCAAATTGGGTAACACTTTACTTAAAGGGGTGTTTATAACATCGTCCTGAAACCTTCGTGTCATGAAATCTTTACACGTCGTGAATAAGATGTTATGCATGATTGACAACTTGTCATTACCATGACAACATGACTTATAAATCTGCCATAAACCTGATTATCATGAAGCCATTTTAATTGGTATGAATATTTTTCTGATTACTTTCAGTAGAACAAGCAGAATGCCACTTGGATTGGAATACTTTAGTTGAGGTAAAGAAAAATATTAATGGAGGTGTTATAAAATTCATGATAAAATAATGGCCTGGTGATATGACTAATTTATGGCAAGTTACGTTACCTTGGTAATGTCAAGTTTTCATTACAAAGACGGGTTATGATCCATTTGGTTGTCAAGATGTCATAAAGACATGTCAAACGCAGTCATCTTTGCATTTAAAATGACAACTGAATTATTGACACTTAATATGCATGCATAAAAATCTTAATCGTATTTATGACATGCATCAGGAACAAACTAAAGTAAAGTGTTACAGAGAATTGTAACTTTAATACATCATACTCCTGGTGTTCTATACCTCTACAGACAAGGCAGGTGAAGGCCTCCTTGAGCTGTGATGCCTGCTGTGTGTTGAGTTGGCTTCTTTCTAAAGCGGCCAGTGCAGTGAGCTCTCTGACAGAAACACTCTCCAGGCCTTGCGATGCCTCCAACACCTCCTCAACCTTTTCTAAAATCGCCTGCAGTCCAGAATCTTCTTCCCTGCATAAAGAAAAAGACAAATTACCCTTTTGTAACTAAATCACTAATTACACACATTACACAAAGACATGTTCATCTAAAAGCATCCCATTTATAGATCTATCAAATCACCTTATCCTTTTCCTTCTGTGTTGAATCCTGGTAAAGTCGCTAGTCAGCATGGCATTAATTTTTCTAGAGTTTTGACTCCAATACTGGGAACCTTGGAAAAAACAACAAAAAAACAAAAAAACAACAACATTATTTGTACATACTTGCTTCTCTTATCAAATTACTTATGAGACAAATTGGGAATTTACAACCCCAACACTTTTGTAAAATGCAATATAAAGAACACGTCTTCTGCTCAAACTTAGACTTCTCTGAAATCCCTTAATCTTGTCACAATATTTTATCTGATTTTTGATTAAAGATTACGTTCTTAGAAATTTTGCTTTGAGAAATGTAATTTGGGATTTAAAACTGCTCGGCATAAAATAAGCCATGATCCAGCTTTACTTGACAAAACTGAGATGCTCCTGTAATCGATCCAGCGACGATCCTGTAATCACCGTGTCGGAGGATGAGGTTCGGACGATCCTGTAATCGCCGCGTCGGAGGATGAGGTTCGGAGGGCGCTAAAGAGAGTGAACGTCAGGAAAGCAGCCGGACCTGATGGGATAACCGGCCGTGTTCTGAGGTCCTGCGCTGATCAGCTCGCTGGTTTGTTCACTTCCATTTTTAATGAGTCCCTTGCTACCTCTGTGGTTCCCACTTCATTCAAAAAATCCATTATTATCCCTGTGCCAAAGAAAAATAAACCCTCTTGCCTGAATGACTATCGCCCAGTTGCCCTCACATCTATAGTCATGAAGGTTTTTGAGAGACTTGTAAAGAGCCACATCTGCTCCTCCATCCCTGATACTTTGGACCCTCTTCAGTTTGCCTATCGCCCAAATAGATCCACGAACGATGCCATTTCTCACGTTCTCCACTCTTCCCTCACACACGTGACTTGGACAGCAACAATGGGAATTATGTAAGGCTGCTATTCATTGACTATAGCTCAGCTTTCAACACTATATTCCCCATCAAGCTGGCATCTAAACTCACAGACCTCGGCCTAAACTCCTCACTCTGTGACTGGATTCAAGACTTCCTCACCGGCAGACCTCAAGTGGTGAAAGTTGGCCAGTTCACCTCAAACTCCATCACTCTGAACATAGGAGCCCCACAGGGCTGTGTCCTGAGTCCCCTGCTCTACTCTCTCTACACGCACGACTGCGTGTCCTCTCACAGCTCCACATCTATTGTCAAATTCGCTGATGATACTGTGGTTCTGGGCCTCATCTCCAACAACGATGAGACCGCATACTTGGATGAGGTAGAGAGACTCACATCATGGTGCCAGGACAACTGTCTCTCTCTGAATGTGAGCAAAACTAAAGAGCTGATCATGGACTTTAGGAAGAGACAGCAGCAGCCCTACTCTCCTCTCAGGATCAGTGGGACCCCTGTGGAGAGGGTGAGTAGCTTCAAGTACCTCGGTGTAAACATCTCCAAGAACCTGACTTGGACTACACACATCCAAATCACAGGTTAAGAAAGCCAGGCAAAGACTGTACCATCTGCGACAGCTGAGGAAATTCAGGGTCTCACCAGCAATCCTGAAAACTTTCTATTCAGGGACCATAGAAAGTGTATTGACTCAGTGCATCTCAGTGTGGTATGGAAACAGCTCCAATCAGGACTGCAAAGCACTACAGAGAGTTGTGCGCTTAGCTGAGCGCATCTCAGGGTCTGCGCTCCCCTCTCTGCAGGACATCTACCTCAAACGCTGCAAAAACAGAGCTGTTAAAATCTTCAAGGACCCAAATCACCCTGCTAACCGTCTATTCACTTTGCTTCCATCTGGTAAGCGCTTCCGTAGCCTGATGGCAAAAACTGAGAGACTTAGGAGGAGCTTCTTCCCCCAGGCCATCAGGCTCCTAAACTCTAACTCTGTGTCATAACATCACTTGACTCCATGTAAATATCACCATATCAATAAGCTATTCATAATTTTTATCCATGTAAATATCACCATATCAATAAGCTATTCATAATTTTTCTCCATGTAAATATCATATATCAATAAGCTATTCATAATTTTTCTCTACCTCATATTGCTGCTATTCAAATACCCTGTACAACTTTTTGCACATTATTTTTGCACATTCCTCTTATTACCATTTAAGTCAACAACATACTGACCTGCACATTTATATTTATATTTTTTATCTTATCTTATCCTTTTATTTTATATTTTGTACTTCTTCTTAATATTTGTATTCTATATAATTGCACTCTCCTTGGAGCGGACCTGACCTACATTTCACTGCTGGTTATACCCTGTATAAGTGTGTATGTGACAAATAAAAACTCTTGAACTCTTGAATCTTGAATGCTCATTTTATATCCAAACACAAAACCCTAATGTGTCACCTGGTTACAGTTTCAAAACAGTTTAATTTGGATGCTCTATAAACTCCTATTATACTTGTATTCCAAGTTTTTGGGAGGTTGTTACAGCCATCTAAATCAAAAAGTCCCTTTTCTTGGGAACTGTAGTTGTATTGGCTACCCCGTGTTCCTTCCGAATCCATTATTTCATTCCAGTTCGAGTCAAGCAAGATAGGACATTCTGTAGCCCTCAAGTCAACTTGAAGCTTTTGAACAATGCCCGGGACATTGGCCTCAGTTTCAGAAAACCTCACTACCACCACACTTTTTGGAACTGGTTTTCCATCCTGCACTTCTGCAATGTTTATTGCTCTAAAATTAGAAAACAGGTTCAACAATTTGATTAATTCTCAAATAGTCAGAATTGTATTTATGCATTCAACTTGTTAATAATAAACAGTTGGATTCAACATCAATATTATATTCTTTAAAACAAACAAATAAAAAAATAATAAAATAAAATAATAATAATAATAAATAATTTCATACCTTGTCCAAGTTCGGCTTGTACGCGGTGTAGTTCCAAGGAAAGTTCCAGATGATGCTGGCCTTGTGAAAGAAAACTGTCGCTGAACTGACGTTGAGGAAAATGCAGAGGTTGTTGGGGTGTTTGATGCGGTCTGAACTGGGTCACCATGGACTTCATAATGAGCCCTAAATGTCAATTCCAATGAGCTGAAAGACCCTTCAGCATTGGGGAATACTGCAACATTTGAATCATCAGTCAAATAGAGACTGTCACTGGTGACCTACAACAAAAAAAGAATAATAATTATTAGACTAATAAATATGTAACTTTAAACTCTTAAGTTAGCCTGTTTGGTTTTGGAATAATAATAATAATAATAATAATAATAATAATAATAAACACCCAAGTTTTCACTCAACTAAATGAATGAACTGGGCTGCGTTTCCTCAACGTTAACGTTAACATATTACATTACAGCCTCCATAATTCTTATATAGAAGGTGCTAACGTTACAGCGTTTAAATGGCTGTTTCACAAAGTTTTCATTTTTTCTTCAAACAGTTTTATACATACAACACTAACAGTTAACTCGATTAAAGTGTCATCGGGTGTCATCTCAAAGATTTCAGACGTCTGGTCTTACTCATAAGAAACAACCTGCTATCTCACGGCCAAGTTCATTAACAGGCTAATTTAACAAACTTGAAAGTTTCGCAACCTTAACTTACCTGAAATATTCGCAAAATCCTGTCGACCCGCATGTCATCATCCTTGACAGTAACTCTTTTATTGCCAATAAAAAGCACGTAGGAGTCCATTGTGATCAGGTGGATTCAATCATCACAAATCGTCCGCATGTGCTGCAGCTGAGAGATTCCGGTGTAACTAAAACGCGCTTTGTTAAAAAAAAAAACTTTAATTTTTCGATTTTGTTTTGTTGACTTTTTAATATCTGCATTTGAACGACGTGTAATGAAAACA
The DNA here is from genome assembly GCF_936440315.1 of Barbus barbus. NCBI lineage: Eukaryota > Metazoa > Chordata > Actinopteri > Cypriniformes > Cyprinidae > Barbus > Barbus barbus. The sequence goes on along the minus strand of NC_136728.1, from coordinate 727,750 downwards.
AAATTGAAAATATGAATGAAATTCGTTTTTGTGGTTCCCGAGAAAATGTAAATATTGCATAAACCAATCATTTCTTCGTTTGTTTGTTTTGAAAACAAAAACGAGAAAACCAATTATACGTAGGTACACGGACCAACGATGCCACCATAATTGTGGTCTAGGTTTGCTTTAGTTGGTCTCTTGACCCTTTTACTAATTCAAAGCAATTTGTTTCCAAGTAGTTGCAATGTTGTTTCACAGCAATCGTTTGTGCAATGCTGGATCAAACCTTAGCAGATTAACTTACACTTTCTGCTTATAACTCATGATCAGTGGTGTGAAGTAATGAATTACAAATACTCACGTTACAGTAATTAAGTAGTTTTTATCAGTAATTGTACTTTTTTGAGTAGTTTAAAAATTGTGGACTTTTACTTTTACTTGAGTACATTTTAAGTGATGTATCGGTACTTTTACTCCTCTATTTTCCTCCGTTTGTGATCGTTACATGTTATTTTAATTTTATTTTTATCCATTAATATGATTGGATAGGGAAATAGTGTCTCGTGACTTTCGTCAAATCAAATTGTGCATAGAAAACTTTAACAGCCAACTGCGGTCTATCATGGCTGCTGGAAGTGCGTTCCTCAAGCATCAATGCAGTCACATCTCCCTCTAATATGTTAAGGTAAATTTGGGATTTCTGCTTACTAAATTATTTGTATATATGCTTGCCTAACTACACGACCTGAAATTTGGTGTGAGGTCGCGGGTATTGCGTACAGTGTTAACTCCCGCAAGTGCCACATTCAGTAAATTCCCACTCACTTAAGAGCCGCACGATTTGCGCTGCTTCGTCTCTCACGCGCGTTCAGCTGCAGTCACTTGGATAAGTTTTTGCTTGTTGAACTTGTTGACTTTTGATGAGTTTGAGCGTGTGATGCGCTGTGAAAAAGTGTTGGAAACACTGTAAAACGATTTGCAATATTGTTCTCAAATTGAGGACCAATATGCACCTTATTGATGACCTGTGGCTTTAATACTGCATCTGTCAGCGCGTGATGTAATAAAACTGCAGCTCATTAATAAACTTTTTTAATGTCTTTTTTTTATCCATTTTATTCAATCCGCCTTCATTTAGCATGTGCACTCGCATTCAGTTGTGGATGCTGCTGATTCACCGAGACCGCCGCGGCTCAGCAAGAGATCTGCGTTTGTGTTTTCTTTTGAAAAAGTTTCCCCAGAAATACTACATTTAATGCAATTTTCCTTACAAATTGTTTTATCGACATAACAATTCGAGTAATGTATATGTACATGTAATGTACATGATGCCATCCTTCTAGAACAATGTGCATTTGTTAAAATTGTAACATAAATTATCAAGTTTAGTTTTTCTTGTTTCTTTATTGCAAAACGCTAAAACTGGCACCGTTTTGGAGAGAAATGGGCTCTCATTTTAACCCATATCATGGTGTGTGATGCTGAACTATGAGTTTCTAATGTTGTTTGTATTTGCACTATTCTAAACATTAATATTTTATGTGCAACAACAGCATGCTCTCAGTGGCTTTACACATGATTTTAAATCTATTTTTCAAACTTTATGATTTAAATGGGGATAATTGTACTGAGAATAACTTTCATCTTTTCTTCAACTGAATACTGTTTCCGTGCTGTTTTGATATGTTTTAAAGAGTTGGCAGTCAAAATCAATCAAAACTGCTGGATTATAGATATTCTTCATTCTTTATGACAAACAAGATAATGTGAATTCCAGAATGTACAACGTTTTTTAAAGGTGACCCTGGACCACAAAACCATAAGTGTTAATTTTTCAAAACTGAGATCTATACATCATCTATACAAAGCTGAGTAAATAAGCTTTCCAATGATGTATGGTTTGTTATGATCGGACAATATTTGTCTGAGATACAACTATTTGAAAATCTGGAATCTGAGGGAGCAAAAAAATCTAAATATTGAGAAAATCTCCTTTAAAGTTGTTCAAATGAAGTTCTTAGCAATGCATATTACTAATCAAAAATGAAGTTTTGATATATTTACAGTAGAAAATTTACAAAATATCTTCATGGAACATGATCTTTACTTAATGGCCTAATGATTTTTGGCATAAAAGAAGAATCAAAAATTTTGACCCATACAATGTATTTTTGGCTATTGCTAATATACCTCAGCGACTTAAGACTGCTTTTGTGGTCCAGGGTCACACATGTAAATTGCAGTGTAGAGCAGTTATTATGACGGGGTAGAATCCACAGCTCAGTACTCAGTACTCAATACTCATGAGTACTTTTAAATAGGCTACTCTTTTACTCTTACTCAAGTAGTTTTTTTGGACAAGTACTTTTACTCTACTCAAACTACATTTTTTGGAAGGTAATGGTACTTTTACTTGAGTGATAGATAGTTATTTGATGACAATGATTTCTTCTCCAGACCTTTCTTCTCTCCACAAAGTCCAGTTGAGACTGATGGTTACCTTGCATGTTCCTCGGACAGCATGGAGCTGCTTCTCTCCTTCCCAGCCATCAAGAATCTGTCTGCCAAGTTAAACTGCCTAGGCTGCATGCAAATGGCTTTTTAAGGGTGCTGATCTATTATTAATCACAAACAAATGAAGCCAGATAGACTCTGTGAACTTTGAAAACCAACTTCTGCTGAAACTGAGCAAAAGGATCAGAGTGTGAACTGTTTGAGATGTGTTAGTATGTCCAAGTAAGGCATTTGCTCAGCTGTTTGTTTTCAGGGCACTGGGTAAAGTTCATAGTGTTTACAAAGTTTCAAAATTATTTTTAGTATTCTTTAAATGTGTTTTGTTGTCTGGATCTTGTCTAATTCAGTAGTTACTGATGATAATTCATTGAATATTACCAGCTGAAATGTAACTAGTACTCTGTTTGTTTGTTTTTTGTGAAGAGTAATTTGTACTTTACCTAAGTACGTTTTAACAGTATTTTTACTTGTAATTGAGTATCATTTCAGCAATGTAACTACTTTTACCTGAGAACAAATTTTCAGTTCTGATCTGGCATTCAAAAGCAGTGAGCACATTATCATCGGGTACACTTTATTTCGATAGTCCACTTTAGACATTCTACTAACTATAAGTAACATTTATAACTACATGTCAACTAATTCTCATTCATTTGCAACTACATGTCTACTAACTCTCAGTAGGGTAGGTTTAGGGTTAGTAGAATAAGCTGACATATACTTGCAAAGTTTCTAATACTCAGTATGTTGTATGTTGTGGATCCATCAAAATAAAGTGTTAGAAGTTATTAAGCAGACAGTCTACTAATACTCTAATGACTGCTAGTTGACATGGAGTTACAGAGTTACTTACTATTAGTAGAATTGGTAGAATCGTAGAAGAATAGTAGAATCGGCTTTCCTGTAGCTCAAATGGTAGAGCATGGCGCTAGGAACACCAAGGTCATGGGTTCGATTCCCAGGGAAAGCAAGAGCTGATAAAATGTAAAAACTGTAATTTGAATGCAATGTAAGTTGCTTTGGATAAAAGCATCTGCTAAATGCATATAAAATGTAAAAAAAAACCCGTTGAATGTCTAAAGTGGACCATTGAAATAAAGTGTTACCTTATCATCTTAACTTTACTCTTGCAGAATGGAAGAGAACTGAAAGGAGGAGCAGACAGCAGGAGACCAAGTAATAGAAAAAACTTTATTGAATAATCTAATTTGCTTCTTGTTCAGTGATCAGTTGACTTATCTGACCAGCACTGCTTTAACTGGTGTTATACCAAGCAAAGGCACTGCTTTTACACTAGTATAAAATTTAAAGCAACTAGTCATATTATATTTTAATATAAAATTAATATTAAGAAATAATCAAACCTAGAGAAAGAGATGAAACAGCATACAGTACAACATAGATGTGTGTTTGCTCTCTTTATGCCACACACATACACACACAGAGTGCGTTGCTATTAAGAATTCAAAATATACCTTTACATCCATTTCCTCCTTTCATTTTGTTTCAGATCTATGTCCATCTCCATCTCTAGGGTTCTCCTTTCTTCTGTTTTTGTAATTAGATCACTTTCTCTGGTCATGTTTTATTATGTAAAACTGGCAACACTTTACAGTCTGTGCACTTATATGCATTAATTCATGATGAACTAATGCACAACTAACTAAGCCATTCATCAACTATTGCCCAGTCAGCAATGAAATAAAGAGTTTATCTGATTAATAAATTAATTCATATATGATGTGTTGTTAACTAAATGTGTCATCATGGATTAATTCCCTATCAGCATCAAGTTGTCACGGGTTGCTGGAGCAGGGAGCTCAAAGGAGTGTGAAGGAGGCAGATCTCAAACAAAATAAAGTCTTTAATAAATCCACATGGGAAAATCAATGAATGCACTTAAAATGACGTGAGACAGGACAGAGAACCAAGGCACAAACAGGAACTAATATAAACAGACTGATTAACAAAACAGGTGCGTGGAATAATCAATCAACTTAACAAGAACAAGAAAATAACCAAATAAGGAAACTCAGGAACAAGGACAGGGGTAAAACATGGAAAAACAAGTCCAAAACCCTGACACTAGTAGCTACTAACAGTGTAAATGAATTACCAAATGTTTCAAAGCCATGTATTTCAACTTCCAGCTGTCTGAATTAATAAATCATTACATCATAATTGGCAAAGATAATATTGTTATGATTTTACTTACTGAGCATGTGAACATAAAGGGTGAGAGAAATCAGATGTTTTCATCATATCGAATCTGTGCACGAGGGCTTAAAGTGACAGTGTTATGAAATCACCAGACATTGGAAACAACACAGGTTTATTGCAAAGTGGAATATGAAACACAGGGAAGTAAAAAGAGACGCAGCAAGTTGGAATGAACATTTGGATGATAGTATAGTTTGTTACTATGTTTCAGGTGATGTTGGAGACTGTGGAAGGTGACGGAGCACACACCTCATCTAGATGGTGATGAATGTGCTGCTCACAAAGATATTCAGAAGACATGTGAGAGAACAGGTAAGGAGCTCTTTCTCAAACGAGACCAAACAAAGTGGGTCTCTGAGATGTGTGCTTTCTATCTGTGTGATGATAAGATGATTGATGACAGGTGCTGGTGACGGTGAGCGTTGTGATTGGGTGACGGGACAGACAGCCTAATACAGTTAATGCTGTCTGTCATTGTAAGAGATGGGTTGTTTTTTTTGTGGTCCGCTCAACGGATCAACATTTAGAGACTGAAAGTCTATTGGGGGATACATTCAAGGTTGCAGACTGGTGCAAATCATATTCAAGGATGCAACTGATGCAAAACAACATCATTATCTCCTTGAGAAAGAACAACGCGTTTAGGACTTGGTTACATTTCAACGTTGATATGTACTGGGTGCAGAATTCTGTCACAATATACTTATTGTGAAACCTCAGAAATATTGCTGAGTAATGGTTCATCTTTTGTAATTGATGCAAAGTGCACCCAACTGGGAGGGGGATCGAGCCTGATCAACTTGCTTTCCCTCTCACTTGGAGGGTTGTTCTTAACCCGCACCTAATTTTGAAGTATAAAACATGGGGTTTCTTTCAGTTTCAGTGGAAGCTCAGCCGTGGGATAAGTGCACGTCGCCCGGCATTTCTCGGACAGGTGTTGGTCTTCTACTGTGACTGAAACGGGCTCCTCAGTCTTTTGAAGAGTGAAGATGATGGCACAGTTCTGAGATTGTATATTGGTTATAATACTTTGCTTGGGATTTTAGGTTTAGTGTATGCTCAAGTTAGTGTATTATTCATTCACGAATATTATCTTTTACCCATTTACTCATGATCATTCATATATTATGCACTGGTTGTGGTTTTATGATTATCTTTCTTGAATGTGTTATGATTTGATTATCATCATTTTATGCATTTTCTTATAATCAGTATCAGTATTATTGATATCAGCTGTGTGTGTATCAACAATAAACAGTTGTAATTGCTTGATTAGTATGGTGTACGGACCTTTTACTGGCACCTTCTCTCGCCGAATTAGCACCTCACTGGTCTCACATTAGTTTTGAAAACCAAAACAGAAACCATACTAAAACATACTAAAACAGTCATTAACATTAATCAAACAATAAGAGACAATCACTCATTGCCCTTGACTTTTGTAGCTTTCACGAGACTTAATCTATATTTAATTTATTCAGTTAAGAATATGCAGTTTTATTTTACATTTGATTATTTTATAATTAATATAATATAATATGTTAATAGTCAGGTGCCTGAACAAGTCATAACAATGTTATCTTTGCAAATTCCTAGCTAATGATTTTTTTAAACCAGACAGCTGGAAGTAGTGAACACATTTATTTACACTATTAGTTAAAGCTAGATGTTGATAGAGAATTAATCCATGATGACACATTTCATTCTTATCAATTCATATATGTCTTACCCAGAGGTGGAAAGTCCAGTGTCCAGAGTAAAAGTCCTGCCATATGTTTATTCCACCCATGAACTCAGCAGCTGATTTCACCAGAGGAGCAACCAAGTTATTCCTTTCAAGACACAAGCAAGTCTCAAGTCATATCCCAAATCATCAAAGAGTTCAAGTTAATGAGATAATTAAGTGACTAATTATATGATGATTGTGCATTAGTGATGAACACCTGCTGATATTGAGAATTACAGAGGATCAGATGTTGATGTTTTATTGGTTAAAACCCTGTTTTAGATCTCTCTCTGTAGCACTGCATGTGGTGTTGTAAAGCAGAGAGATCAGTGCTCTACAGTGATCAGATAATCACCATGAGCTGGTTTGATTATATCCAAAATAACTTTTGTTTCTTAGTTTTGTTTATAAATGTTTGTCTTAAAGCCTAATTCTAAACAGGATTTTTTGTTTCTCAATATTGAAGAAAGAGAGAAAAACTTAAACCAGAGACAACATTCATTCACCAAAAGCATAAGCTAATCTGCTACTTCAAGGTTTGATGCAGTACTGCACAAATATTTGCTGTGAAACAATATTGCAATTGCTTAGAAGCAAATTTCTTTGAATTATTAAAAGGCTCAAGAGCCCAACTCAAGTAAACACTGACCACAATCATCATTTAATTAGTCACTTAATTATCTCATTAACTTGAACTCTCTGAGGACTTGGGATATGACTTGAAGACTTGATTTGACTTGAAAGGAATGACTTGGTTGCTCCTCTGGTGTAATCAGCTGCTGAGTTCATGGGTGGAATAAACATATGGCAGGACTTTTACTCTTTGCCCCCTGGACTTTTCAGCTTTGGTTAACCCTGGTTTCACAGACAAGGTTTAAGCCTAGTCCCAGACTAATATGTAATTTTGAGCTGTTTCAACTGGAAGAAACTTGCACTGGCTGATCTTAAAACATATCAGTGCCTTTGCTTTGTCTCGGGATGCACACCGGTAATGTTTTTTCTAAGGCATGTTAATAAAAATTACTTAATTATTAATGTCCTAATAATTAATTGAACTATGGCCTAATCCTGGATTAGTCTAAAGCCTGTCTGTGAAACCAGCCTTAATCTATTGATGTAATTGTTAATGAGTGGCTTAGTTCTTTATAAATCATACGTTATCTCAAGACTATCTGTGCATTAGTTCAGCATGGATGAAGGCATATTAGTGCATCCATATTGTAACACGATAGCGTAAAACTGCTGGTGTTTTCATTCTTCTGGGCTTTCCCCGTTCACTTATCCGGACTGATGTCGATAAACTCTGAGTTGTTGTTCCCTGAGATCTTTTCAGTGTTCACGAGTTTGACCATCTCCTGCTCCTTAGCGAATGAAGCTGCTGCACAATTTTCTTCACTTCTGCTCTCTTTTGTAATGATCAGAGTTTGTTTCTTGCCACACCATCTGTCGAAAAATAAAATGTGCACATTCACTAAAACCCAATAACACTGTTAACTTAAATAATAAATTACTGGAAGCTATTTTATAAATCCAATAGTTGTAAAGTTAGAAAGTTTAAACCAAACCTATTCTTTAGTTCTGTATTTTGTTATTGTTAGGTTACACTTTATTTTAAGGTGTCCTTGTTATAGTGTAATTATACATGTAAGTACTGAGTCATATTAATTAACTACATGTGCTTACTATATGATTAGGTTTAGGATTAGGGTTTGGTGTAGGGTTAATTGTATCATATTAGTAAATGTTACCTATAGGGTTATACATACAAATATTTTTTATCTAGCTGTTGACACTACTGTCTACTATTGTCTTTATTCTTCTGGAGCACAGATGTTTGAGTGCACTTGATTTAAAGACATTTAGGGCCTGTTCAATACCCACACTTCTGGGTGCATGCATAGAGAGGAAGTACCAGCAAGATGTTGCCAGATCTAAAAAAAATGGTAACACTAACACAGCCTAACCCTAGCACCTTTGAAGCGCTACATTTAAGAAACCACAAGCCTTCCTTCCTGAGAAAAGAAGCATATGTTCACCTATATGACAGCTATGATATCGGTTTCTAAAACCAGTTGGCAAGACTTAATAGCAACTGTTTAAGCAAATTAGATTTTGTGATAGCCGTGTCAATCAAATGTTCTTTTACACTCAAGATCACACTATGCACACAGTACATAACACAAGTAGACAAGTACAAATTGACAAGTGTGGGTATTGTGACAGGCGGTGGTATTTTTCTACTTACAACATACCTTTTTCTGTTTGCTATAATAATACAGACAAGCAGAATGAGAAGAACTGCCAAAATGGTGAGTAAAATGATCAGCCAGTCTGTAATAGAATTAGAAAAAAAATACATGTTATTTCAAACCAAGTAATAAAGAAAAAGCAATGCAGTTGTGCAAGTCAGAGTGCAAATTACAAAATAGTTTTTTTTGGTGTGTGTTCTTTAATAAACAAAATATATATTTTCATGCTTTTCCCTTTTCATGTTCTCCCAGTATGTCAGGACATCTGCTGGTTTGTCTGCTGTCAGCATATAATATAATATTTGCAATTTTTAGACATCCTACAAGCTGTTAGGCACAAGCGTCTGACAAATTTGTGGTTTAACTTAAAAATATGCTACTTTAAATAAAGGCTACTTTAACAGATTTATTTCATATATTCAGTTCAACAACACTCAGGGTCATCTTTGATTTGCATTTGTATTTGTACTGCAGATGTATTCATGGGATTAAAATTCTACTTCCACAACTATGAGACTTTGCCCATTGTACTGTTTTCTGTCAGTGCCTTTGGTTTTGCATGAGGTTGCTAAACATGCTCATGTCGATAACAGATTGTGTTTTGGGGTGGTCAAATTATATGGTTACACTTTATTTCGATAGTCCACTTTAGACATTCTACTAACTATAAGTAACTTTGTAACTATATGTCAACAACATGTCAACTAATTCTCATTAATTTGCAACTACATGTCTACTAACTCTCAGAAGGGTAGGTTTAGGGTTAGTAGAGTAAGTTGACATATACTTGCAAAGTTTCTTATACTCAGTATGTTGTATGTTGTGTACCCATCAAAATAAAGTTTTAGAAGATATTAAGCAGACAGTCTACTAATACTCTAATGACTGCTAGTTGACATGTAGTTGCAAAGTTACCTACTGTTAGTAGAATGACTAAAGTGGACTATCACAATAAAGTATTACCAATTATATTACAAGTTTAATTCAGACAAAGCTGTACTTAATGAATAGCATTACAGCTGTACATGTACTAAGAAAATGCCACAGTCCTTCATTTTCCGCATCCATCGAGGATGGTGATCAGATCTCCAAAAACAAGGCTTTTTAACTCCAGTCCTGAAGGGTCAGTGTCCTGCTGAGTTTAACACTTACCCTCGGTCCCGGACAGCCACTGTCCTGCAGAGTTTAGCTCCAACTTGCCTCAGCACACCTGCCTGTACGTTTCATGCCTAGTAAGAGTTAATTGCTTTGGTTCAAGTGTGTTTCAGTGGGGTTGGAGCTGAACTCTACAGGAGCAGGACTGGAAAACTGCCTTAACCAAACCTGCCTGAAGGTGTTCAGAATTGCTTGTGAATTAGACAGATGGGTTAAACTGGGATTGGTAGTGAAGTCTGCAGGACACTGGCCCTCCAGGACTGGAGTTGTTGAACATCCCTGACCTAACCCTGTTGAAAAAAAACAGCATATGCTCGTTAGGTACACTCTAAAAAATGCTGGGTTAAATATAACCCAGCGCTGGGTTAAAAAGGGATGAACCCAGCGGTTGAGTTGTTTTGACCCTGCATTTGGAAGAGGTGTAAAGTCCAGGGGTCAGAACGTAACAGTCCTGCCATATGTTTATTCCACCCATGAACTCAGCAGCTGATTTCACCAGAGGAGGAACCAAGTCATTCCTTTCAAGTCACAAGCAATTCTCAAGTCAAATCCCAAATCATCAAAGAGTTCAAGTTAATGAGATAATTACATGACTAATTAAATGATGATTGTGCATTAGTAATGAATACCTGCTGTTATTGAGAATTACAGAGGATCGGATGTTGATGTTTTATTGGTTAAAATGATGTCACCATCATGTAGATCAGTGTTTGCTTTAGTTGGGCTCTTGACCCTTGACACTTGTGTTAGATCTTTCTCTATAGCAATGCATGTGGTGTTGTAAAGCGGAGAGGTCATTGCTCTATAGCAAGTAGCTATTAGCTGTTTTTATATGGTGAGATAATCATCAGCGGGATTACATCCAAGTTAACTTTTTTTTTTTTTATATATATTTTGAATAGTCAACCCTGTGAAACTACAGCTGGCAAGGAAAGTGTTGCTCTAATCGGTATAATAAATTAAATCTAAAGCTAATTAGAATTCAAATAAAAATTTGAGCACCAGTATGATTTAGACACACACAAACATCTGAGAACCAGCATATCTAGTCGTGAATCGCCCTACCAACTCTAAACTCCTACCATTACAGACAGGGGCACGCCCCGAGTTTCAGCGAAATAGGTCAGATGGGATGGTCAAAGTAAGTAGGGGGTGAAGTAGTGGAATATTGAGGTGTTTTGGAAGGTTTTTTTTATTTTCTTCCGTTCACTTTGTGCGGAATAGTTTGAACAAAGCTTGAGAATATTTGTTTTTAAATTTATTGTTTTTATTATTATTACAACAAAAATTAACTCCGTTTTTGTATTGCTGTGATCAACATTATTATTATTATTTTATGACTATTCTATTTTCTTTCATGGAAAGCACTTTGAATTACCATTTCGTACGAAATGTACCATATAAATTGCCTTGCCTTGCCTATATGAATCTCAACAGTGGTGACAATCAACAAAATTCTTCATGCTACAATGCATTCTGGGTAACACCACAGTAAAAGCTCCCATCATGCACTGCAGCATGAATAATTATTGTCACCAGTGTTGAGGATCATATGATAAGTGTTCATGTCTAAAAGCCCAAGCCCAGTTAATTATTTTTTCCAATATTTAAGCATTTCAGTGGCATTTAAGATTGCTTTTTTCACAGTTCTGTAATAGCTTAGTGTCAGTCAACAAACCAAAGAGAGACCACTTCATGGTGTTTATTCAAATGACTTATAAGCAGAGAGTGTAAGCTAATCTGCTACTTCAAGCTTTTGATTCAACAACGCACAAATGTTAATAAAAGGGTCAAGAGCCCAACTAAAGCAAACACTGATCTCCATGATGGTGGCATCATTTTAACCTATAAAACATCAACATCTGATCCTCTGTAATTCTCAATAACAGCAGGTGTTCATCTCTAATGCTCAATCGTCATTTAATTAGTCACTTAATTATCTCATTAACTTTAACTCTTTGATGATTTGGGATTTGACTTGAGACTTGCTTGTGTCTTGAAAGGAATGACTTGGTTGCTCCTCTGGTGAAATCAGCTGCTGAGTTCATGGATGGAATAAACATATGGCAGGACTTTTATGTTCTGACCCCTGGACTTTACACCTCTTCCAAATGCAGGGTAAAAACAACCCAACCGCTGGGTTATATATATCCCCAGCATTTTTAGAGTGTATGTTTTGAAGCATAGGTGCTGGTTTGAGCTGGTCCTAAGCAACTAGCTCTTGCTCAGGACCAGTTTAGGACCAGCACATGACCAGCAGTCATGCTTCAAAACATACCAAGCATATGCATTTTTGTTTTCAACAGGGAAGACTGCCTTATAATCTGGTGACATGTTGTAAATTTAGGCTTGTTAAAGCAAATAGCAGTCTCTGAATAAATGCAACTGAATCCTTTTAATAAAGGGTTTATATTAATCTGGCCATACCTATAGAGCTGTTGTTTGGGATGCCATGTTCTGAAGTAACAAAGAGAACTGTAACAGAACAGATTAAAGAAGAGGGCAGAAGTCATTTTCAGTAACAATTACTTGCAATTAATATACAGAACAGTGTATTATAATTTGTAAAGAATGAATTGATGATAAAATAGATATGGCTAAAATTCCCATGATGACTTTAAACAGAATATGTCACCTGTTGTTTCACTGGTAGACGCTGTCTCACTCAGCCCTGAGGAAGTTGTGAACTCCATATCATGTGTATTACGGTTTGTCTGATCGTCTGTCTGATCGGTGTGGTTCTGTTCCACGGGGATCTGTGTGGGTCTGGTATGCATCCAGTGAACTGGAGTAGAGGACTCAGACACAAATGTGTCTTCAGATGTTGAGTTTTCAGACTCTTCTCCTCCAGCATTTGTTTGGAGTGTTGTGACCTCTGTCAAATGAGTTATGCAGAACTTCAACTTGCTGTCTTATAGATATTTACATGAATTTATTAGACAACCAGCATTACTGGAAAAACTAACACATCAAAACAGCTTAGCATTTATGTGGCCATTTAAAAAAATAAAAATAAATTCAGTCTGTGCAGGGATGGAAAGTTTGACAGGGTTTTTCCTGATAATTTAGAACAAGTAAAACTGATGCATGTACACATTAACTCAAAGATAACACTGGTCTACAGAACTCGTCTGCTTCAGAGATAAAATGTGATATTTATTATGTATTTTGATGTACTGAATTCAAGTATGACAGTTGATTGGCTGCTGTTTCCAAGATATTTCAGTTTTTATACTTTACATCTACTGTACCTGTCACCTCTCCTGTTTATGTAAAGTCTGGAATACACTACACGATTTGTGCCATGATTTTCTGCTGATTTACAGTCTTGAGAAGTTGATGCTAGATGCTGAAAATCAGAGCCAGTCTGCAGATTTTAGTTGACAGGTTTAAATGAAAATCCTGTAGTGTAAGAAGAACACAGACTCCAATTCCATCTAGTCAGAGGAGATCAAACATGTTTTATATTTTGAGCCGATATATTGTTTTCATTTGTCACGCATCTCCTAGTAACAAGGCACATGTTTCTGCGTGAGTAGTGTGTGATCCTCAGCTGTTTAGTGTGTGATGGTCAGATTTTCTTCTGTGACAATTTATAAAGTCGGTAAGTGTATGAAGCCCAGTGTATTAAAATCTGCTCAGATTTTAAAAGTCATGTAGTGTATTCCAGCCTTAACGCTTTAAAAATTAGCAAAAAGGGTTATATATTAATAAAATGTATAATAATTATAATAAAATGCAAAAGCCTATTATGTATATGGTTTAGTGCTATTTAGTGTTTTCTCTGCACATATTGCATTCATCACTGTTCAGCAATAGTCTGCAAGCACTGATGGTATTTCTCCATTGTTTCAATGTGAAATCATTCATTGTGCTCATCACTCACTGCTCCCGCGGGGGAATGTAGAATAAATTTGCCGTGCCAATGCAAAAGGCATTGTAGCATATCTACAAAAAGAGCTAATCAACCATGAAAGAATTTGTAAAGTTTGACCACATTTATTTCAGAAGCATTTTGGCTGTTGACCAGTTTAAAAATAATGTGTGCTTAAAAAACAAACAAACATTAAATATAAAAGTGTACATTAAATTTAAACATGCCTTCCGAAATTGCATACATTCAAAATGTTATTCCTTGGTAATTGTCATACCTGTAAATGCTGATTCGCCATCTGTTTTGTTGAAACTGTCAGGGTCAATCAAAGCGGCGCAGTTCCTATCTGACGGATCTGATTAAATGCAATGTTTAGTTAAAAAGATGACTGATAGTGTGTTGAGTAAAACTTTCAGCATATTGTACAAATCAAACCTTCAGCATCAAAACAGAAGGCGTCATATTTTTTTTTCTTTTCCTCAGTTTTCCTGATGATGCCGGTTTGGTTGCCAGCACAGATTTTATTTGGCCTCTGACGGAGTATCACCAACTCTGAGCTGTTTATCCATCCATACCTGCAGACAAAATGTATGCTTATGTTTAGATGGAGTTCATGGTAATAATGATCCTGTATGTTTCGGCTAATTGTCGTTTGTTTATGTTCAGATGAATGTAAGAACCTGCACGTCTGTAGTCCTTTTGCATAGGCTTTTTCCACCTGCTCCAGACTGGCTAATGAAGAAGCTAAATGCTCACACAACCTCTCAGCTGCATCAAACTTCAGACTATAGCGTTGTTTCCCCTCCACGTGAAACACTCCAGCATAGCTGCAGCTCCGTGAGCGCAGTACTACAGGAGAAACAGGGCATTAATGATAGTAATGAGTCAATATTATTCATACAGTGCCACTCTAGAAGCAAGATTTTCTAAAAACACAGCAGAAGAAGTGTGAGAGAGGAAACAGTAATAGGTTTAGTGCAGATTTGAGCTTTAATCATAAAGACGGAAAGAAGCTGATGACATAAAGATCAAGAGTAATTAATAACACCACATCTGGCAGATGTTACGATGTAGGGGTGGATGGAGTAGGTGAGGCATCCCAGCTAGGAATGTTATTGTTTTAAGAATGCTCCGAGAACATTATATATGTTCTGGTAACGTTTTAAGCGGCAAGTTTTATTTTAGTTCCCAGAATAATCTCTTAAAAGGTAGGACAACATTCTCTAAAAACATTCTACAAATGTTTATTGATAACATTCTTAGAACATCATCCTCTGACTTTCTAATAATGATTTAAGCGGGAAGCTTCCATTGGACACTGAATATGGACTCAAATGTTGCTCAGGTATCAAATTTTGGTTGAATGTAAAAACTCTGCCATTGTTTGATGAAGCTCCAACTTCATTAAATAACCCCAAAAACAGTATGTCCAGCTTCACTTATCATAAACCAGATTGACTTTATTTCTGCCATACATTTACAAAAGGTCTTATTTAGATTAACAGAGGTTTAGATGTTGATGTCTGTTTGAAAGTAATAGTTTGGTTTAATGTCACCATTGTTGTGATCAGTGTTTGCTTTAGTTGAGAAATTTTTAATTCTTCAATGCTTTTTAATGTTTTTCTTGAGCTGTTGTTGCTGCAAATAAATGCGATTAGATGATGCTGGTTGCTTGCTGATGATTAAGATATATCACATAGCGGTCTGATTATCTGAGTTCATTTAGTCTAATCTACGGTATTAGTTGCACATTATTTATTATAACAACTCAATGATTCTACAGACTGAGATCAAGCAGAATTTTAATCAGATAATTTCAAGAATTTAAAAGAAAAACATCATACAAAACTCATCATTGGCTCCCAGAATGCATTGCAGCATGAAGCATGTCACTATTTTTGAGATTCATTCACGGATTCTTCATGTTTGTGTGACAAATAATTTTTTTTTTTCTTTTAAATTCATGAAATGATCTGATTAAAAATTCTGCTTGATCTCAGTCGCATCCAATGAACAATGTGGTTTAAAAATTACAGCTAGAAATACAGATTATCTGATTAAAACACTGTTGGATCTTACACTGTTGAAACCATAGACTGTAAAAAAAAAATGGACGATGCACCTTCACTCACTTCCATTGAAGAAAAGTGAACCCGATCATCGTCCCAATAGGGTGCAGCCATATTGTGCTTATTTGGGACCCGAGTCTGCACAGTAGTGAACTTGGGACCCAAGTCTGAGCCATAGTGAGCGAAGTGGAGCCAGTTCCCGCACACACTCACGCTGAGTTGATCGCACGCCTCTGACTCTTTTTTTAAATTAACCTGACTGCTCCAATTTTTGTCTGACAACATACAGAATTACCAAATTTTGCCATAAGTTAAATATAATAAAGTTCTGCAATATATAAATATATTGTGGAAACTTAATTTCCTGTAGAGCTGCTTTGCAACGATTTGTATCGTAAATAGCGCTATACAAATAAACTTGAACTTGAACTCACTAATATAGTCAGTCGTGACGTATTGTCAAGTATGGTGACCCATACTCGAAATTGGTGCTCTGCGTTTAACCCATCCAAGTGCACACACACAGCAGTGAGTAGTGAACAAATGCACACACACGCACACACACACACACACACACCGTGAACACACACCCGGAGCAGTGGGCAGCCATTTATGCTGCGGCGCCCGGGGGGCAATTGGGGGTTCGGTGCCTTGCTCAAGGGCACCTCAGTCGTGGTATTGAGGGTGGAGAGAGCGCTGGACATTCACTCCCCCCACCTACAATCCCTGCCGGCCGGGGACTCGAACCCGCAACCTTTCGATTACGAGTCCGACTCTCTAACCATTAGGCCACGACTTCCCCTGTAGAGGCCCTCCGTGACGGGGGAGGGAGGGGACGACCGCAGCGCCGCTTGGGTCCTACACACGGGTCTCGCTCCGCGAGGGGACGCGCCCCTCGCCGGTGCGGCCGCTCATAGGAGCGACGCTGCGGCGGCCTCTCTCCGCCCGTCAGGCAAGCATAGAAATGAAATTAGCAGCATAGATTAGACTAGATTAGGTCAGTTACTCAGATCACTAAATTATAATATATTTAACATAAACAAGTAGCCAACACTATCTGATCTCCTCTCTCGGTTTTTACCATGACAAACATAGTTCCAACAAACAAATATGAATTGACACTGAAAAGTTTGAGTCCAACTGCCCAACTACTGATCACAACAATGGTGACTTCAAACCAAACTATTATTTTCAATAAACCATCAACATCTAAACCTCTGCTAATCTCAATAAGAACTTTTGGTAACACTTTATAATAACTGCACGCTATGAATCATTAGGTTAGCATTAGTAAATAGTCAGTTCATCCTTTATAAAGCATTGTCCCAACATTAATACACTTTAGTTGAGGATAGTAAGAATGTGAGGGCTGTAGATATGGCCTTGGATGTGACTAGTTCAGGGAGTCCTGTACATTGTTTGGTTCCGGCATTAGAGCCCATGCAGCAGGGCAACTGAAGTGAAGCGGCCTAGTCGTGGGTCAAAACACCACTCTTCCATTCCGATCAAAACTTCAAACAGGTTCTCCCCACTCAGTGAGGCAGCAACTGAGAAACCTGATGAAAGTGCTCTAGTAATTGGCGATTCTATTGTACGGAATGGGAAAATAGAGACACCAGCCACCATAGTCCAATGTTTACCGGGAGCCAGAGCGCCTGACATCATGGGAAATTTAAGTGGTGGCTAATGCTAAACGTAAATTCAGTAAGATTGGTGTAACCCTGTTGAAATCATTATCATTAGTAAAAGTTATATAAATTGGGATTAATCATTTCCTAGTTTGATAAATGGAATTTGAGGTTAAAAAAAGTTAAGAATCCTTGACCAGTATAAGTAATAAGAAAAATGCATATTGTGTTATGTTCATGTTTTACATTTAAAAGGTTAAATATTTTTTGGTTAATAATATTTGTGATGATATAAGATGCTTTAATGATGCCGGTAAGAATAGAAAGAAAGGGTTACAGAAATGTTTTGCGAATTTATTGTATTTCTGAAAGTTTTGTAATGAGCCTATCACGGTTGAGGTCAAAGTACAAGGGAGGAGAAGGGAGAGACGCGAGAGAGACGTGAGTGTGTGTGTACGGAGAGAAGAAAAATGTGGTTAATGTTAATGTAGCTAATGCACCTGTTTTAGTGAAAGTGTTCAACAAGGACTCTTTTATTCACTTTAATAGTGATATTTCTGTCATTGTGAGTGGCATACTCCGCACGCGAAGACTGAAATTAGTGCTTAGTGTTTTGCATGAATTTTGCTATCAAGCTAGCGGCCAGCGATCTCGAGTAGTTAAGCCTGTGTGGAACTGTGAGAGTGACGTTAATCAAAGACCCCGACGGAGCCGGATAATGTTACCGAGTGTGGACTTTGCTGTATCGTCGACCATGTGACTTTCCTCGTCAATCTTCTTCTCTTCAACTCTCTTCATCCTGGTTCCTGTTACTGACGCCTTTGATCCTGTCCGTGTGAGCTGACATCGGCCTTAAGTATATAAGGTACCATTTTTTGTTTGGCCTGTGTGGTAAAGCAGCCATTTTTTAAGGCTACAACGCACTCAAGCTTACATTCAGGCCTGCATCATTTGAACATTTGAAGGGTATTTTCAATTTAAAATAGAATTTTGCCGGCTATTTTATTTTCTTGGGCCCTATTGTTTGAATGTGAAGTTAAATGCCTTTGTGATTTGACAAGTGAGTTTATTAATACCTTTTTACTTTCTGATACACTTTTTCTAACTAAATCTGTCATATTTTTATAAAACAGTTGTGGTTACTGACTGATATTTTCAGTTGATCAGGGGAAAAGGGTCATTTTTGAGTTAAATGTGAAAGTATTTATAAGATAAAAGTACTTGAAAGACATTGCATTTCTGTTTGAAGTGTAAATAGTACTGCTTAAATAGTGATTTAGAGGGAAAAGAGTATTTCATACACTGTGATAATAATCACACACACACAAGTTTAATACTGATACATTTATTATTAGTGAAACTCATATTTGATTGAAAAAGAAATTTAAAGAACTCAGGATAGCCACCTCTCATTATAGTGAAACAATATAGAGAGGCGCTACATTGTTATTCACGTCGGCGCTAATGATGATCAACTTCGCCAGTCGGAGATCACTAAAAATAATGTTAAAGAGGTGTGTGAACTTGCAAGTATGATGTCAGACACTGTAATATGCTCTGGTCCCCTCCCTGCTTACCGGGGTGATGAGATACATAGCAGACTGTCGTCACTCAATGGCTGGATGTCTAAGCGGTCCCAGAATAACATAGACTTTATAGACAATTGGACAAGTTTTTGGGGCAGACCTGACCTGTTGAAAAGAGATGGTCTTCATCCCTCCTGGGGTGGTGCCGCTCTTCTCTCTAGAAATATGGCACATAGTCTTAGAGTCCGTACTTGACTAACTGGGGCCCAGGTCAGGAAGCAGACAGACTGGCTAAACCGACCATCTGCTAGCCACCTCATGTCACAGAAGTCAGTTAACTCTCAGCACATAGAGTCTCCTTTAGCTAGATATCACACTATAGAGATACTTTCCCCGAACTAGAAAATACAGAAAACGTACAAACCAAATTAAGAGTAACAATTTAATTGATGTTCAACAAAGAAAAAATGCTTACAATACAGAGAAACAATTGATAAAACTTGGTTTACTGAATATCAGGTCCCTTTCTACAAAAGCACTTTTTGTAAATGATTTGATCAATGATAATAATCTAGATTTGCTCTGTTTGACAGAAACATGGCTAAAACCAGATGAATAGATTACTTTAAATGAGTCCAGCCCCCAAGATTACTGCTATAAAAATGATCCACGTTCAAAAGGTAAATGGGGAGGTGTTGTTACAATTTATAGCAATATTCTCAGTATTTCTCAGAGGGCAGGCTTTAAGTATAACTCATTTGAAATTATGGTGCCGCGTATAACATTATCCAGAGAAACACGTGTTAGTGATAAATCCCCTCTGATGTTTGTACTGACTACTGTATACAGGCCACCAGGGCACCACACAGACTTTATTAAAAAATCTGATGATTTTCTCTCTGAGTTAGTACTGGCTGCAGATAAAGTCCTAATTGTTGGCAATTTTAATATCCATGTCGATAATGAAAAAGATGCATTAGGATCAGCATTCATAGACTGTCACGGTTCAGGGTGCCTTCTCGGCTCCTCGTGCTGTCTGTGTTGTCCTGTCATGTGCGGCAGCTCGTGGTCTGGGCAATCAGCGCTGATCGTGCAGCGGGAGGGCACGGATCACGAGCTGACTCTCCCCCACCTGTCGCTCATTCCCCAACTCCCATATATGTCCCTGTTTTTCCATTTCTCGTTGTGAGTAGATTATTTTGTCTGTGCTCGTGTTACGTGTGTTTCAAGAATCTCACTTCTCGTTGTTCTGTACTTTTATTTCCATTGTGCTACAGGTCTCGTAGCATGGAGATCCAGCAGCTTGTGTGGTCCGCAGATGCTGCCGGCCAGCTCTGGAATCTTCGCTTCCTTGAGCCGCTTATATATTGTTTATGTTATTTTGTGTTTTGGTGGCTAAATAAAAGTTTTCACCAGCTCCACTCTGCACCTGAGTCCTTCCTCACGCACGCCGTGACATAGACATTCTGAACTCTATTGGGGTTAGATAACACGTTTCCGGACCTACTCATTGTCGAAATCATACATGGAATTGATATTAGTGGTGTTGAAATTCTGCAGCAAAGCGATGATATCTCAGATCATTTGTCTTGTCTTGTATAAACTCCATATAACTAAAACTGTAAATTCTACCTACTCCTTGTTACAAGTATGGTAGAACCATCACTTCTACCACAAAAGACTGCTTTGTAAGTAAACTTCCTGATTTATCTCAATTCCTCAGCATATCCAACAGCGCAGAAAAACTTGATGATGTAACAGAAACTATGGACTCTCTCTTTTCTAGCACTTTAGATACAGTTGCAACTTTACGCTTAAGGAAGATCAAAGAAAACAGTCTGACTCCGTGGTATAATGAGTACACTCGCACCCTAAAGAGAACAGCCTGGAAAATGGAGCGCAGATGGAGGAAAACAAAACTAGAGGTATTTCGTATTGCTTGGCGGGAAAGTACCCTATCCTACAGAAAAGCATTAAAAACTGCTAGATCTGATTACTTTTAGTCTCTTCTAGAAGAAAACAAACATAACCCCCGGTATTTATTCAATACAGTGACTAAATTAATGAAAAATAAAGCATCAACAGGTGTTGGCATTTCCCAAGAGCACAGCAGTAATGACTTTATGAAATACTTTACTTCAAAGATCGATACTATCAAAGATAAAATGGTAATCATGCAGCAGTCAGCTACAGTATTGCATCAGATTCCACTCATTCTCTACTATAGGAGAGGAAGAATTGTATAAAGTTGTTAAATCATCTAAACCAACAACATGTATGTTAGACACTATTCCATCTAAACTACTAAAAGAGCTGCTTCCAGAAGTAATAGATCCTCTTTTGGCTATTATTAATTCATCACTGTCATTAGGATATGTAAACAAAACCTTCAAATTGGCTGTTATTAAGCCTCTCATTAAAAAAACACAACTTGACTCCAAAGATCTAATTAAATACAGACCGATCTCAAATCTCCGTTATCTGTCAAAGATACTAGAAAAGGTAGTATCCTCGTAATTATATTCCTTCTTAGAGAAAAATGGTATCTGTGAGGATTTCCAGTCAGGATTTAGACCATATCATAGTACTGAGACTGCTCTCATTAGAGTTACAAATGACCTGCTTCTATCATCTGATCGTGGTTGTATCTCTTTATTAGTTCTACTGGATCTTAGTGCTGCGTTTGACACTATCGACCACAACATTCTCTTGAATAGACTAGAACACTTTTTTGGCATTAGTGGAAGTGCCTTAGCATGGTTCAAATCGTACTTATCTGACCGCCATCAGTTCGTAGGAGTGAATGAAGAGGTATCATATCAGCCACAAGTGCAGTATGGAGATCAGTACTAGGGCCGTTACTTTTCACGATTTATATGTTACCCTTGGGAGATATTATCAACAGACATGGGACCTCATTTATAAAGTGTGTGTACGCTCAGGTTTGATAGTAGAGTGTGCGTACGCTTAAATCCACGCCAGCGCTCATATTTATAAAGATGGTCTTTGATGTTGAAAAGTGCTTAGTGTCACATCAGGGTCTGAGCAGACGTACGCACTTTTTATTGTCTCAGTATTGCAGGTTCCCTTCCAGGAACTTCGAGCTGCGTCCGAAGACGCTACGGGAACGCCATCAGCGTGACCATGCTCTGAATATCAGGTTTAATCAGTCCAATAGAAGACGAGGCGTCACGGGAGGGGTGACGTCACGACCAGGAGGCATATAAGCACGTGCGGCGGAGCCGGCGTCAGCCTTTTGTCATTCAGCAAGCGCTCTGTGTGTTGTCAGTCCGATTTTTGTCTTGTGAGTCTTATTTAGTGTTGTCTGTCCTAAAAGATGCCTAAATCCAAGGTCAAGATCCCAGATCGCGTTTCAGGTTGTGTGTTAGTCCCTGCCCTCGCTACATCACGAGTGGGGACACACACACAATCTGTGCGTGGTCTGCCTGGGTGCCGCACACTCCGCACCCGGAAGGCTTTCTTTGAGGAGGGAGCCTTTGTGAGCCCCCACGCGGTGCTGGTCCCGCTTTTGCCGAGGCAGAGCGGCGGCTGCACTCGTGGGGCTCGCACATGGATAATCAGATCCAGCGCCCGCTCTCTGTGTTCGGAAGCCGCGTTTCTTCCCCCAGAGAGAGGGCTCGACGCCCCGCTTGTCTTCCTCCGAGGAGGTGGATGTGAGGGACGTCATGAGCTATGCAAGCTGCAGTGTTTGCACAAGCATAAAGAGAAAGTAAAGCCGGTCCCGCTTCTGCCGTAAAAAAAAAAGAGAAAAAAAGGCAGAGCGGCGGCTGCGCTCACGGGGCTCGCAGAAAAGGGAAAAAAGGCTGATCTGGCTGGCGAGATTCAGACGGGCATGTCCCTATCTCCTCCCGTGTCCGCCAGATCTGACGCGTCTCTCAGTTTGGAAGTGGTACTCTTCCCTCCGAGACGAGGGCTCAACACTTAATTTCTCTTCCTCCGGGGAGGTTGATATGACGAGCGTTGGCGAGGTTTCGCCACCTTTTTCGCCCCAGTTTGAGGAGCCACTTCTACACAGGAGCCTTCCATTTTTCCCTGATCTCCTCACCGAGGTGTCGAGATCGTGAGTGAAACCTTTTCGTCCCGGCCATTCATTCCCGTGGGAACTGAATGAGCGCGGGTACGGGGCGGTGCCGTGGGTTATGAAGACGCTTGCGAGCTGTCTCCCTCTACGGCATCGTCTTTGAAGGCTCCTGCTCTGCTTACAACATCTTTGATGGGCAGAGGGTATGCGCGCTCTCTAACTCAGGTGGCTGCTGGGCGGGCGCAGCCTCCTCCGCATACCAGCTCCTCGCGCAAAAGGTCCTGACGGGCGAGCCCCAGGACCGTGGAGGGCGACCCCTGCTGGGGTGGAGCGGCTTACACCGTGGTACTCGGTGACCGGCTCCCCTCGGTGCCCTCCTGGGACCTGTCTACCAACCCTGCCGTTGTTCCAGGGCGCAGCGGGTCCCAGCGAGTATCTTCCTCAGGTTTCTCCCCCTGTGAATACAGCGGGCCTGAGAGACTCGCCTCAGCTGCCAATCGCGCATCTCCTTCCGGTGCGCCGCATCGAGGCAGCGGTCTGGCCGTTTCACTGACACCAGAGGTCAGTCTCGAGAGACTGATTCCCTTAGTAGATCGTTTGGCAGCCTGGCAGCGACTGCCGAATGTGTCTCCTTGGGTCCTGCAAACCATAGCGAATGGATATCGCATTCAGTTCGGCGGGTCATCCCCGCCGTTCAACGGGGTTGTTGTGACTGCGGTCCGCCCCGAGCAGGCTCTGGTACTGGAACAGGAAGTCGATACTTTGCTGAGGAAGGAAGCCATCGAGTTGGTTCCTCCTCATGAAGTTCACACCGGCTTCTACAGCCGGTACTTCATTGTTCCAAAGAAGGATGGGGGGGCTGAGACCCATACTGGACTTGCGTCTGTTGAACCACTCAGCCAGAAAGCTGAAGTTCAAATGCTCACTGTCAAGCAGGTCGTGTCACAAATCAGGTCCGAGGACTGGTTTGTCACAATAGACCTCAAGGACGTATTTCCATGTCTCCATCCTTCCTTCTCACAGGAAGTTCCTGAGGTTCGCTTTCGGGGGCAAAGCATACCAGTATCGGGTTCTTCCCTTCGGCCTAGCACTCTCACCCCGCACTTTCACCAAGTGTGTGGATGCGGCACTGGTCCCGTTGCGACTGCAGGGCATCCGCACACTCAATTATATCGACGATTGGTTGATCCTTGCTCAATCAGAGCGGTTGGCGATTCAGCTCCTATCACTGAGAGCTGTGCATATTCCTGGGTATCTCAATGTGGGAGCAGACGTCCTGTCGAGACAGGGGCCGAGGCCCGGGGAATGGATACTTCACCCCCGAGGTGGTGAAGCAAATTTGGAGGCCAGGCACAGACCGCTTTGCGACTCGAGATTCAGCACAATGTCCCCTCTGATTCTTGTAGCCCCTCCAGCTCCTCCGGGACTGGATGCTATGGTACAGACCTGGCTGAGGCCTCGTCTGTACGTCTCTCCCCCACGATCGCTCTGCTCCCGGGAGTTCTGGCGAGAGTGCGCCGGGACGAGGTCAGTCTACCGTTGGTAGCGCCGTTCTGGCCGGGCCGGGCCGAGTATGGTTCTCGGACCTGATTTCTCTCCTCGACGGCACTCCGTGGAAATGCCCGTCAGGAGGGATCTCTTCTCACAGGCCAGGGGCACCATTGTGCACCCTCGCCTGGAATTGTGGAAGCTGTGGGTGTGGCCTCTGAGGGGGCACAACTCATAGCTTCCGGTCTGTCAACCGAGGTTGTCGAGACCATCCTCCAATCCAAAGCTCCCTCCACGAGGAAACTGTACACCTTGAAGTGGAGGCTCTTCACTTCTTGGTGCGGAGACTGCCAGCTCGACCCAGTCAACTGCCCGATTCGTGCAGTTCTGGAGTTCCTGCAGGCCCGTTTCCCCGCAGGGTTAACCCACTCCACTGTTAAGGTCTACTTGGCAGCTATTTCGTCATACCACGCCCTTATTGGTGGCCAGTCAGTGGGTAGACACCCCCTAGTTACACGTTTCCTCCACGGTGCGTTGAGGCTGAGGCCACCGGTACGCTCTGCTGGCTATCACCTCTCTGAGGAGGGTGAGTGACCTTCAGGCCCTGTCTACGGCCTCTATTGACTTTGCGCCCGGCATGGCGAAAGTATTTCTCTACCCCAGCTTGGGGTATGTACCTAAAGTCCCATCGGTCGTACCACAGCCAGTCGTACTCCAGGCCTTCTGTCCTCCTCCCTTCGGGGAGCCAGACCAGGAGAAGCACAACTGTGTCTGTCCAGTGCGAGCACTGGGCATGTGCATCCACAGGACATCCCTGTGGAGAAAGTCGGACCAACTGCTCGAGTGCCTTGGCCCGCCTAAGAGGGGTCTTCCTGCTACGAAGCCCACTCCTAGTAGGTGGATAGTGGATGCCATGCATCTGGCATACGAGGCCTCTGAGCTTCCCCCGCTGTCGGGAATCAGAGCACACTCGACCCGAGGTGTGGCGGCCTCCAAGGCCTTCTTGGCAGGTGTCCCGGTTCAGGACATCTGCAACGCTGCTGGGTGGTCCAAGCCCCTGACATTCGCCAGGTTCTATAACCTTGACATCCGAGCCTCTCCAGGCTCATCCGTCCTTTCGTCCTGACACCAGGCAGGGACTTGTCAGTCTGGCGGCGTTGGTATATCGTTCCCATAGCGTCTTCGGACGCAGCTCGAAGTTCCTGGAAGGGAACGTCTCAGGTTACGTATGTAACCATGGTTCCCTGAAGGGAACGAGAGCTGCTTCTCGTGGCAACACTTCCGGCATCCCTGCCAGCGCTTGCTTCATGACTTGAAGCTGATGCCGGGTCCGCCGCACGTGTTATATGCCTCCTGGTCGTGACGTCACCCCGCCCGTGATGCCTCGCCTTCTATTGGACTGATTACACCTGATATTCAGAGCATGGTCACGCTGATAGCGTCTTTGGACGCAGCTCTCGTTCCCTTCAGGGAACCATGGTTACATACGTAACCTGAGATGTTTTTTTTCAATATAAACTCTTCTTGCAGCTCGCTGTTCTAAATTATGATGAATGGTGATATTTTATATGTTAATGACATTAATTAGGAGTCGTTTACAAGGAGAGAGCTGAAACCATTCAATTGCGTGAAAGTTGAAGATCATTTGCGATTCATAGATTTCACAGCTGAAAGAGACGTGTACGTGCGTTTTCTGCTCGTACGTTCACTCTATGAATCAAACGTACGCATATTCGAGATATGATCGTAAGATCAAATTTAGGATGGTTTCTGCGCAACATTTTATAAACGAGGCCCCTAGTGTTAACTTTCACTGTTATGCTGATGATACTCCGCTCTATATTTCTTGAAACACACCAAATTGAGAACGTAAGGAATGCATAGTCGATATAAAAAACTGGATGACGAGTAATTTCTTACTGCAAAATTTTGAAAAAACAGAGGTGTTAATTATCGGACCTAAACATCCCACATGTAATAATTTAGAACACTATCTAATACTTGATGGCTGCTCTGTCAATTCTTCTTCACTAGTTAGGAACCTAGGTGTGCTGTTTGATAGCAATCTTTCATTTGAAAGCCATGTTTCTGGTATCTGTAAAACTGCGTTTTTCCATCTCAAAAACATATCTAAATTGCGACCTATGCTCTCAACGTAAAATGCAGAAATACTAATTCATGCGTTTATGACCTCAAGGTTAGACTATTGTAATACTTTACTGGGTGGTTGTTCTGCACGCTTGATCAACAAACTACAGTTAGTCCAAAACTTGAATCAGGAAATATGACCATATTAGCCCGGTTCTGTTAACACTGCACTGGCTCCCTATCAAACATCGGATAGATTTTAAAATCTTGTTAATTACTTATAAAGCCCTGAATGGTTTAGCTTCTCTGTACTTGAGCGAGCTCTTATCACATTATAGTCCTCCACATCCACTGCGTTCTCAAAACTCTTGATAATACCTAGAATATCAAAATCAACTGTGGGTGGCAGATCCTTTTCCCATTTAGCACCCAAACTCCGGAACAATCTACCTAACACTGTTCGGGAGGCAGACACACTCTGTCAGTTTAAATCTAGATTAAAGACACATTTCTTTAACCTGGCTTACACATTACACACTACCACGCTTCTATTATTCAAATCCGTTAAAGGATTGTTAGGCTAAATTAATTAGATCAACCGGAACCGGGAACACTCCTCATAACACACGGTGTACTTGTTACATCGTAAGAAGAATGGCATCTACGCTAATATTCGTCTGTTTCTTTCTTATTCTGTTTCTCAGTCTGCATGCAGATCAGATGGTGGATCAGCACCAAGAGATGATATCTACAGCCCTGATCGTCAGCGGAGACCGGGACACCTAGATGAGCCCCAGAAACAGATCCCCCAGTGAAGACCTCGACTAAAAATACAATAAAACTAAAAATAAAATAACAAAAAATATAATAAAATACCTAACTACATAATACTATTATTGTTAAAAATTGCAAAAATATAAAGATAGAAATATAATACATTTAAACATTTAAAATTTTAATTAAAACAATAATATACAAATATGAAAAATGAATAAATTCATTTTAAAATAATAAATAGTATAATATATATATATATATATATATATATATATATATATATATTGTCTTAAGTTAATGTAAACAGTTGCAAAAGAAACCACATGTGTATCAGTATTGGATCCGTGAAATAGGTCTTGTGACAGCAGCCTAATAAAGCTGTGCCTTCTGTCATTAATCAAACAACTAAAGACAGAAACTACCTTACTGCTCTTGACTAAATAATGTTTTGTTGAATAACTTTAATATGTTAATTTACAGTTTGTTCAATTACTGTAGCCTATTTAAAACACATTCATATTTTAGAAAATGTAGGTAATATTTTCATTTTTTCATTTTAATAATTTATCTTATCCACCAGCAAATAATCAGAATGCATTTTTTATTACCTGACCCGCGGATATAACTGCCATCCGTGCATCACTACTATTGAGGGTCATAAACCTCTTGAATTCCATCAAAAATATCTTAATTTGTGTTCCGAAGATGAACAAAAGGTCTTACGAGTTTGGAACAAGGACAGAATTAAGGACATTAAGACATTAAGGACAGAATTTTCATTTGCTGAACTATCCCGTTAAAGTATTATTTCTGGTATAATGTGTTCATTGAAATTACTAATTGTGAAATAATTCTTTCTATTCAATTTTTAACCGCTCTTTGTGCAGTGCCTGATATGCTCTGGTGCCCCTGGTTACAGCTGTATAGGTTACAGCCCCAAAAGCCCCCTTTAGAGTATAAAAGTGTGTCTGCAAAACACGTCAGCAAAATGTGTCTGAAGGAGATGTGCAGGGAAACCCAAAGCTTGGCAATGGCATGCTGCTTCTTGTTCACTTTTTTTAGGGATCCATGGTTGCATTCATAACTTAGAGGTTCCTTTTCAAAGCGGAACTTTGACGCGGCGTCTATGACACTATGGGGAAGCAATTCCCACTCACCACACTGAGGGAGCGCTTCCTCACTAAACTGTAGATACCATAGTGGGCAAAGAATAGTCAAGACGCGTCAACCCCCCAATATGCGTCATAGACTATTTAGCAGAACCACTCCCTAAGCCAGTATGTTCCAATAGTAAAGGAAAGATACCTAAGCTTCTACACTCAATAGCAAGGGAAGTTTTGGCTTTTACAACCTTCCTTCCTTCATTTCAGGGTAGGTGTAAGTCTAATAAGCCCCCAAGAGCAGAACCCTAAAGGAAAATGCTTCACCTTGACAAAGCCCATAGCTTACCAAAAGGAGTGTATTATCAAAGCGGAGCATACATCCCTAGTACAAGAGCCAACAACAGTTAGAGAAGGTGGTAAATGAAACAGAGGGACTCTCGTGAGTGGCCCATCATAATTCCATTCACCCTGCTCTACCCTAATGTGGTACTTGAGCAGACTACCAAAGGAAGCACGAAAAGTGGTAGAAACCTCAGTAATTAGCACTACAAACTACACCCTTTATTCTTGCTACTCCTCCAAGGGGATCACTTCAAGACTCCAAAGTATCTGAGGGAGAGCAGCTCATGCTGTACCATAAGTAAAGTTGCTCTAATCATCCAAAATGGAGCGATATCCCTACTTCAGGACCCACCAGTGGTAATCAAAGTGGAGGGAACATATACTGCCCTACCTTTCTCTGTTCTCCTAGAGGGAGCAAGGTGACAAGGTGTGACAAGGTTTAGTTCTAATTCTAAAACAAAAACCTATTAAATCCCTGTGAAACCAGAGCCTAAACCTCCTAGACAGGGAGGCAAACGAGAGAAAGGCAGGCTGCCATTTGCCAGTAACTCACATCCACCATATTACAACCCCAAGGAGGCTGAAGGGAACTTACAGTACGCCCTACTTAAAATCCCCTGTACACTGGGGGGGAACAGCTCAACCCTGACTTAAATAAAGGCACATCTCTTCCATCTTTATTTGACTACTCTCTATTCTAATTCTATATTATCTATTTGTTTTCTTTTTTATTGAAAAAAAACAAAAAACAACAACACTTGACTCTCTCTTGATCTATTGCAATCTCTTCATTTTCTAACTGCTTGTTTTCTTTTTTTTTAAAGGCCTCTAACACTAGCTTTCTCTATGTCTTTTCTATTCTATCTATGCGTTTTTCTCTATGTGATCATAATTCCCACCTTCCAGTGACTGTAAAATGTTGCACTCTGTCCTGTATTTTCTTTCTTTCTTTTTGACAAGTCTGTTTCACTCATGTTACGGGTCTGGTTATTTTGTTTTGCTGTGGTTTTGATCTGTGCTGGTTTGGGGAGGAGCCCGGTTCCTTTGTTAGATTATCCTAAAGTTGTGCTCTGCTGGACAACTGGACCTTTACCTTTACCATTACTTTTATTTTATTTTCATTTTTGTTCATTATTTGTTTGTTTGTTGTTATTAATTTATCATCTTTATTTGGAACCCCTAGTAAATGGTTTGTTTAATATGATATTTTTGAATTCGACTCCCTGAGTTTTGATATAATTTAAACTCTCACTGGTTTTCTTTTGAAATACTGAAATTTACAGCTGCCCAGTAGCATGTCGAGTAGCACACAATGTGAAAGGGGTAATGTCAAAGTAAAACAGAGGTGTGTAAGCGGGTGGTAACAGTGGGACTGAGTGAGTTTTATTTTGTTCTCCATTTAGGGATTCAATGGTATTGCTTTCATCAATAGTTCAGACACAAAGAACCGGGATTTAAGATGGGAAAAAGAGATCAATGATATAACATAATTCACCACAGCAGCAAGATTTATCAGATTTATCCACCCAGCTCAGTTTTAGCAAGTCAACCTTCAAAGTTTCCAAGAACTACATGTGACAAACTTCAGAACAAAATGTTACCACAGTAACTGCTTATGAAAGCTCAGAGATGCTACAACACAAGCTGAATATTCAGAAAAATCTGGAACCAGAATCTTTCTTTCACTCGCTTTTCAAACAGTTTAAACTCCTCTGGCTCTTTACTGCTTTGTTTTTGTAATGCTGAAATGTACACCCAGCAGTTGCCCAATCTCCCTTTCCTCTGTAATAAACAAGTGAGCAGCTGACCCGTACTTAGACACACACTGCTCCATTCATACTCTGTAAAAGTCATAGTCAGAATACAGAGACAGCTGTATAATGTTCCTCTTACCCATGGTATCTTCTGATCTCGAGGAGGCCAGTAATGCAGAGGCGAGACCCAACAGAATAATCCACATCCCGATGGCTGGTGAGGAATCTGTATGTGAATCCAGACAGAGCACAGTAGAGTTTAGAGTCTGCTGTAAGTTTGGAGTATTGGAAGTGAGATTTGAGCGTCAGACCTAATAAAGATCAGAGGAAAGAGAAGTGCATGTATAACCACACCCTTCTACATCTCCCCTCTCTCTCTCAGGTCTCCGTGTGTCTGACACTGTGAGTGTGTTTGTTTGGTAAGAGCTTGACATTATTCCTGAATCATCCCTCATCTCCAAATCACCCTGCTACTGCTTCTCATCACCGTTAACATGTATATTGGCAGTCAAATGATTGTTTTTTTGTTTTGTTTTTTTAAATATTTGTTGGTCATTTTGTGTGAGTAGATGCAAAGATGATAAAATAATTTTGGCAAGTTGATTATCAAAGTTTCCGAGAACTACATGTGACAGCTACTGCCAGCGCACAAAGATCCCCTGCACCCAGTGAATCACACAAAATATCCAGGCATAAATCAAGAAAATACATAAAGCCTATTTACGCTTGATCAAGATTTGTTTCAGTGTGACACTATTTTCAACACATTTCCCCACAAATTCTTATGACTGCTTTACACAAATTCTTAAATGATAATGGTGAAAAAATACTATAATTCAGTGATTTGTTTTATTTATTTCACATCTACCGCACCAGCATGCATTATCCACATCAGTGACTTCATGAAACAATTTAGCCAAATGACTTTTCAGATCAAGATTCACGACAGAAAGTTTCTTTGTAAAGCAACAAGAACTGACAAACATTATATAGAAACTGCTTTTTGAACACAGGAAAAATGCTTTAATTATGTCACTGCTGTTGTGTTCACTGTTGGTCATGTTGTGTTGTCATCATTAACGTCATTAACGTTGTTATGAACAGCGTAAACAAGCCATCTCCTGGAAATGGAGATCTTCAAGACTCCTCTCACTTCCTGTGTAGAGCTGCTGCTTTTAATACTGCTATGATTCCGTCTTTGCTATGGTGATACACACAAACAAATGTACACACAAACTGATTCAGTAAAGACCGGTCTGGTCAAACATAATTTCACTGTAACTCTTTATAATGCCTTATAACAGTCTGTCACACAAAACTATCATTTAAATTTACAATTAAGACAAACAAGGTGCAAAACATGATAAAAAGTGGGGGTGGTGATGGCGCGTGGATAAGACACAAGCCTTTGGTGTGAGAGACCCGGGTTTGAATCCACTGTGAGAGACCAATGTGTCCCTGAGCAAGACACTTAACCCCTAGTTGCTCCAGAGGCGTGCGACCTCTGACATATATAGCAATTGTAAGTCGCTTTGGATAAAAGCGTCAGCTAAATGTAAAAGTGTGTATGAAATCATATGAAGTAAAGTCAACAGTTTTGTCAAGAAATTCATAGGTACAACTTATTTTCATCTGCTCATTTGTTCTGTTGATTTTGAAATGTGAAAGCTGGCAGACGGCTGTAGATCAGCTGTGACCTGAGTCTGCCTTCTAAGAGCTGAAGCTATACCGTATTATGTAGAGTATTGTAACTGCTGGAATTCTGCTGAAAAGACGAGAATTATTATTAGAATCTTACAAAGGATTTGAAAGAATTGGGGTTTTTTTTTCAAAATCACACTGATCTGGAAAAAAAAAAACAGGAAGTGGTTGCTGGTGGCTGCAGTGTTGAAATCTGCTCCATGGCAACACACAAACACAAGAGAAAGTGCTAATGAAACACTTCTACGTGAATAACTAGTCAAGTCAAGTCAGCTTTATTTATATAGTGCTTTTAACAATACAGATTGTCAAAGCACTTAACAGTATCAGATTGGAGGATAGAGTGTCAGTAATGTATAATAATAATATTAAACACTCAATTTTCAGTTAAAGGCATTTCATTATTGAATTCAGTGATGTCATTGTCTAGATCAGTTTAGTTTAAATAGTATCTGTGAAATCAAATTGACAATAATCGCTAGAAATTAACTGAGCAAGCCAGAGGTGACAGCGGCAAGGAACCAAAACTCCCTCTGTGACAGAATGGAGAAAAAACCTTGGGAGAAACCAGACTCAGTCAGGGGGCCAGTTCTCCTCTGGCCATGATATTATTGTTTATTTATTGTTTAATTATTAATTTAATTAAAATTATGAATGTATTATATTTCTATTGTTATATTGTTGCAATTTCTAGCAATAATAGTAGTAGTTCTAACCTACATTTTGTGTCATTATGATCAAATTTATGATCCCTGTCAGCGTTGATCGACAGGTTATCATATGTCAGATGTGTACCTGGGTGGATTTTAGGCCCCTGATTTATAGCTATGTGACCCTCTCTGTCACCCTGACTGTCACGTCACAGGGTCCTGTCACCCCTGACTGACATGGTAGTAAGGTGTGTAAATCAAAGATCAAAACAGATGTTAGATTTGACTTTTGATGGATTTATGAGTGGATTTATGATGTTTTTATCTCTCACCTGTGCCATGGGGGTTTTATGGTGTTCCTTCCTGAGCTTTAGCTAGCTTCCAGTCTGGAGGTGTCGGGTTCTTCCTGATTGTGGAAAAATAGTGGGGGGGGGGGAGCAAAGGGTGCATATTGACACCTTAACTGGATCAATGTTGTTTTTGATCTGATTGGTATATGTTAATGCCTAGTCACCAATTTGTTCCTACCGGCCCGTCTACATCCACCTCTGAAAAAAGGTGCTATGTCCGGGCATGTTTTTCTTTATCATCTCTATGTGTGTATGCTAACACCTCTGTAGGATCAGAACAACCTAATCTGTAGGTTGAATAGATAAACTTATGAGAAGCAGTCTTAAGTTAAAAATTATTCAAACCACCAACTTCTCAGGCCACCCACCCTATTAATTTCCTTCTAACAGTGAAGGTGTCTAACTGACAGCGGATATCCTTTATGTGCTTGTGTTAATGGCTTTACAACATCCACCTCATATAGATGTGCACACAATCATGCTTTTGTTCTGTTCAGTTCAATTTATTTATTAAGCACAATATAACAACAATGGTTGACCATAGTGCTGAATAATATAGTTTAAAAGAAATCAAAGTACATTATAGGATATGACAAGACAAACAAATAAGCATTTTAAATAAGCCCTGCTTTAGACAAATAATCAACACTGTGGCTGATTATTTGGTCTCTCTCTCTCTCTCTCTCTCTCTGGGCATTCTGGGTGTTAGCACGTGCGAGAGTGGTGAGGGGGGTGAAGTTTGAATGGTGGATTTGCACCTATCCTTTTCTTTTTTTTTGCTTATTTCTTCTCTTTGTGCTTTTTCTATTTCATCTTGATTCTGCATGGTTTGGTAAGTGTTTATTCTTTTCTAATTGTTGTTGTTAAAGCGAGTTTTTCACGCGGAGGGATGGCGTCTCAGGTTGAGGCGCTGTCCTTATGCAATGGTTTCAGGTGTGTACCTGCTGATGGGGTAATGGTAGAGGATGTGCTTGTGGCAACAGGAGAGGCGGTAGGTCACGAAAATATTTCCTCTGCCTCCCGTATGAACAAGGCTGTTGTGGTCTTTTTGAAAGCGCAGCATCTTGTTAATCAAATAATTGAAAGTGGCCTCATTGTAAATGACGATTTAGTGCAAGTTACTCCACTTTATACGGCTTCTTCTAAAATCATGATTTCAAATGTGCCGCCATTCATAACTAATGAAGCGTTGGAGCGTGAATTGGTTCATTTCGGAAAAATCGTTAGTCCGTTTAAAATGATCTCTTTGGGATGCAAACATCCAGCTCTAAAACATGTGATGTCTTTTAGGAGGCAAGTAAACATGATTTTGGATTCTCCGGAGCGAACGCTGGATATATCCTTTCGTGTCATTTATGAAGGGAAAACATATATGATTTATGCAACAACCGGTAGTATGAAGTGCTTTGAATGCGGTGATCTTGGGCATAAACGGTATGCTTGCCCGCATAAAGAACGTGGAACTGAAGGCAGTATTCCGAGAGCAGAGAATGATATTATTCCTGTTCTCGGGCCTACCCAGGGAGTTCGGGATGAGTTTGAGGGTCCTCCTGAGGTAAGAGCGGCGGAAGTCAGTGTATCTGTTCTCGAAAATATTCAAATAAATAATGAAGTGAAAACAACAACAGTGACAGTTTCTGATTTCAGAAATGTTGCGGTTAATGATATGAACAGAGAAATTGTTGATTCTCCGGATGTTGAAAACGTTGATGTCTATGGGTTGATTTCTGCACCGGGCACTAGCGGTATTAAGTCTAGATTTTGTAGTGTAGAATGCGTGGTGGAGAAAGAGCAACAGATGGAGTTAAAATGTAATAAAGAATATAATGAGGGAGACATGGATGAAACCCTGTCAGAGGAGACTTCATCTATGCATGATCTTGAGATATGTTCACAAGGAGATTCTCTGTGTAGTGAAGTGAAGTGAAGTGAAGTGAAGTGACATTCAGCCAAGTATGGTGACCCATACTCGGAATTCGTGCTCTGCATTTAACCCATCCAACGTGCACACACACAGCAGTGAACACACACACACCGTGAACATACACCCGGAGCAGTGGGCAGCCATTTTTATGCTGCAGCGCCCGGGGAGCAGTTGGGGGTTCGGTGCCTTGCTCAAGGGCACCTCAGTCGTGGTATTGAGGGTGGAGAGAGCGCTGGACATTCACTTCCCCCACCTACAATTCCTGCCGGTCGGGGACTCGAACCCACAACCTTTGGATTACATGTCCGACTCTCTAACCATTAGGCCACGACTTCCCCTAGTGTTGAGGTGAACTCGCAGGAGTTCTCACAAGATGATTCCTCATTGTATACTTTAGAGGAGATTAATGCTTTCCTGGATGATAGTTTTGGGAAGCAAGTTAATGTGATAGATTTCTTTCCTGATATTGAGAAGTTTGAGAAGTCTGTTTCAGCATATCAAAAGAATGTGGGTTTTGAGGTCTTAAGTGATGTTTTTCTCTTTTCCCTCTTTAAATTACATATGGAAGTTTTAAGAGTAGGTTCTCTTAATATAAATGGGGGGAGGGATATGCACAAGCGTGCATTAGTATCTGAAATAATAGAGCAGAAAAAATTGCATGTTATATATCTTCAAGAAACACATAGCGATGTAGGTAATGAAGTTGAGTGGGCAATGTGGTGGAAAGTGCAGTATAAGTTAAGCCATAAAACAAATTTGAGTGCAGGAGTGGCAATTCTTTTTTCACCTGATTTAAGGGTTACTGTCTTTGAGTACAGAAGATCCAATAAATGGTCGTCTCCTGGTAGTTAAAGCTGATATTGATGGGGAAATGTATTATTTTATCAATGTGTATGCACCAAATGTAGGGTTTGAAAGACTAATATTTTTTGGTGTGTTAAGTAATGTGTTCAAAAAATGTTTTAATGATGGGAATGTCATAGTTGGGGGGGATTGGAACTGTACAGAAAATTTTACAGTCGATCGAAATACTGAAGAACCCCATATTCAGTCATCATCTTGTTTATCAAGGTTAATAAGGGTAACTGATCTTTTGGATATATGGAGGGTTAAATACCCTAATGTGAGGCAATATACATGGGTTAAGGTGAATAATAATAGGGTTACTGCTGCTCGTTTGGATAGAATGTATGTGTCTAAAGAGTTGAGTAATCAGATTATTGATTGTTCTATTATTCCAATGGGTTTTACAGACCGTAATTTGGTGTCTGTTGTGATAAGTAAGTCTCAGAGTTCAAACAAGTCCTCTTTTTGGCCTTTTAATATTAGACTGCTTCAAGATAAAGAATTTTGTAGGTACTTTGAAATTTTCTGGCAGCAGTGGAGAACTAAAAAAAGTAGTTTTGAAAACTTAAGACAGTGGTGGGATATAGGAAAAGTGAACATAAAAAACATTTTGCCTGCAGTACACTGCCAAATCTACAAAAATGTTAAGGGAAATAATCGAGTCTGTTGAGAATGAGATATCATCTATAGAGGCAGAATTAATTAGAAGATATGATCCTATATGTTGAGTAGTAAGCTACAGAGAAAACAAATGGTGTTGGGATCCTATTTAAATGAGAGAGTAAAGGGGGCCTTGGTAAGGTCTCGTTTTATTTCTGTTGCAGATATGGATTCTCCAAGTGCCTTTTTCTTTATTTTGGAGCGTAAGGTGGCGAAGCACCAACAGATGGTCTGCTTACGTCTTCCTGATGGGAAGATGACACATGATATTAGAGAGATGCGTTGTCATGCAGTGGATTATTATTCAAATCTTTATACTGCTGAGCATTGTGATGAGAATTGTTCTGCACAAATAGATTTGGACTCAAAGACTGCTTTGGATACAGATATATCCTATCAAGAACTAACTGCTGCCTTGGGTCAACTCAATTCAGGAAAATCTCCAGGCATTGATGGGTTGCAACCTGAATTTTATAAACAGTTTTGGCATTGTATTGGAAAGGATCTTTGTGAAGTGTTTTGTGTATGTAACAAAGATATATATATCTTTATTATATATTGCCTGTGTCCTGTCAACGTGCTGTTTTATCATTGTTGCCAAAAAAGGGGGATTTGTCTCTTTTGAAAAATTGGAGACCAGTAGCTCTATTGACTACTGAATATAAAATTTTATCCAAATGCCTTGCTAATAGATTAAAAAAAAGTAAAAGTATCTTCATTTAATAGTACACAGGGATCAAACATATTGTGTTCCAGAGAGGACAATATCGGACAATTTATTTTTGATACGAGATGTTTTAGATATTTGCAAAGTTTAAAAAAAAAAAATGGCCTGATCTCCCTAGATCAAGAAAAGGCGTCTGATCGTGTTGATCACAAATATCTTTTTGATGTGTTGGGAATTTTTGGTTTAGGGCAGTTTTTTTAAATTGGGTCAAATTGTTGTATGCAGGAGCCTCTTGTATTGTCAAGGTGGGAGGGGGTTTAAGCCGTCCTATTCCTGTGACAAGGGGTATAAGACAGGGGTGTCCTTTATCAGGGCAACTATATAGTATAGCAATAGAACCTTTATTTTGTAAATTACGTGAAAAATTGTCTGGTTTTATTACATCTGGTGTTAATTCAAAAACAGTTTTAAGTGCTTATGCAGATGATATTACGGTATTTGTTAATAATTAGATTAGATTAGATTAGATTCAACTTTATTGTCATTTATGCAGAGTACAAGCACAGAGCTAATGAAATGCAGTTAGCATCTAACCAGAAGTGCAAGAATATAGTGTTTTATATACATATAAGTGCAGAGTAAATGAAGATA
This sequence comes from Barbus barbus, assembly GCF_936440315.1. Classification (NCBI taxonomy): domain Eukaryota; kingdom Metazoa; phylum Chordata; class Actinopteri; order Cypriniformes; family Cyprinidae; genus Barbus; species Barbus barbus. The sequence continues at coordinate 689,764 of NC_136728.1, read as the reverse complement.
TGATTTACAGAATGTACAGTGGAATTGCTATATACAGTATTGTACAGTATTGAGCAGAGTATATACAGAATATAAATAGGAATGCAATGTAGGGATTGTATGTACATTATGAACAGAGCAATGTAGTATTATATACATTATGAACAGCAGAAACGTGAGAACAGTGGTAATAAATAAATACAGCTGGATGAGTGTGCAAAATATTGATAGGACAATATATTCTATGCAAAATAGCAGTAGTGCAATATTTTATAGAAATATTTTACTGTGCTTTGTGTAGTAACAACTTTATACAGTTTATAGTGTGATAACTTGTACAGTCTGTGCAAAATAAGAGTAGTGCAAATGCATGTGTGTAAAGTACTGTGACCAGTGCAGTAATAAGCAGGTGCAGGTTAGATTGGTGGTGTGGCGTTCAGAAGTGTCACAGCCTCGGGGAAGAAGCTCTTCCTGAGCCTACTAGTGCGAGAGCGTAGGCACCTGTAACGCCTGCCGGATGGAAGGAGGGTGAAAAGTCCATGGTTAGGGTGAGAGGCATCCTTGATGATGTTTCTTGCCCTGCCCAGACAGCGCTTATAATAAATGTTCTCAATGGAAGTTAACTGGGTGCCGGTGATCCGTTGAGCAGTTTTCACCACCCGCTGGAGTGCTTTGCGGTCAGATGCGGAGCAATTGCTGTACCATACTGAGATGCAGTTCGTGAGTATGCTCTCAATGGTACAGCGGTAGAATTCCACAAGGATCCTGGGATTCAGGTGAACTTTCTTAAGGCTCCTTAAGAAGTAAAGGCGCTGCTGTGCCTTTTTGACCAGAGTAGAGGTGTTATGGGACCAGGTGAGGTCATCAGAGATGTGGATGCCAAGGAACTTGAAACTCGACACACGCTCCACTTCAGCTCCGTTGATGTAGATGGGTGTGTGTGCATGACTCCTAGTCCGCCTGAAGTCCACAATGATCTCCTTTGTCTTCTGGGTGTTTAGCTGTAGATTGTTGGTGGCACACCACACAGCCAGGTGCTGCACCTCATCCCTGTAGGCTGATTCATCGTCATCCTTGATCAGACCTACCACCGTGGTGTCATCTGCAAATTTAATTATGGTGTTGGAGCCATAAACAGGAACACAGTCATGGGTGAAGAGGGAGTACAGGAGAGGGCTCAGTACGCAGCCCTGTGGCACGCCGGTGTTCAGGGTGATGATGGAGGAGGAGAGGTTATCTAACTTGACGGACTGAGGTCTGTTAGTCAGAAAATCTAGAATCCAATTGCAGATGGGTGTGCTGATTCCAAGCTGGCTGAGCTTGGAGATCAGCTTGGAGGGGATTACTGTATTAAATGCAGAACTGAAGTCTATGAACAGCATTCTCACATGTGTGTTTTGACTGTCCAGGTGGGTGAGGGCAGAGTGAAGCGCTGTTGAGATGGCGTCCTCTGTTGACCTATTGTGGCGATAGGCAAATTGGAATGGGTCCAGTGTAGCAGGGAGACAGGATTTTAAGTGGGATGCAACCAGTTTCTCAAAACACTTGGCAATGATGGGGGTGAGTGCAACAGGACGGAAGTCGTTAGGGACCGAGGCAGTGGAATGTTTCGGTACTGGTACGATGGTGGAGGTTTTGAAGATAGTGGGGACAGTTGTTTGGGCCAGGGACAGATTGAAAATGTCCGTGAAGACCTCAGCTAGCTGCTCCGCACAGGCTTTAAGCACACGACCAGGTATTCCGTCAGGGCCAGCTGCCTTCCGTGCATTCACCTTGCACAGAGTGGAGTAAACATCTGATGTGGAGAGAGTGAGAGGCAGTTCACTGGGTTGATGCTCAGCTTTGAGTGAGATCTCCTTATTATTTTGATCAAAACGAGCATAAAAGTGATTGAGCTCGTCTGGGAGGGAGGCAGAGCTGGAGGGGGGCACAGAGTTAGGTGGTTTGTAATCTGTGATAGATTGTATGCCTTGCCACATACGTCGGGGGTCTGAAGAATTGAAGTGTTCTTCAATCTTCTGTTTGTGTGTGAGTTTGGCCTGGCGGATACCCTTCCTCAGGTTGGCTCTGGCTGAGCTGTAAGCCTCCTGGTCTCCAGACCTGAAGGCTGCATCTCTTGCTTTGAGCAGGAGGCGAACCTCTCTGTTCATCCAGGGCTTCTGATTGGGGAAAATTTTTATTTTTTTGTGTGTGGTCACTCTGCTCACACAGCTGTTGATGTGCTCCATGACAGAGTTGGTATAAATGTCAATGTTAATCTGAGAGTTTGTGGTGGCCTGGACAGCAAACTCACTCCAGTCTGTGTGCTGGAATTTATGTTGAAGAGTGGAGTCAGCACCTTCCAGCCAGATTTTAACAGTCCTTGTTGTAGGTTTCACACGTTTGATGACTGAGGTATACTTGGGGAGCAGGAACAAAGAGAGGTGATCAGACTGACCCAGGTGGGGGAGGGGTGTGACTTTGTAGGCATCACTCACATTAGTGTAAACGTGGTCCAATGTTTTATGTCCCCTTGTAGTGCAGGAGACATTTTGATGAAATTTAGGGAGAACAGATCTAAAAGTGCAGTGATTGAAGTCCCCAGCAACGATAAAGGCTCCATCCGGGTGCAGGGTTTGTAATTTGCTAATAGCAGCACAAAGTTCTTTCATAGCCACGTTAGCATTAGCGTCCGGAGGTACATAAACTGCAGCAGCAACAATGCAAGTGAACTCACGTGGTAGATAGAAAGGCCTGCACTTGATAATCAGGAACTCCAGCTCAGCAGAGCAGTAGGTATCAACAATGACAGAGTCTTTGCACCATGATTTATTTACATAAATGCATACTCCGCCACCCTTGTTTTTACCCGAGGTTGCTGCTACTCTGTCAGCCCTGAAGAGAGAGCGTCCATCCAAATGCACCACGCTGTTTGGAACATCGTTGCAGAGCCATGTTTCAGTGAAGAACATAACATTACAGTCCATAAGCCATTTCTGTGTGAGGGTCCAGATCTTTAGTTCGTCCATCTTGTTCATCAGAGACCGTACATTGGCAAGGAAGATGCTGGGCAGAGCTGGTCGATGTGGGTTTAGCCTTAGCTTAGCACGCAGCCCTCCACGCTTTCCCCGTCTTTGTTTACGGTCTCGACGCCGACGCCGAGCACTTCCGGTCGGTACGAGTGATCCGCTTGTCCGCGGTGATCTCAGTAGCTCCGGCGGGAGTTCGCTGAAGTCGAAAGGATGATCTAAAACTATGTTGGAACACTGTTTGTTGATGTCCAAAAGTGACTGTTTACTATAGCTGTAGTTCGCATAACTGAATCGCGCGAACACGAGTGAAATAACCAGGTAAATTAACACTATTTTCCTAAATCTGGTAAGACGCTGAGCCTCGCGATGTGTTCGCGCCGCCATCTTGGATCAATGGATAACATCTTGTGTAATAATACACAAGATGTTAAATTTTTGTCTGATGCACTTGATGTTTATGAGAAGGCTTCATCGTCTAAGGTGAACTGGGATAAAAGTGAAGCTTTCTGGGTAGGTCAAGATTTCTCAGAGAATCTTCCACAATTGCCTGGAAACTTTAAATGGAGATTTGAAGGTATTAAGATATTAGGTATGTATTTTGGTTCCAATGAATTTCAAAAATTAAATTGGGAGGGTATAGAGGATAAAGTATGCACCCGATTGTCTAGGTGGAAATGGTTGCTACCCCAGTTGTCCTACAGGGGAAGAGTTTTGGTGTCCAACAATTTGGTGGCATCCACTCTGTGGCATAAATTTAATGTGCTGCAACCACCAGCAGGTCTAAGTCAAGCAATTCAAAGGCACTTGGTGACTTTTTTTTGGTCAGGATACCATTGGGTCCGATCTGCTGTATTATATCTTCCTATACAAGAAGGGGGACAAGGCCTGGTGGATATAAAGGCGAGAATAATGACTTTTCGTTTACAGACAGCTCAAAGACTTCTATACAATAGCAATCTTGCTTGGATGAACACAGCGACAGCCCTTTTGCGGAGGGTAGGTGGAATGGGACTGGATAAGCATCTATTTCTTATGAACTTGCAAGAGTCTGAATTAGTAGACCTTACCCCCTATTATAAATCTATGTTTGAGGCTTGGATAGTTTTTACTGTGTCAAGATCATCTGATTCATCAGCTGGGCCTTGGCTGCTGGAAGAACCTTTGTTTTTTAACCCTCTCTTTTCTTCAAGATTTTTATCATCTCTGTGGTTTTGTTCACGGCTGGTGGCTGCTGGATATACAAAGTTGGGCCATGTACTGAGCAGCAGTGTGGAAGTCATCAGTCAAAGGACTGAAGTGAAATCTGCAAGAATGATACAGCAGTTTGTTGCAGAAGTGCATGGGGAGTTAAGAAAGGAGCACAGAGATCTTATGCACAATACAGAGATGATTCATGAGTGGACAGAAGGACTTGATTATGATTTTCCATCACTCATTGTCAGTGCTGCTGTGGAGAATTTGTTGACGTTTAAAACCCCAGTTTTGGAATGTTTCGAGTCAACTGGGAAGAAGGCCTTGTATTTGACTTGTGTGAAAGTGTTGAATGCCAGGTTTTTGACTGGTGTTTCTTCATCAAAATGGAGGGATTTTTTTGGGCTTGACTCTTCCCTTAAAGGCTGCTGGCGTACTCTGTACAAAAGTCCAGTTAACAAGCGGACGGGTGATCTTCAGTGGAGAATTGTACATGGAGCAGTAGCTACGAACAGACATGTGGTGCATCTTAATCCCAGTGTTGGGGTGGGTTGTCCCTTTTGTTCAGAGGTAGAATCTTTGTTTCATTTATTTGTGCAGTGCTTACGTTTAGGGGATCTGTTTTCCCTTTTAAGCAATTGGTTTTTATCTTTGGGTGAGTGTTTTTCTTTTAAATTGTTTATTTATGGGCCTAGGTATTCAGTTCAGAGGAAGAGGACTTTGGTTTTAATTAATTTTTTATCTGGCACTGCAAAATTAGTAATTTGGAAAACAAGAAAAAATAAACTTCTAGGGCAGGAGGCAATAAGTGTGGTTCCTATGTTTTTGGGACTTGTGGCAGCTAGATTAAAAGTAGAGTTTGCTTATTATAAGATGGTGGACTGTTTACCAAAGTTTGTAGATATTTGGGGTGTTAACGAGGTATGTGACACAATTCTATATGAGAATAATGAAATGATGTTGACTTTTTAAACATGCATGTGTGAGAAGAAAAAAATGTTTCTAAATGAATTGTGAATAATTGTGTTAAGAGTTTTGTTATAATAAAGACGCATTAAATCTCTCAAAATCTCTCTCTCTCTCTCTCTCGCTCTCTCTCTCACACACACACACACATAATGGTTTTTATACTGTACAAACTGTATTTTCCATCACCCTACACCGACCTTACACATAAACCTACCCCTTACAGAAAACTTTGTGCGTTTTAAGATTTTCAGAAAACTACATTCTGTATCATTTGTAAGCTTGTTTCCTCATGAGGACAGAAAAAATAAAAAATGTCCCCACAAGGACAAAGATTTTGGATATTGCCATCTTTATCCCCCATAACGTAGGGTATACCTGAGCCACACACACACACACACACAAATCTGAGTAAGCTCAATTTTAAATATGAGCAAAATTGTATATGTTGTGTTTACTTTTTTGTTGTTATTTAAGAAATGTTTTCATTTTAATCTAGCCTGTAGATATATGTGTACTGTAAAAGAAAAATATACATTTCACTTAAAACTAGTAAAATAATTACACCTACAGTTTTAAACACATTGGGTGTCACTAAAGCAAATCATGCTGTCTATTGCCTTTAAATGAAACTTTTGTTTTATTCTTTAATTTCTTTAAAATAGCCTGATGCTAATGCACCCAAGTGCTTTTCTCACATGGGTAGAAAACTCTTTGGACGTGTTTGTGACAAACACATCATTTTTTACTTCAGAAAAGTTTTTGAAATGTATGACTGAACTTTTCTCATTTGACAGACCTACGTTTCAAATTAGTTATTATTTACACAAAACTTGTACATTTTGACTATTTGACTCTTTTGTAGGTATCATGTAATTTGAAATGTTTTACTAAAAGATTAAAGTGCCAGCATCTGTGTTTTCAACATGAAAGAGATGTACAAGGATGTTTCAACTATTATCGTCATTTCTTTTTGACCCTAATAAACTGGTAATGAATTTTCTACGGCAAGTGATACAATGTACAGTTCTCATAGTATGTGTGTAAATAGCTGTGCTAAAACATTTATGAGTAATTTTGCATGTCAACAGATTTTGTTATGGATGTGCCGCATCTAAGAATCACAATCTTTGGTAAATGACATTTTTCTTACACCATGTTACACCAGTTTTAGTCATATTATCAAGATTTCATATGGCCGTTCACGATTTGTTTGTTGGACTGTGTATGTTTTTAGGCAAAGACAATTTCTTTTAGGCAAGAAATTAAGTAACAGTCTTTTCTCTTTGAGATATTTATTTTAGTGTAACTTTGTGTCTGTCCACGATGTGCAAACACATTAAGTCTTGCTGTTTTACTCTTAAAACTATTACACTGAAACAAATCAAACTATTGCACTGAAAGCTGCACATTCATTTAAGTTTGAGCATGTTCAAATTTCCACACTCTTGCAAAGAGTATTGATAAATTTCATCCATAACCTTTCGTACATTCAAGAGACAAAATCACTAAGAAAGAGAGTATAGCAAGACAAGAAAATGTTTATATTGCAGATAGAATTCAGAAAAGCTCTTTCATAAACAATTGTGAAAGTTTATTAAACGTGGATTTGTAAACTATATTTTTTATTACTCCACAGGATTTGGTCGTCTTGCTCAGATAGCAGATTACACAATTCACATTTCTTTTGTTTGGCCGTATTTGTTTTAAGACTCCTCTGCAAGTTCATGCTAATCCTTGCATGGGAAAGAGAGCATGACAAGCACATACTTATTCATTTAAGAAAATGATTGAACACTTGACTGAACTTTTTATTATTTTGCCAAACCTCCATTTCAAATGATTTCCCTTGAGGTGATTGTCCACAGAATCTTTTTCAACACAACGACATTAAACATCAAAGAATGTCATCAGTCACTATCGCCATCTTCTTTGACTCAAATAAAGCAACATCTCTGGTGTACATAAGCATCTACAATGTGTGCATGGGCTAAACATCTTGTTTCTCCACTTCTGTCATATTTATTTGATGTAATGCAAACAGATTTTGAGAACTATGATGTCCCACGCTTTTGTAAAGGTTATAGAATTCAAACATAATCTTTACATAGGAACTATCTTTGCACAAAACGAACAGACTAAAAATCATTGAATTACGAAAAGCAAAAGTGTATACATCATTTAAGAAAAATTGCTATAATGCATACAGGATACAGAAATCATCCTCTTGATCTATTGTGACTGACATTTTACTAAATCAGACCATCAGGATTATGGATGACGCAGCTCACATTTTGTTTGTTGGACTGTATATGTTTTAGGTGAAGACACTTCTTTGTGAGCTGTCATCGTAATAGGAATAAATGAAAATTAAGAAAAATTTCTTGAGAGTGTTTGACAAAGTCGGTATTTCTTTTTTACGAAACTTAAGGCTTGCTGTTTTACACTTACAGCTGAAACATATGTAACCAATGTGCTCAAAGCTACACATTCAGTAAAGTTTAAGGTTGTACACAGTCTTGAAAAGGCTACAGACAAAATATCCAGGAATGTTTTGTGCTCCCTATGTAACTCAAGAGTTCAAGTCACTATGAAAATTATCATATGAATACAGAAAACCATAACATTATACTACATTCCCTTTGAAAAGATTATAGACATAGTCGTTTATACAGGAAATATGTTTGCACAACAGAAATGTGTATCAGTATAATAATAAATACCTAATACTGACATCCTCTCTTCTAAATATATTGTTTAAGTTTTAATGTTGATTTTGATGGCCTACCCCACTAGCTGATACCACTCTATACTTTTTCATTGTTTTTTTTTTAGATGAAGACTATTCTCAGAATCTGGTCAATCATGTCGCGAGTGTTTGCAGGAAAACATTATAAAGTCCTTCTACAAGAGATTATTTAAACTGAAATTGTGATGTACTGTAGAGCTGTTTCTGGTCTGTCTACAAAGCGGCCACGAGACACAAGCCCCGTACTGTTTCTCTGTTACATGCACATCTATTTCAACACGAAGTTGCACATTACAAGTTGAAGATGGTGTGGAAACACTATTTTCTTTTTTTTTTTTTTTTTTTTGGCCTGTCAGTAACACAGATAACACATGACAGTACGTATGTGTAGTTATGCTATCATCATTCACAGCCTTTTTTTTTTTTTTTTTTTTTTTTTTATAGTATTTTTTTTTATTAATTAATTAATTAAATTTTATATACCCTTTTATTTAACCATACTATGACCGACAAGACCAGGGGACAGAGAAAACAAGAGAGAGAAAAAAAAAATAAAAAAAAAATAAATAATAATAATAATAATAAAAAAATAATAATTATAATTATAATGATAATAATAAAAATAATAATAATAAAAAAAAAAAAAAAAAAAAAAAAAAAAAAGGAATTAGAAAACAAAACAAAAAAAAAAAACAAAAAAAAAAATTGTGGATAAAGTCAACAGAGAAGGGGGAGAGAGAGAGAGGAAAAAAAAGAGAATGGGGGATAGAGAGAGAGAGGAAAAAACAAGACAAAAAAAAAAAACAGACAATTTGCTTCGATACCTGCTGACAAAAAGAGAAAACAACAGAAGACACAACAGAAGACACAACATCAGAGAAACTGCAGCAACAACCAACATCTGTATGAATCACAATAAATTCTAAATGTTAAATGTTATTGAGCAACACGCATAACTAATATTACAAAATAAGTTTTGAAGCAACAGCAGATCAGAACAATGTGTGTCTGTGAGCACCCGTTTTTACACCAATGTGAATGCTTGAGTGTACACCTGTGTGTGTGAGCGCGCTTGTGTTCATAAGGTTCCTCCATGTAAATGTTTAATAGTGTGTGTGTGGGGAACAACAGCCCCATCCCGCAAGGCATGAAGCAGGCATGGAAGAGACCCAGGCCCCAAACATCCGGAGGCCCCCCAGGGCACGGGACCCCCAGGGGAACCACCGCAGGGACAACTGCGGCCCCCACCCAGAAAAGGGCAGAGGAGAGCCCGAAGGTGGGACATCCGACAGCCACAGTGTAGACACCCCAGGGTGCCGTGGCGGCAAGCCCGCAGGCTCCGCCGGCAGCCGACCACACCAGGGCAGACCGAGCCCTGGGCCCGGAGATCCAAGGGCCCCCCACCCCCCAACCGGGGCCCAGCAAGGCCAGTAGGGCCAGGCCCCGCCAAGCGACCGCCGAGAGTGGGCCAGCGCTCACCCGAGCATCCTGCCCCGGCGCGAGAAACCACCAATGCACCGGCGGCATCCTCCATCCAAACACTATTTTCTTTGCACATGTCTCTAAACATGACTTTAATAAATAAATCACAGATGTCATGTAGTTAATTCAATGAAAGGTGCATGTTTTTGACCATTTTAGATGGTCTGCACCAGGGGCGGCGTTAGGGGTGGGCTAAGGGGGCTGGAGCCCCGAATGTTTTCAGTAAAGCCCCGAATGTTTTTATTACTATGCCATCAATGAGTTTCCATGCCCAATAAAGTAATTTATATTGGAATTTAAATAAATAAATAAACAAATAAATATCTCTCGACTCTCACGTCAGTGTCTGTGAATTTACGCGTTGTCATTCACACCCGACAAAAACCGCCCACTGAGTCTAGTGCTTCTGACTGACATGTAAACTGGCCAACCATCGATGAGCGTCTGTACGATCCAGCCAATCAAATTAGATCTTTTGGAGCCAGGCGGTTTGTTGGCGTGTAGTATTTTACTAGATCAATTTATTTGAAAAATAAAATGGATATTTCAAAATTCTTCAAAAAAAAGGAAGTAAAACACCCCCAGCCAACACTTGAACGCCAAGATACAACAGCTTCAGGTATCTGTAACTTTTAATCATAGTATTATATTTCTTATTCGGTTTTAAATGGTCTGATTTAACGTTGCATTTTGAACATCTAACAGTTAACGGTTGCGCAGCACAGTCTTTAGGACACACACACACACACACACACACAGACACACACACAGAGCGGTTATAATGTTGGGTTAGCATGGTCTGTGGCAGACTTTTCGTGTCAGGGCAACAATTCAATAAACAAGATAATAAAAAAAGACATATTTCGCTAAGGAAATGGTTCCAAACAAAGCATGTTGTTGTGCTCTGCAGCAACACACAGCGGTGTTTACTGAATACATTTGCGTGAGTAAATGATTCACTGACCCATTCATAAAAACAGTTGCTTACTTTTTTTCTGAATGAATCATCTGTTTCGAACGAATCGATTGATTAAAGGACTGACTCACTCATTAAGGCAGTGGCTTGCCGCCACCTAGTGGCAAAGTACCATTCTAATTTTTTTCATCATTTCATATTTCTGTATTCCAAATTTTATATTTGATACATTAGCCTCATAAGATTATTTATGCAATTTGTAAGTGCTGTGTAAGTGCTCCTTCAAAAATATAAGTGTATAGAGCCCTGCGTTTATAATTATACTTGGATGAAAATGAGTCATCCTTAACATTTTTGGTGTTTTGGATTCACTACAGCTGGAGAATAATTAAATACAAAATAGGTTATAGGCTCTACTGGGTGATTTTTTATTTTACTGAGTAACATTCATCATTTTCCCATATAGTGTATAGATTTTTAGGCATTCTATTATCTCAAACAGCCTGAAAAATAGTGCATTTAGCTGACGTAAATGGGAAAAAATCCCCCTAGGTTTGGGCTAAGCCCCAAATGTTTACATCGTCTGGCTCCGCCCCTGGTCTGCACTGGCACACAGACACATGTTTTAGGTATTCATCTGACCAAAAGGTTTGATCCTGGGGAAACACGCACAACAGCAGCTGTGTGTTGTCATGATTGTCTTCAGAACTGATCCACTTTTATTAAAACAATGCGGCACGAAGTTACTGTATTCAACAGCACGGTCCCTTGAAATATTGTAGTGTATCTTTTTTTTTCTCTTCTAAATATCTAAACATGTATTTAGCTTAAATATTAGTTGTTAAGTGTTTACAAAGTTGTCATGCCTGTTGTTGAATTTTATAACCTATATTTCACCAAACCTAAAGGACTGAAAATTAGGTTTAGTATAAATCCGCATTTCAGCTGTTAGCCTGAAAATGCAAGTGAACTGAGATTTCATTACTGAGATAATCTACAGAATGTGAAACAAGCTCACAGTTACATTAGAGTTTTGGGTTCTAGTTTATGTTGAATATTGTTTGTTACTGTTCCACATGTTTAACACCTCATTACTTGAAGACATGTACTGGATAAATCACAAAGTTTTTTCACTGTAGTAGGCTGACTCTGGAACCAGACCAAAGAAAATAGCTGGAGACTTGTAGCAGTATAAACATTGTTGTTTTTATCTTTCTATGTTTTGTTTGTGTTGTTCTGAACCACGGTTTTCATTTTTAACATCACAATTCATATTATATTGTTATGTGTGATTGTAAAAGTTTTGTCTTGTTTTTTTGTTTGATTTTTTTTGCAAACAGAACTGCTGTAACGTTAGCGAGCTCTTCGTGTACTTGGCTTCATATTCATCAATATTTATGTGAGTTTGTTTAATTAAATTAAGCATTTAACAAAGTTTTTGGGTAATGTGTGTGAATATAGAATGCAGCACAAGGATCTTTGAAAAAAAGATTTCTTGAAATATCCATGTAGGACTCGGAATCATTTAAGATTAATAATAGAACAATTAACACATTAACATTTTACAGGAGATGTGAATGTGAGTTCTTGGCTGATTTGTACATTATTAAATTAAAATAATGCTATTAAACACTGGGCATTTACCAGCAAGATAATTTTAATGCGTTGTTCACAATAAAAACATAACATTGTTTAAGGGATAATAATCTCACTGAATGTATCAAAGCATCCAATGTTTATGACTACTGAAGGTGCCGCATCCTCGGTTGTTTCACACCTACAGGCCCTACCTACATTCAAAATTTGGTATTTAAATAAGGTTTAGTGGCCACATAGTTAACCGGAGAAGATTCTTCCTTAAACAGTTCCCTGACGAGACTAAGGTGCATCTTTAACTCGTCGGCAACAATGGCCCGAAGTTCCCCTTCAGGAACATAATTAGGATCTTTAACTCGCTTTTTTTCTGGCGAAGCTAGTGTCAATTGACGTTTTGCCATCTTCATTCGTAGCTCCTTTAGAAAACACTCAAAAGCTAACCAAATACTGATAGTTTTACTGAGAAACAAACAGATTAAGGGTACCGAGTCAGAGAGCTGTCGAACTACACTGCCATTGCCATCGGTGGGTCACGTGATCTCCATATTTTGTCTTTCTTCAATTACGTTCCGCTCTCAAAGCGTATGGCGTTCCTTGGTCTTCTATGCGGGACTGGATTGCACCATCTGCTGGTCGGCCATCTGCTTCCTTAATATATAATAAGATTTTTGATTGCATTATAAAACCTCTCTCTATTAAAACTATTTGGAATAGGGAATTATCTGACCTTAATTTATCTGTCGACTGGGAGAGGGTGTGGTCTAATCTCAGTTTAACATCTAAAAATCTGGCGCATCGTCTTATTCACTTCAAAGTCATTCATAGAGCATACATAACTCCTTACAAAAGATTCAAAATGAAACTACAATCAAATTTCAACTGCCATATATGTAATACTACATCATCAGGTACTTTTCTGCATATGTTTTGGGAATGTCCTATCACTAGCAGTCTATGGACACATGTAAACCTGGTTTTATCATCCTTACTGCAAATTGATTGGTCAGTTAACCCAAGTTTGTGTCTTCTTAATGATGATTCTGGTCTTTGTATAAGTTCGATGCAAAAGAGAATGTTGTTTGCTGGCTTTACAGCTGCGAAGAAGACCATAATACAGAACTGGTTTACACCGCATATGTGTGGGAAAACATATTGGATCCGTAGCCTCCTGCAAATAGTGTCTTGTGAATGTACAACAGCACGAATCAATGGAGCCAAGCCTTCTACCATTGATGCTTGGCAGTGCTTTCTCTTTGAAATACGTGACTGTATGGAGGAGTGACTTCTGTGGGTTTCTTTTTCTGTCCTTCCTTTTCTCCCTCCTTTTGACTGGACTTTGAGATGTTGAGTATATGTCTGTTGTTTTATATTATTATTTTATTTTTTATATATATTGTTTTTTTATGTTGTGTTATGTATGAAAAATAAAAATAAAAAATGTTGATAACAAAAGAGAGACTGGTTCCCTTAGTAGACCATTTAGCAGCGTGGAAACTACTGCCAAATGTGTCTCAATGGGTCCTGCGCACTGTAGAAAGAGGCTACAGAATCCATTTTGGTTCTCGTCCGCCTCAATTTCACGGGGTGATTCCCACGTTAGTGAGCCCCGAGCAGGCTCTGGTAATGGAACAGGAGGTACATACTCTCTTAAGAAAGGAGGCCATCGAGGTGGTTCCTCATCTCTCGAGAGAGTCTGGGTTCTACAGCCGGTACTTCATAGTTCTGAAGAAGGATGGAGGGTTGCGTCCTATTTTAGATCTGAGGCATCTGAACCGCTCAGTCAGCAGACTGAAGTTCAAGATGCTCACCCTCAGGCAGGTCGCCTCTCAAATCAAGTCCGAGGACTGGTTTGTCGCGATCGATCTGAAGGACGCATACTTCCACGTCTCCATTCTTCCCTCTCACAGGAGGTTCTTGAGGTTTGCTTTCGGGGGCAAAGCTTACCAGTATCGGGTACTTCCTTTCGGCCTAGCACTCTCACCCCGCACTTTCACGAAGTGTGTGGACGCCGCGTTAGCTCCAATGAGGCTACGGGGTGTCCGCATACTCAATTACATCGACGATTGGTTAATTCTCGCTCAGTCAGAGCAGAGGGCGGCTCAGCGTCGAGATGCTGTTCTCGCCCACATGAAAATGTTGGGGTTAATACAAAACGCCAAGAAAAGTGTTCTTTCTCCAGTACAGAGAACCACTTATCTTGGGGTGGTGTGGGATTCGACCACAATGCAGCCACGTATGTCTCCTGCTCGGATCGAGTCGATCCTCACAGAAGTCGGGAGAGTGAGAGAAGGCCAGTCATTCACTGTAAAGCAGTTTCAGAGACTGCTGGGTCTGATGGCGGCTGCGTCCAACGTTTTACCTATTGGCCTGCTGTACATGAGACCCCTACAGTGGTGGCTCAAGACCAAGGGGTTCTCCCCGAGGGGAAACCCGCTTCGCATGATCAAGGTCACGCGGCGGTGCCTACGTGCCTTGGACATGTGGAGACAACCTTGGTTCTTGTCCCAGGACCTGGTGTTGGGAGCTCCTTGTCGCCGCGTAACGCTAGCGACGGACGCATCCCTCACTGGTTGGGGAGCGGTCATGAGTGGCCACCCTGCCCACGGTCGGTGGAGAGGTCGTCATCTCGCCTGGCACATCAACAGGCTCGAGATGTTGGCCGTGTTTCAGGCTCTGAAACACTTTCTCCCAGACCTGAAAGGTCACCATGTGTTAGTTCACACCGACAACACATCAGTGGTCTCTTACATCAACCACCAAGGAGGTCTGCGGTCACGCCCCCTGTACAGGTTGGCACACCAGATCCTTGTGTGGGCCCAGGGCAAACTCCTCTCATTGAGAGCTGTTTACATCCCTGGGCATCTCAATGTGGGAGCAGACACCCTGTCGAGGCAGGGGCTGTTATCCGGGGAATGGATGCTTCACACCGAGGTGGTGGAGCAGATCTGGCGAGTGTTTGCCAGATCTCAGACCTCTTCGCTACTCAGGAGACAGCGCAATGTCCCCTCTAGGTAGGTACAGTGCTGGAGTTCCTGCAGGCTCGACTCTCCACAGCGTTAGCCCACTCCACCTTGAAGGTCTATGTGGCGGCAATTTCTGCTTATCACACCCCTCTTGGTGGATTGACAGTGGGCGCACAACCCCTAGTTACACGTTTCCTCCGTGGTGCACTGAGGCTAAGGCCTCCGGTACGGTCCCGGGTCCCACCTTGGGACTTGGCTGTGGTGCTGAACGCTCTCCGTAGGCCTCCCTTCGAGCCTATCGAGGAGATCTCAGATCGCCATCTCACTCTGAAGACCGTGTTTCCTTTCTCACAGGTGTCCCTATCCAGGACATCTGCAACGCTGCAGGTTGGTCCACGCCTCTGACCTTCGTCAGGTTTTATGGCCTGGACATGCGAGCCACTCCAGGCTCTTCCGTTCTCTTGCCCTATCTGTGCTCCTCTTTTGGACACACAGGGCAGGGGTGTGGAAATCTGGTGCCGTGGGTATCTCGTTCCCCAAAGCGTCGTCGACACAGCTCGAGTTCCTGAAGAGGAACGTCTTAGGTTACTTATGTAACCCCAGATCCTCGAGGAACCGAGACGCTGCGTCACGGGGCCACACTTCCGGCATCCCTGCCAGCGCTTGCTTCATTCTAGAAGCTGATGCCGGTTTCACCGCACGTGCTTTTATACCAGCTGGTCATTATGTCACCTCGCCGTGACGTCCCTCCCATTTTCTGGACAGATTTTATTGGTATTCAGAGCCGGTTACGCTGTAGGCGTTCCCCAAAGCGTCGTCGACGCAGCGTCTCGTTCCCTCGAGGAACTGGGTTTACATAAGTAACCTAAGACGTTTTACAGATGCTAGAAACATGGCTTTTAAATGAAAAATTGCTATCAAACAGCACACCAAGGTTCCTAACTGATGAAGAAAAACGTCAAGTGTTAGATAGTGTTCTAGGTTATTACATGTGGGGTTTTTAGGTCTGATAATTAACACTTCTGTTTTTTCAGAATTTAGCAGTAAGAAGTTATTCGTCATGCATCGACTATGCATTCCATTAGTTTCTCAATTTGGTGTGTTTCACTGGGCCATGAAGAAATATAGAGCTGAGTATCATCAGCATAACAGTGAAAGCTAACACCATATCTCCTGATAATATCTCACAAGGGTAACATGCAAAGCGTGAAAAGTAACGGCCCTTGTACTGAGCCTTGAGGTACTCCGTACTGCACTTGTGACTGATATGATACCTCTTCATTCACTGCTACGAACTGATGGCGTTCAGATAAGTATGATTTGAACCATGTTAAGGCACTTCCACTAATGCCAACAAAGTGTTCTAGTCTATTCAAAAGAATGTTGTGGTCGATAGTGTCGAACGCAGCGCTAAGATCCAGTAGAACTAATAAAGAGATACAACCACGATCAGATGATAGAAGCAGGTCATTTGTAACTCTAATGAGAGCAGTCTCAGTACTATGATATGGTCTAAATCCTGACTGGAATTCCTCACAAATACTATTTTTCTCTAAGAAGGAATATAATTGTGAGGATACTACCTTTTCTAGTATCTTTGACAGAAAAGGGAGATTTGAGATCAGTCTGTAATTAACTAGATCTTTGGGGTCAAGTTGTGGTTTTTTAATGAGAGGCTTAATAACAGCCAATTTGAAGGTTTTGGGGACATATACTAATGACAATGATGAATTAATAATAGCCAAAAGAGGATCTATGACTTCTGGAAGCAGCTCTTTTAGTAGTTTAGATGGAATAGGGTCTAACATACATGTTGTTGGTTTAGAACATTTAACAAATTTATACAATTCTTCCTCTCCTATAGTAGAGAATGAGTGGAATTGTTCCTCAGGGGATCTATAGTGCTCTATCTGATGCGATACTGTAGCTGACTGGCTCCATGGTTACAATTTTATCTCTGATAGAATCAATCTTGGAAGTAAAGTAGTTCATAAAGTCATTACTGCTGTGCTCTTGGGGAATGCCAACACTTGTTGATACTTTGTTTTTCGTTGATTTAGTGACTGTAATGAATAAATACCGGGGGTTATGTTTGTTTTCTTCTAGAAGAGACGAAAAGTAATCAGATCTAGCAGTTTTTAATGCTTTTCTGTAGGATAGGGTATTTTCCCGCCAGGCTATATGAAATACCTCTAGTGTTGTTTTCCTCCAGCTGCGCTCCATTTTCCGGGCTGTTCTCTTTAAGGTGCGAGTGTGCTCATTATACCACGGAGTCAGACTGTTTTCTTTGATCTTCCTTAAGCGTAAAGCAGCAACTGTATCTAAAGTGCTAGAAAAGAGAGAGTCCATAGTTTCTGTTACATCAAGTTTTTCTGTGCTGTTGTATATGCTGAGGAATTGAGATAAATCAGGAAGATTACTTACAAAGCAGTCTTTTGTGGTAGAGGTGATGGTTCTATCATACTTGTAACAAGGTGTAGAATTTACAGTTTTAGCTATATGGACTTTACGCAAGACTAGATAATGATCTGCAGATATCATCGCTTTGCTGCAGAATTTCAACACCACTAACATCAATTCCATGTGACAGTATTACATCTAGAGTATGATTTCGACAATGAGTAGGTCCGAAAACGTGTTGTCTAACCCCAATAGAGTTCAGAATGTCTATGAATGCTGATCCTAATGCATCTTTTACATTATCGACATGGATATTAAAATCGCCAACTATTAAGACTTTATCTGCAGCCAGTATTTACTGATTTATAGAAAATCAGCAAATTCTTTAATAAAGTCTGTATGGTGCCCTGGTGGCCTGTATACAGTAGCCAGTACAAACATCACAGGGGATTTATCACTAACACGTTTCTCTAGATAATGTTATACACAGCACCATAACTACAAACGAGTTATGCTTAATGCCTCTGAGAAATACTGAGAATATTGCTATAAATTGTAGCAACACCTCCCCATTTATCTTTTGGACGTGGCTCATTTTTATAGCAGTAATCTTGGGGGGTGGACTCATTTAAAGTAATGTATTCATCTGGTTTTAGCCATGTTTCTGTCAAACAGAGCAAATCTAGGTTATGATCATTGATCAAATCATTTACAAAAAATGCTTTTGTAGAAAGGGACCTGATATTCAGTAAGCCAAGCTTTATCAATTGTTTCTCTGTATTGTAAACATGTTTTATTTGTTGAACATCAATTAAATTGTTACTCTTAATTTGGTTTGGATGTTTTCTGTATTTTCTAGTTCAGGGAACAGACACAGTCTCTATAGTGTGATATCTAGCTGAAGGAGTCTCTATGTGCTGAGAATTAACTGACTTCTGTGACGCGAGGTGGCTAGCAGACGGTCAGTTTAGCCAGTCTGTCTGCTTCCTGACCTGGGCCCCAGTTAGTCAAGTACGGACTCTAAGACTATGTGCCATATTTCTAGAGAGAAGAGCGGCACCACCCCAGGAGGGATGAACACCATCTATTTTCAACAGGTCAGGTCTGCCCCAAAAACTCGTCCAATTGTCTATAAAGTCTATGTTATTCTGGGACCGCTTAGACATCCAGCCATTGAGTGACGACAGTGTGCTATGAATCTCCTCGCCACGGTAAGCAGGAAGGGGACCAGAGCATATTACAGTGTCTGACATCGTACTTGCAAGTTCACACACCTCTTTAACATTATTTTTAGTGATCTCCGACTGACGAAGTCGAACATCATTAGCACGTTAGCATTAGACGTGGATAACAATCTTACTGAATTTACATTTAGCATTAGCCAGCACTTTTAAATTTGCCAAGATGTCAGGTGCTCTGGCTCCTGGTAAACACTGGACTATGGTGGCTGGTGTCTCTATTTTCACATTCTGTACAATAGAATCGCCAATTACTAGAGCACTTACATCAGGTTTCTCAGTGGGTGCGTCACTGAGTCGGGAGAACCTGTTTGATGTTCTGATCGGAACGGAAGAGCGGTGTTTTCGCGACTAGACCGACTCACAGTCACCCAGCTGCACGGGCTCAACCGGAACCGAACAATGTACAGGACTCCCTGAGCTAGTCGCATCCAAAGCAGTATCTACAGCCCTCACATTCTTACTATCCTCAACTAAAGTTTGGATGCGTGTCTCTAATTCTGAAACCTTCTCTGTCAGCCTAACTATATCCCTGCATTTATCACATGTGAATCCCTCATCGCCGACAGAGAGAGATAAACTGTACATGTGACATGAAGTGCAAACAACAATAGCAGGAGAAGAAGCCATTACTCACCGTGACTGATGAATGATACCAACTTAACTTACCACTTACCACTGTTGTTTGATGAACTCGTGAAAAACGGAGAGAAATGAAAACGGAGCGAGAAAAACGAAAACAATAATAGGTGCGAATCGAACCGCGAATAACAAGCTAACAAGCGGTTTTAAAAAGCAAATGATCAAATTAGTTAGATTAGTTTGATAGATAATACCAGAAATATGGTGGGAATTAAGTTATATATTATCACTTTAAACAACAGAGAGTGAAAGTAAGGTAAAGATTCAATAAAAAAGCGGAGCTACAAACACAAACCTCTCAGCAGCACAACAGACAGAGACAGACTGAAGCAATCGATCCAATCTCCAACAAGATCAGTACACAAACAACCACATAAAAGAACAGAAAACAGTCAAATTAAATTAAATAAACACTGATTCAGTAGAGCAGAAAACATGAGTTTATTGGATTATTTGGCAATCCAAAATATAGTGTCCAAACATGATTTAATGGCTTGGTTCGATAATTAAGTTGACAGTTATTGTCTACTATAAGGGTGCTTTAACGTGATTATCAGTAGGTTTATTTTCACGCGGTATACTGAATGATTCTCACTCATAAAATAACCAGAACAGTCCATTCTCTTTATGGCAGAACTGCTGCAAATGATATTATTAATTGACCTAGGACTTCAAAGTGTTTCTCTGACCTTGAGTCACTTGTCTATGTACATCTTAACGAATAAATAGCACGTATAAGAGAAGCCCCATTACACCAGAGCGCATTCAGTCCCAGCACTTCTTCCTCTCTCTATGACTAACACAGTCTCATCCCAACTCGTCACATATTGACGCTTGGTTTTTGCGTCGCTTTTTGATGCTCAAGGTACCCCTTTCGCGTCACTTTTTGACGTGAAGGGAAGGTAATTTTTTTAAATAGGAAACACTTAGCGTATATTAATCATTTTTAAATAAATTATGCCAGTACTTGCATCTGCCTCCTATATCTTGCGTTTTCTTCACAGATGGTAGGTTTAGGGGCAGGAGTTGGGTAAGTCACTATTTTGACTGTTTACATTCAAAAATCACACCTCTACATATATGCAATAATGGCAGCCTTATTATGACGATAAAATTCCCAATAGCGCGTTAGCATATCGACGCCGAAAAATTACGCTTCCCTTCACGTCGAAAAGTGACGCTAAAGGGGTACCTTGAGCGTCAAAAAGCGACGCCAAAACCAAAGCGTCAATATGTGACGACTTGGGATGAGACTGGGTTGCTATGACAGACTCGCACGCTGGGGCTGCTCTAGGTTTGTGCAAAATTTTTCCAGAAAGCGTGAGGCGAGTTCGTCATCCACCAGGCGGAAGTTGCTGGATAAAGTGACGGTCATTAGCTGTTGAGTGCGGAGAACGGGGCCGTCTGGGTCCTGGGGGGCCAAGCTCAGTTCAGCCCTGGTGCTGCCCACGGCTAAGATGCAGGCTTGAGGAGGATTGATGACTGCACTGAACTCACTGATACCAAACATCCCCAGGTTAGAGATACTAAAACACACAAACACACACATGATTTGAGCAACAGGTCTAATACTCCAATCCCTAATGAAACAAACCTGAACCAAAGCAATGGAGCTCTGCAGACTCCAGGCTAGTGCTGGCCCTCCACAAGCAGAATTACAGCAACACAAGCTATTGAAGCGCTCATGACATTTACTTAATCAAGCTCTAAAATCGTCTCGTTTGGATCTTATTCCTGTGGAATACTGTGAGAGGGTGTTGATACCGTTGCCTATGCAATGACTTTAGCCAATCAAAACAGTGTTTACTGACAAGCCTTAAAGAACACGCCCCTTAAAAATGCATCATTTCAGACAACAGGTCAGAACGAGGGTTAAAAATAACATATACGCTATTAGCTTTTTGTGCAAAGAAAGCCTAGACGCAACATGTTAAAAATAGTGCTGTCAAATATAAAAATATAAGATCCAAAATAAAAGTTTTTGTTTACATAATATGTGTGTGCTGTGTATATTTATGTATATATAAAGATACACACATACAGCATATATTTAGATACACATTGATAATTGTATCTAATACATGTATTTACGTGTATCAATTTATCATATATTTAATATATAAACGTAACATCTTTTTCTTAAAAATATATATGAATGTGTGTATTTTATATACATAATAAATATACACAGTACACACACATATATTATGTAAACAAAAACTTATTTTGGATGTGATTAATCACGATTAATCGTTTTACAGCACTAATTAAAAATAAAACGATCCATTTCATGACCCCTTTAAATATTGAACTTAATGAAAATAAAGCAAAAACAATACTTTGAGAATTACATAATGATTCCAGTAATTGTTTGTCTTGACTACATCAGTAGCAGCACCAGCTGACGTTGACAACAATACATTTCTACTCTTATTTATTTCTTCCCTGTAAAGTCTTGAAACAGTAAAGGAGTCATGAATTGAGAAATCCATTCAAGATCAAGAGGTCACTGTACTCTAAAAACATACTGCTGATTTCTCAAACTCACAACAGCTTTCACTGTTTTCTACTTCCTCTTTTTCCTTGCGTAATAGAGATGATGCGCAAAACATCCACCCATCATCACCTCTGACTGACCGCTGACACATCATTGCACTAAAAATAAAACTACTTTCCAAATGTCCAAAGTTTTTTCAGCTACATGAATGCTTGCAGAGCATTATTTGTTTGTTCGATGCATTCTTTGGTAATCAAATCACAATTCAATTCGGGCTTTGGAAACAGACTTTTACTTAAAGACATGGATCCTACATTAACATGGCAATGTGTAAACAATCATGTTCATTTGAATCTGTGATCAGAGTTTGTTTTCATATGTCAGAACTCGTGTACTGTACCGTCGAACAGTTTAATGAAAGTTTAAGTTTGCTTCTATTGATAAATGTGACCCTGGAGCACAAAACCAGCCTTAAGGGTCAATTTCTTTTTTTTTAAGCTTTCCATTGATGTATGGTTTGTTATGATAGGACAATATTTGTCTGAGATACAACTATTTGAAAATCTGGAATCTGAGGGTGCAAAAAAATCTAAATATTGAGAAAATCTCCTTTAAAGTTGTTCAAATGAAGTTCTTAGCAATGCATATTACTAATCAAAAATGAAGTTTTGATATATTTATGCTAGGAAATGAACAAAATGTCTTCATGGAACATAATCTTATTATCTGAACATTTAATATCCTAATGATTTTTGGCATACAAGAAATATTGATAATTCAGATCCATACAATGTATTGTTGTCTATTGCTACAAATATACCTGTGTGTGTGTCCAGGGTCACAAATGATTACATGTAATTACCACTTTAAATAGAATATTCTGTATAGAATAATGGGTCGGACACGTTTTGTGGTCTTTGCCAAAAAAATCTTGACGCTGACATGAAACAAGACTTCATTCATCCCAATGAAAAGCTTAATTATTGACTGAGCTGAGCCCTAAAACATAACACTTTAATTTTGATTTGATTTTATGTGAGCTTCGTGCTTCACATTATTTGTCACTGCATGCATCAGACTTCAGAAACATCACACATCTGATTGAGACAGGATGTGATATCAGCACTGTACTGAGGGTTTAGGGTGATCGACCCGACCACCGAAATCCTGGAGTCAGCTGTAGGAAAAAAAACAAATCACACATTGTAACCACCTCCTTATGTGGCATCAGTGATCCTGTTCTGATCTAAATTCCAAGTGTAAATCCATTCAATGAAAATACCAGACCAAAACATCATTTTTTTCCTACATCTCTCTAATGAACAAGCCAAGGAGAGTTAAAGTGGATGACACTACTTCGGATCAGAAGGCTTCAGATCAGCTGAAATACAGAGCACTAGTCACATGTGCCACCTTTATTGTGCTTCCAGTGTTTTTTAGAGACTAAAAGCCTCATTAATAGGTTGCTTGCACATGATGTCATTGCTGTGGTGCAAATGTAGCTGGAGGGCAGGAAGTGATTTTTCTATACAGGAATTGCTAGCAGAAACTGAAAGTCTGTTTTGTTTTGTTTTTTTTAAACATATTTTTATTGAACTTTTTCTGATACAAACCTTAGACCAATATGTATAACAAACAAATTATCCACTCCCCTCCAATAAAAAATAAATAAATAATAATAATAAGTAAATAAAAAAGAGAGAAATATATTACAAATAGCAAATATTGGCAAGAGCAAATTACAAAGTATAAAATTAGGAAAATTCCTTAGTCCATGCAAGATCAGCAGGCCTGCTCTCAGTCTATTGGACTTGGGAGTCCCCAGATAGTCAAAGAAAGGGTTCCATATCCTGTAGAAAAGAAAAGGTTTGTCCTTCATGGCTGTCGAGAAGGCCTCAAGAGGAATAATATCCAATACTGTACACAACCATTGATTTAACGAGGGAGGGTCCTCCTCAATCCACCTGCACATAATGCATTTCCGAGCCGAATATAGTCAAATGTGGAGGAGGTCTCTATTCTGTGGATCTAAGGGGATCCCATCGCTGAGGCCAAGGATACACATCTTTGCTCCCAACTGCAATGACCATTTGAAAATTGAGTGTATCTGTGTAATTATAAGATCCCAAAAGCACTGTATATGTGGGCAGCTCCAAAGGCAATGGTACAATCTCCCAACCTCCGATTTACATTTGCCACACAAATCAGAAGTCCTCGAATTCATTTTATGTCTGACCTCCGGTGAGATATACAATCTATGCAAAATCTTAAATTGTCTTTCCCAAGCAGAGTTGGAGGCTAGAACCGGAATGGATTTGCCACAGATCTCCTTCCATGACTCCACATCAATTATGCTGCCCAAGTCAGTTTCCCACTTTTCTTTAAGAGTATTCAACAAAACAGACGTAGTCTGACAGAGTATACTGTATACACGTTTCGCAATAAATGTGGTCTGTTTATCAACTGCTAATAAGAATTCAATAGGTGAGGTTCAAAAGCCATCTGGATGTTCTCTTAATTTAGCCAAAATAAAATTCCAGGCCTGCAAATATTTAAAAAGTGAAGTGAAGTGACATACTGCCAAGTATGGTGACCCATACTCGGAATTCGTGCTCTGCATTTAACCCATCCAACGTGCACACACACACACACACCGTGAACACACACCCGGAGCAGTGGGCAGCATTTATGCTGTGGCGCCCGGGGAGCAGTTGGGGGTTTGGTGTCTTGCTCAAGGGCACCTCAGTCGTGGTATTGAGGGTGGAGAGAGCGCTGTACATTCACTCCCCCCACCTACAATCCCTGCCGGCCGGAGACTCGAACCCACAACCTTTGGATTACGTGTCCAACTCTCTAACCATTAGGCCACGAGAATATAGTCACTCTGTTTAATATCTCCCACTACTTATAAGTTCGATGCAAAAGAGAATGTTGTTTGCTGGCTTTACAGCTGCGAAGAAGACCATAATACAGAACTGGTTTACACCGCATATGTGTGGGAAAACATATTGGATCCGTAGCCTCCTGCAAATAGTGTCTTGTGAATGTACAACAGCACGAATCAATGGAGCCAAGCCTTCTACCATTGATGCTTGGCAGTGCTTTCTCTTTGAAATACGTGACTGTATGGAGGAGTGACTTCTGTGGGTTTCTTTTTTCTGTCCTTCCTTTTCTCCCACCTTTGGACTGGACTTTGAGATGTTGAGTATGTGTCTGTTGTTTTATTTTATTATTATTATTTTTTTTTATATATATATATATTGTTTTTTGTGTTGTGTTATGTATGAAAAATAAAAATAAAAAATGTTGATAACAATAAAAATATCTCCCACTACTAAAATACCCTTATTCTTCCAGCCAGCAAGGCCAGAGTGAAGGCCTGGGGGGAAGTCAAGGTTATCATGGAGAGGGGTTCACAATGAGAATCTGTTGCCATATCCCTCACGCTTTCTAATCCGTCTCATTACATTCACCATGTTCCTTAGAATAATGCTGCCTCTAATAAGGCGTCTAATTTTAGCAGGTGACATATACAACAAGTTAGATAGAGGAATCCCATGCAATGTAGTCGCTTCGCACCCAATCCAAACAGAATCTGGATCGTTTATGAACCATTCCAAAAGAAATCTAGTCTGAGCAGACAGCGGATACGTTGAAAAGCACGGAGCTGCTAAGCCGCCTGCTTTGACAGGGTAACACAACACACTGTATCGTAGTCTGGGTCATTTCTTTGCCCATATGAATGAAATTTAGATATTTAAATCGGCTAGGGCTTTTTTCCCAACTCTGATAGGAAGCATTTGAAATACATAGAGAAGGCGCGGAAGAATATTCATTTTAATTAAATGAATACGACCTACCAATGATAAAGGTAGGCCGCACCATATCTGCAGGTTATGTTTCACTGATTGTAAAAGGGGGACAAAGTTTAAATTATAAAGCTCTGATAATCGAGGAGAGATCATTAAACCTTAATCGGGGACCAATGGAATGGTTGTGATATGTTAGTATCTGCTCTATACGCACTTTTAAGGGGCATAGCTTCACTTTTTGAAAAGTTTATCTTATATCCGGAGAACAAACTATACTCAATAATCAGGATTATCAGCTTGGGAATGGATTGCTTAGGGGATTCCAAATATAACAAGACATCATCAGCATACAATGAAATTTTATGCTGACGGTCTTTTAGCATAACCCCTTCAATATTTACATCTTGCCATATATCAATCGCAAGAGGCTCCATCGCAAGAGCAAATAAAAGCGGGCTCAGGGGACAGCCTTGCCTAGTCCCTCTGCCTATATTTAATTTATCTGACCTAACCCCATTAGTGATTACTGCCGATAGGGGAAAGGTATATAATATCTGAATCCATTTTAAGTCCTCGCTTATTCCAAATTTCTTAAGTGTGAGAAATAGGTAGGGCCACTTCAAGCGATCAAACGCTTTTTCATCGTCTAGAGAAACAACCAGAGCTTTAGAGTTATTCACAGACGAGAAATGTATAATATTAAGAAACCTTCTTACATTGTACGAGGAGAACCTCCCCCGAATAAAACCCATTTGGTCGTTACTAATAGAGGGGAGAAGGGCCTCCAATCGTGAGGCAAGGACCTTGGCGAGGAGTTTAAAATCTGCATTTAGGACCGATATAGGCCGGTATGAAGAGCATTCCTCCGGAGGTTTCCCCTTTATAAGAACTAAAGTGATATTCGCCTCCCTCATTGAGGGGGGTAAGACCTCTGCTTCAAATGAATGTAAGATCATTTCGTACAATGGGACAGATAGAACATGCTCAAACTTCTTTAAAAATTCTGCACTGAGGCCATCAGGACGCGGAGCCTTATTATTGGGAAGAGACTGAATGCTGTTCTTAATCTCACTAAGTGTTATTGGCTTGCCTAAGGCTGCTCTCTGTGACTCTGAAATTTGAGGTAGGGATAACCTCGCAAAGAACGCATTCATATTGGGTTCCAAATCTGAACAAAATTGTGAAGAATATAACAACTTATAGAAAGATTTGAATCTGTTGTTAATTACTTTATCATCAAAATGTAAAGAACCATCTGAATCTCTTATACATGATATATTCTGCGACAGAATCCTACCTCGAACCAGATTGGCTAAATAATGATTAGGCTTATTCGCGAACTCATACATTCTTTTTTTCATAAAAAATAAATAAATAAAAATCCGCCTTTTTAGTTAGAGTGGCTTCTAATGCTGTTTTGGTTATCTGTATATCCTCCCTAAGATCGTCCGAAGGGGAAACATTATATCTGGTCTGCAGACTATGAAGCTCCAGCTCCAATCTCCTCTGTTCTCTCACTCTGTCCTTCTTGAGCCCCACTGTATACGATATAATTAGGCCCTGAATATAAGCCTTGGCTGTGTCCCATACCAAGCTAGGCGAAACCCCCGGTGTCTTATTTTTTGAAAAAGAAAAAACCCAAATTTAAATTTAGGATCAAAATTCAAAAACGTGTTGTATCTCCATCTCCTATTGGGCATAATTTAGAATAAAATAACCCAGTAAAAACAGGTGCGTGGTCCGAAATTATAATGTCCCCAATTTTACAGAAACTTACACCACTCAAAGACGTTTTAGGGGTTAGAATAAGATCAATCCTACTACTCGTTCTATGAACAGGGGAATAGAATGTGTACTCTCTGTCCGAGGGGTGAAGTACACGCCACGCATCCACTAGATTCAGTTCATCGCAAGTGCTTAGTAAAGCTTTCGCCCTTTTTGAAATCTGTGCTTGACTCCGCGTTGACGAGGACCTATCCAACTTAACACCAGCCCTACCCAGTCCTGCTTTAACTTAGAATGTTCCGCCTGCGACAGGTGAGTTTCTTGTAATAAGGCAATATGTACATGCTCTTTTTTTTTTTAAACTAAGAATTTTCCTCCTCTTAACAGGATTATGTATCCCCTTCACGTTCCAACTACAGATTTTTAACACAGGTTTATCAATTGCCATGGTACATTACAAAGAGATACAGCATACCTTGTAACTGACATGGTGTCCATACAGGAACAGCAGAGTAAATGTTGTGTAAGAAATAAAAAATAAAAAAAAAAGGTAGGGAGAGTCAACCGAAGACATGAAAAACCACAACTAAAACAGCAGAATCGTGACAGTTCGCCCCCTCCCGGAATGGCGTGTCCTCGCGCCGAAAAATGCAAACCAACAGAGGAGGGAGGGTAGGGGTTCAGGAGGCGGGCATGGAGTAGGAGGGAGCCAGGCAATAGGGAGCGGGAAAATACAAAAATAGTCCAAAACCAGAGTCCAAGGGGGAGTGGAGAGTGGGAGGAGCCAGGGAGGAGCCCGGAGCAGAAACAGCCAGATGGTGGTCCACGGCGGAGTCGACGGCGGGAGGAGCCATGGTGGGGATGGAGCCACCGACACCAGGGGGCCGACTGCCAGAGATGACGCCGATGGAGAAGGAGCCCAGGATGGAGCTGAGCAGCCGCAGAGCCAGGGTGACACGGATGGACTGGAGGGCCATGGTGGAGCCGGCGGTTCAGGTGAGTGAGGCGGAAGCGGGGACCCCGAATGACGCAGTGGAGCCGGAGTGACCGAGGACAAAGGTGGAGCCGGAGGGAGGGAGGAGCCCGACGGAGCCAAAGGAACGGAGGGATGAAGCGAAGCTGGAGGAGTGGAGTTCCGTGGAGTAGGCGGGGGAGCGACTGACCAAGGCGGAGCCGGAGG
The DNA here is from genome assembly GCF_936440315.1 of Barbus barbus. Lineage (NCBI taxonomy): Eukaryota > Metazoa > Chordata > Actinopteri > Cypriniformes > Cyprinidae > Barbus > Barbus barbus. Next base: position 661,417 of record NC_136728.1, on the reverse strand, counting down.
AACGGAGGGCCGAGGTGGAGTCCGGGTCTCGCAGGCTGGAGGCGAGGACTGGGGATCCTTCAATCCCGAAGTAGCTGATCCCAGGGAGACCCGAAGCTCAACCGATCCACCGGACATGGCATACTGAGGGTGAGCTGAGGGACCTTCCTGAGGTGGCTGAGGACAGACTGCTGGACTGACTGGTTGATACAGAGGAGGAGGGAGAGGGAGGCTGGGAGGGAAACTCCTTGAGACCTTCCTAGAGGAGCTGGCTGGAGGACACTTGCGAGGAACAGGCACTGGAGGGCACTGGCGAGAAGCAGGCACTGTAGGGTACTTGCGAGGAGCAGGCACTGGAGGGCGCTCAGGTAGTGCTAATTCCTGGGGGCGCTCTGTTAGCTTAAGCACAGAGGGGACTTGCCCTGGAGAATCGGGCACTGGACAGACTGACCCTGGAGAATCGGGTACTGGACGGACTGGCTCTGGAGAAACGAGGGATTGCTTAAGGCTAACAGGTCCAGGGAAGCGCTGGCTAACGGCCGGAGAACATGGAGAGGTGGGTGGGAGCAATGGGAAAGGGAGAAGCCAGAAGTCTTCCTCATTTAAACCATCCAATATATCCTCAGACATGTGTCCAGAAACCAGCAGTCTCTCACCCTCAGTGGTGGATGTGTGGGCAGGAGATACGTCCGTTCCCTCTATCTCCACTAAAACTCCCATGACGCATGATGTTGCCGGCTCACACACCTAGTCAGTCGCGTCGAGTACGGTTCCTGAGGCAGTGAGTCTCTCGGTCACTTCCCGCGGTGCCGGCTCAGGCTCTACGACTGCGGTGGGCTCTGGCGAAACCTCCGTGCAGCGAGACGGTGAGGGCTGCCTGGGCTCTGGATCGGGAGTGGGGCTGGAGCTGTCCTCAGCAAGGCCACCGGAGATAAACAGTCCATTACACTCCAGCACCCACTCCACGCAAGTGGCGAAATTCTCCCTGGGACCGTTCGCTGGTAGGCGCGCCTTACACTGCTCGCTCAGGTTGGCGATGTAGAACACACATTCTATATTGTGCAGTGCTTTGACACAATTTGCATTGTAAAAAGCGCTATATAAATAAAGGTGACTTGACTTGACTTGACACAGAGCGAGAGGTCTTCGAAATGTGTAAGGCGCGCCAGGTTGACGAAGTCCATGGTGTGTTCCACCAGCGAACGGTCCTTCTGCTCCAGGCAAAGGAGTAGGACGGAGGGATCCATACCGGGAGGGAGAGAGAAAAGAAGAAAAAAAAAATGAGCACGAGAATAACGCCGCTAAAAAAAACTGTTTCGGTCTGCTATTCTGTTACGATTTGGTATACGGAGCAAACGCACGACAGGAATAAAGTTCAAAAGGGTTCTTTTAATAATCCACAGGATAGAACATATATCCAAACATAAATCAAACGATAGCAGACAAACTGGTCAGGATGAACACAGGCTTAAATGCAACACATAATCAAAAGAAAACAGAAACAGGTGAGGGGCTAATTAACTAATCAGGAAACTAGGTCAACCGAAGACATGAAAAACCACAACTAAAACAGCAGAATCGTGACACTGACGTTACCCAGTAACTAATGAATGACCACTTCCAATGGTCCGCAGCACTAAACAAAAATAACGACACAATTCGGCAGGCAGCGTTCTGTTTAACCCGGCAACAGAGAGGAAAAAAAAATAAAGCATACAAATAATAAAAAAACAATATCTAAAACTTGTAACTGAAGTATTCATATAGAGATAACGGGATCCACACAGAGTCGCTCAGTTAGCAGAAGTATGTGACAGGGAGCGGTCTCGAGAATCCAAGAAGGCCACCACTTCCCTTGGGCCTTTAAAGGACCTTTCTTGCCCATCCACTTTAATCCTTAGAATGGCCGGGTAGAACATGGGAAAGGCAATTCCTTTCTCCCTGAGCTTTTGTTTAACTTGAAAAACTCTTGCCTCTTTCTCACCACTAAAAGAAATCCTCGAACAGCATGATGCGAGCTCCGTTATACTCCAGGTCACGCGCTTTCCTTGCAGCCTGCATAACCCGAGCCTTATCCTGATAATTATGGAATTTCACAATAACAGCACGAGGGCGTTGATCCATCGAGGAGCGGCGCGAAGGGACATGATAACATCGGTCAATTTTAACTAATCCCCCCTTGAAACTGAGATGCAAGATATCCGGCAACCAGGACTGGAAAAAAGACCCCTCTAAGTACTTCCGTAGTAATCCTTTCGACCAGATTGTCGATCTGAGTCTTCCCTAACAACATCTGGTCAGCCATATTAGTTTGATCGCTCTGAGGGGAACCCAACTCGGCCAGTTTGGGAGCTTTCGCCGAGAGGTTGAGCTTTTTCTGCGTACTAGGCATGCTCAAGAGATTCTTCCGTCTAAATAATCAAATAAAGCCGAAGTTTGTCACAGTTATAGTACTAAAATATCAACGTGCTGCGGTAGACCGATCGACGTACTGTTACTATGCCATTAGCGTCACGTGACCCCCAAAATTTCTGTTTTGTGTTGTTTATGGATGCTCAAATCTGTCAAACCAAGAAACCACAGGGAGATTTTATCATGTACAAAATGTGTTGTTCATAAGTCAAAAAATTGACTGAAAAACACAGGAAAAATTTACTTATAATGCGTCTGCGGTCAAGATGAGCTGTCAGATAATGACTGTGTGTGCAAATGGTTGATATAAGAAATAATAATAAATTAAGATATTAAAGCCACAGTCCGTAACTTTTGCCTCTTTGTCGCCCTCTCTGTTTGAAAACCTGGAATTGCAGCTCTGTGCGGAATTATCTTCTGTGCGTGGGGTTGTGCTCCGCCACAGCTCCAGCGCGGATGAATCTAATGTTTTGAGGAGTGTGTGTGTCAGTCAGTCAGTCACCGCACCGGTGTGGATACTGTACTTAGGAATCAGATTCTAGCCTATGTCTTGGAATATATGACACAAATAATAATTTTCACCGTATATTGTCATCTGAACAAGTAACAAGTTTGTTCTGCCCAACTGAGGAAGAAAACCTTACCATAAATCACGCTACCAATGGTGATTACATCTAACGATCGGTTAGCTCATATCACATCAAACCATGCAAATTATTATTATTGTTATACTTTCTCAAATTATTAATGTTAACAACATCAGCATTGCGTGACTATGAGTATAGTGTGTATTCGCATGTAGATTTCAATTTCTGTACAGTCTAATCTAATTGTCATACCATTCAAATGTCATATTAAGTCAAGTCAAGTCAAGTCACCTTTATTTATATAGCGCTTTTTACAATGCAAATTGTGTCAAAGCACTGCACAATATCAAAAAAGGAAAATAATGTGTCAATAAGTTTAAATAGTGTCTTTGCAATCAGGTCGACGATATCGCTGGAAATGAAGCGTCCCCAACTAAGCAAGCAAATTAAGAAATTCTTTTAACCCAAAAAGCTAATTATGCTCCCTTCGAACTGGTTTTCTTTAAAATACAAATCTTGTGTAATCCCAGGCTATCTGTAATCAGAAGCACATTTAACTGGAATATAATTTAATTTTATTCAGGTGTTTCATAAACACAATCCTTTCTGGATTACAATCCGCCATCAAAATAATACATTTAATTATTCTAGCTGCTGTGAGAAAAGGCTATAAACGATCCTCCACCTGCAGGATCCATGAGATTCTACTAGCCGGGACAACTTATTTATGTTTACAGACGTGATGTAATGACGCAGTGCCATGCTCGAATCTCCAGCAAAAAGTACCACTCAAATTAGAAAACATTATTATAAAGTCGTGACGTATTGTCAAGTATGGTGACCCATACTCGAAATTGGTGCTCTGCGTTTAACCCATCCAAGTGCACACACACACACACACCGTGAACACACACCCGGAGCAGTGGGGGTTATGCTGCGGCGCCCGGGGAGCAGTTGGGGGTTCGGTGCCTTGCTCAAGGGCACCTCAGTCGTGGTATTGAGGGTGGAGAGAGCGCTGGACATTCCCTCCCCCCACCTACAATTCCTGCCGGCCGGGGGCTCGAACTCGCAACCTTTCGATTACGAGTCCGACTCTCTAACCATTAGGCCACGACTTCCCCATAAGCTAACCGTTGTGAATGGGACTAAAGTAAGGCGATAGTTTTGAACACTGGCTGGTTATGTACTTGCTCAAATATTGATTTCTGATAATTTTTAACCCAAAAAAAGTTACGGACTGCAGCTTTGATAAAGAAATATATAAATAGATGCAGGGCTGCCAATTCTTACGCATTCAACGAGAGGCAGTCAGAATTCACACAATGCTAAATGTAGACAATATGTAAATAAGATATACAGTCATGTGAAAAGTTGAATTCCATGGTTTTCAACATCACATTACATATCACACTGTTTGATTAACAAAAACAAAGCCAAGATGGAAAACCATGTGTGACAAAGTTGGGACACCCTATAATTCAGTTGCCTGTAGATTCACTTTTAGCAGCAATAACATGAAGTAATCATTTTCTGTATGACTTTATCAGTCTGTCACATCGTTCTGGAGGAGTTCTGGCCCATTCTTCTTTACAATGTTGCTCCAGTTTATTGAGGATTGTGGGCACTTGTTTATACACAGCTCTCACCACATGATTTCAGTCAGGATGAGGTCTGGACTATGACTGGACTATCGCAGAACCTTGATTCTTTTCTTTTCAGCCATTCTGTTGTAGATTTGCTGCTGTGCTTGGGATCACTGTGCTGTTGCATCACCCAATCTTGGCCCAATTTTAGCTGTCGGATCGGATGGCCTCACATTAGGCTCTAGAACACTTTGGGATACAGAGGAGTTCATGGTCGACTCAATGACTGTGACGTGCCCAGGTCCTGTGGCTACTAAACAAGCCCAGAATAATCAGCCCTCCACCAGCATGTGTGACTTTTGGGATGAGGTGTTTGTGCTGATATGCTCTTTAGGCAAATGCTGTGCATTATGGCCAAACATCTCCACCTTGATCTCCTCTGTTTAAAGAGCACTGTTCTAGAAGTCTTGAATAAAAGTTTTGTTTTACGTGCTGTTAACAGGACCAGTGGCCACAAACCCTGTACATGCAGCAGAGTTTCAGGAGTGGCACATATCCCACATATCTCATATAAATGCTGGATTCACTTTGGAAAGCTTGTTTGTAATCAGGGTTAGTTGCTTGGTCTATATCAAGTATTTCAGTTTAGTTGAAAAAAAAAATCGCTCCTTTTCATGACACAAGGATCATGTCCAACATATGTTGTGATTATCTGTTTATACCTTTCTCTTGTAATAGTGTCTAAACCAGTTCAGTATGGACTTTCCTCCATCTTGTCTGTTCCGCTTTTCACTCCCTGCCCTCCATCTGAATTTCACTCATCACCAGAATCACGTGATTGCAAACAAGCTATTGTAACTTGAAAATAAAAACACTACCACTACAGTTGTTTTAGAGATTATTGGTAGAAAGTTATACAGGTTATACAGTTATACTACTCCTTTACCACAAACAACAGAAGGGCATTCACCTGAAGGATCCTCCCTGATACTCCTCAGGTAAGAGTTTCCCATCCCGAGCTTTCTGCGCCAGAGCCTAAAACAGACAAAACCACATGAGAACAGACTGCAGCTCTATGAAATTGATGCTCCACAACAATCATGAAGTGACAACATCTCAGATCTCACATGCTTACATAGTCAGCGTTATATTGTCTGATGGAAACGCATCCATATGCACTGTGATCTGCTTTCGCTTTAACTCTGCTGATTATTATATGATGTTAAGTGACATTTGCGGTGGCAGTGATCTCCTGCAGCCCTTTGTTAGCATTGTCTCTGATGATGGGCGTGATGAGGCTGCGGAGCGTTGCCACAGCGACCGAGATGTGGATGGAGTCCAGAGGCTGCGGCCTGTCTCCGGACCACATCACATTCACCTCTGGCATCTCCTGCAGGACACAAGCAAACCTTCCTTTACACGCCAGAGCACAGCAAACACAGCTGATCGTGGGAAATATGTAAATATCTGGTATTACTTCTGAAGGGCTGCACAAATATATAACAGATCTGTCATTCAGGGCCAAACTGCGTCCCATCTAACACTAAGAGTCTCCAAATGTTGGCAAAACTAATACTATATGTATTATTGAAAACCAGCACATAAACGTCTCAGTCCTCAGAGCTCAGCCTAACACCAGTCATCCATCTGGCTGTTGTGTGTGTGATGCAAGTGAAGGTCTGCAGCTGCTTGCGGAGCTTCATGACGGGCCCGAGGTCACAGTCCACCAAAGCGTACGCGTGAGGTATGGTGCTCTTGGACTGCGTCAGTCTCTGAGCAATGACTCTCCTCACATTAGAGGCCGGGATCTCACTGAACATGCCCTGAAACAACACATCCCAGGAGTCATCACTCCA